>NW_004444027.1:4924498-4950861 GCF_000243295.1 Trichechus manatus latirostris
GAGAGTTTTGCAGGATATATTATCCTTGGCTGGCAATTTTTTTCTTTCAAGTTTTTTTTATGTCATCCCATTGCCTTCTAGCCTGCATGGTTTCTGCTGAATAATCTGAGCCTAATCTTATTGTTTCTCCTCTGTATGTGACTTTTTGTTTTTTACGAGCTGCTCTCAGGATTCTTTGTCTTTGATTTTTGTGAGTGTGATTATATGCCTTGGTGATTTCCTTTTGGAGTCTATCCTATATGGGGTTCGTTGTGCTTCTTGGATGGCCAGTTTTTCATCTTTCATGATATTGGGGAAGTTTTCTGTCAGCAGTTCTTCAGTGATCCTTTCTGCGTTTTCTGTTTTCTCCCCCTGTTCTGGAACTCCGATCACTCACAGTTTTTCTTTTGATTGTATCCCACGTAATTCTCAGGGTCTCTTCATTTTCTTTGTCCTTTTTTTCTGAGTTTTCCTCAAACAGAGTTGTATCCAGGTGTTTATCTTCAATTCCACTGATCCGGTCTTCCACCATTTCTAACCTGCTCCTCAGCCCTTCTATGATACTGTCCATTTCTGAAATCTTGTTGTTTATCTTTTGGATTTCTAATTGTTGTTTTTGTATAAGTTCTAGTTGTGAATTTATTTTGGCATTTTGTTCCTGCATTATTTTCCTGAATTCTTCCATTTTGTTGTTTGTATTTTCCATGAATTAGTCTGCATTTTCCATGAATTTGTCTATTTTTTCCTCATTTTTGTCTGTTCTTTGCTTCAACTCTTGGATAATTCTGAGTATTAGAGATTTGAATTCCCTATCAGATAGTTCTAGTGCCTTTTCCTCCACTGGAAAGTCATCTGGTGTTTTATTTTGGATGCCTACTGGAACCATCCTGTCCTGTTTTTGTAAATGTTTTGATATTGTGTGCTGTCTTTGAGGCATTCGGTAGTTATTTTTCTCATTTATTGATTGTAGATTTGTTTGTTTTGTCCTTTTTTTAAAATTTGGCTATGTCTGAGCGGGCGGGCTGTGTGTCCTTTGTTGTTTGCTCGTCTGTGGGCGTGATACTTTTTGCCTCCTTCTCCAATTGACAGGGTAAGTCGCTCAGATATGGTACAGCAGGGCAGTTCTAGCTGAAGAGGAGATGCTAGAATGGGTTGTTTGTGACATTTACTACAGCCACCAGGGCGGGTCAGTAATCAGGGCAGGGCAGGTTCCAGTAGGCTGTGCCTGTGCTGCTTGGTGGTGTGATGCAGGTAGGCAGGATGGAAGTGGGAGATTTTGATGTGTGGAGCTAAGATGGGTATGGGAGAGAGGAGAGAGGAACAGGAGCCAAAAACATACAAACAAAAAGAGTGCTATGGGAGCTTGCCATTGGAGTGGAGAGATGAGAAACTATGAAATGGAAAAAAAACAAGAAGGGGAAGAAGTGAAAAAAAAGAAAAGAATGAATAAATAAAAAGTAGAAAGAAAAAAGAACAGCAAAGCTTCCAGGGATCCCACTGGTGTGGCTACGAGGTCTGGGGAAGTTTTTCCCAGGTGTTGAAGTACAGCCTGGCTAGAAGGCATAGAGGTATTCAGCACCAGGTATTCAGGGGACAGGAAGAGAAGGAAGGTATAGAGAGATGAGAAACTGAGTAATCACGAAAGAGAAAAAGGGAAAAGAAAACAAACAAAATAATAATAAAAAAAAAAAAACAAGAAAAGCCCCAAAAAAACAGCAAAAAAAAAAAACACACAAAAAAAATAAATGCTCTCAGTGATCCCTCTGTGCATCTGCACAAGCTGAGGGCGTAGGTCCCAAGCCGTGTAACACTGCCCAGCCAGAACGGGCTCCCAGCTCGAGAAAACAAAAAGAAAACAAACAATTCAGAACAAGCAAACAAACAAACAAAAAAAGCCCCAGGGTCCCACCAGCGTGGCAGCACAGACCAGGAAGCAGTTCCACACTCGAACGGAGCTCCACAGCCCCTTAAGAAGAGGCAAAGATGGAGCCTGGAGCCAAGTATTTGAGCGAAAGGAGGGGGAGGTGGTGAGAGGTAAAGAAGAAATCAAAAGAAGCAGAAAAAAGCAACACCAGCAGCCAACAAATGGCACTCAGGGAGTCAGCCCGTGTGGGCGGGTGGAATCCAAGCAGCCAGTGCTTCCTGGCCAAGAGACTGTGGCTGTGGGAGAGAGAGGAGGCTGAGTGGGGGTGAAGAAGGGTGCGGGGTGGGAAAGAATATATCACTGTTTACCTGTTGTTCTGTCTCCTGTTGGAAGCTCCGTGAAGCTGCTTTCTCATACCCCCTGTTCCCTGGTCTCCGATAGGAGTCCAAGATGGCAGATCCACGCTGAGTTAGCTGATAGGGGACATCAGCATGAATCTCGCCTCACTCTCCATTCTCTGTCAGTTTCTCACTCCATTTGGTGCTTGGCTGAGTTTTTTATCTCTTCATTTAATGTTTTAGGTTTCAGGATTGCTGTTTTCTCTGTTGGGCTTAGTTTTTTGTATCTTTGCTGTGGAAGGATGGCATGGTGCTTCTGCCTAGAGAGCCATGTTGCTGGAAGTCTATCGATGAATCTTGACTACATGTTTTATCAATTTCAGACTGCAGAATTTGGTAAAAAAATCCTCAATTTCTTCATCTTTGACCTTAGTGGTTGGTGCCTAAATTTGAATAATAGTCATATTGACTGATCTTTCTTGTAGGTGTGTGGATATTATTCTATCATTGACAGCATTGTACTGCAGGGCAGAGCTTGAAATGTTCTTTTTGACAATGAATGGAATGGCTTTCCTCTTCAGTTTGTCATTCCTGGCACAGTAGACCATATTATTGTCAAATTCAATATGGCCAATACCAGTCCATTTCAGCTCACTAATGCCTAGGATATTGATCTTCAAGCATTCCATTTCATTTTTGACAACTTCCAATTTTCCTTGATTCATACTTCGTGCTTTCCATGTTATGATTATTAATGGATTTTTGCAGCTATTTATTCTCATTTTGAGTCATGCCACATCAGCAAATGAGGGTCCTGAAAGCTTTATTCCATCCACATCATTACAGTCGACTCTACTTTGAGGAGGCAGTATTCCCCAGTCATATTTTGAACGTCTTCCAACCTGAGGGGCTCATCTTCTGGCACTATATAAGACAATATTCCGCTACTATCCATAAGGTTTTCACTGGCCAATTTTTTCGGAAATAGATCATCAGGTCCTTCTTCCCAGCCTGTCAGTCTGGAAGCTCTGCTGAAACCTATCCACCATGGGTGACCCTGTTAGTATTTGAAATATTGGTGGCATAGGTTCCAGCATCACAGCTACATGCAAGCCAGCATAGTATGACAAAGTGATGGACAAGAAATTAGTGCAGGCTTATCCTGATGACTTAAATATGAACCTTTATAGAGAAGTGTGACAATTTCATTCTTACATGAGAACTAGGTTTACAGAGTCAGGAAAGACAATTTTACCCATGTAAATGATTCCATAATAGCAGATAAAATACAATGCATATTTCCCAGTGTTAAAATTGTTTTATGCATATTCCTAACTTTAATGATCACAAACTGCACAAATGCTCATTTTTGTCTGTAAAGAGACTCAAAAACCCTCTGCTTACTACAATGATTCAAGAAAGACTCAACTCATTATCCTCATTATGTATGGAAGTAGATATTTTTCTGCAGCTTAATTGAGATGAAATCTTTGAAGAATTTGTAAGAGCAAAGATTAGAAAGAAACGTTTCTAATTATAACATGTTAGAGATAAAAGATCTATCTAAAAATAAAATATAGTAATTTATTGTAATATTTGTTTTCTGATCATTAAATTCTTTTATTGTACTTTAGATGGTTTACAGAGAAAGTTAGTTTCTTACACAATTAATGCACATATTGTTTTGTGACATTGGTTGCCAACCCCACAACGTGTCAACAGTTTCCCCTTCTCAACCTTGGGTTCCCCATTACCAGCTTTTCTATCCCCTCCAGCCTTCTCGTCCTTGCCCCTAGGCTAGTGTGCCCATTTAGTCTCATTTTGTCTTATGGGCCTGCCTAATCTTTGACTGAAGGGTGAACCTCAGGGATGACTTGATTACTCAGCTAAAAGTGTGTCTAGGGGAAACACTCTCAGGATTTCTCTAGTCTCTCTCAGACCAGTAATTCTGGTTTTTTTGTTTTTTTGTTTTTTGTTTGTTTGTTTTTGTGCATTAGAATTTTGTTCTACATTTTTCTCCAGCTCTGTCTAGGCCCTCTATTGTGATCTCTGTCAGAGCAGTCGTTGGTGGTAGCAGGGCACCATCTAGTTGTGCTGGAGTCAGTCTGGTGGAGGCTGTGATAGTTGTGGTTCATTAGTCCTTCAGACTAATCTTTACCTTGTGTCTTTGGTTTTCTTCATTCTCCCTTACTGCAGACGAAGTGGGGCCAGTGAAGTATCTTAGATGGCCGCTCACAAGCTTTTAAGACCCTAGCCGCTACTCATCAGAGTAGGATTTAGAACATTTTCTTTACAAATTTTGTTATGTCAATTGAGCTAAATGTCCCCTGAGACCATGGTCCCTGTCTTAGTCATCTAGTGCTGCTACAACAGAAATACCACAAGGGGATGGTTTTGATGAAGAGAAGTTTATTTCCTCATAGTCAAAGTAGGCTAAAAGTCCAAATTCAGGGCATCAGCTCCAGGGGAAGGCTTTTTCTCTCTGTCGGCCTTCTTCTCTTCAGTGTTCCCCCGGACTAGGAGCTTCTCTGCACAGGGACCCCAGTCCAAAGGACGCGCTCTGCTCCCAGCACTGCTTTCTTGATGTATGAGGTACCGACTCACTGCTCACTTCTGTCTTTTATATCTCAAGAGATTGCCTCAGGACACAATACAGTCTTGTAGATCCAGTCTTGCCTTACTAACACAACTGCCACCCATCCTCCCTCATTAACATCATAGAGGCAGGATTTACAACATATAGGAAAATCACACAGTACCAGGAATCATGTCCCAGCCAAACTGATATACACGTTTTTGGGGGGACATAATTCAAACCATGACAGTCCCCAACACTCAGCTCAGTAATTTGGTCCCTCAGGGAGTTTGGATGTGTCTATGGAGCTTCCTTGAGCTGGCCTTAGTCAACTTGTGCTGCCTTCCCCAGTATAGTGTACTGTCTTACCCTTCACCAAAGTTACCACTTACGTATTGTCTATTTAGTGTTTTTCAATCCCCACCCTTCCCCTCCCTCATAACCATCAAAGATTGTTTCTTTCTGTATGTAAACCTTTCATGAGTTTTTATAATAGTGGTTTCAAACAGTATTTGTCCTTTTGGATTGACTTATTTCACTCAGCATAATGCCCTCCAGATTCATCCATGTTGCGAGATGCTTTGCAGATTCATCATCGTTCTTTATCATTGCATAGTACTCCATTGTGTGTAGGCACCATAGTTTGATCATTAAATTTTTTATGACATCTTCTCATTTGTTCATTTATAATTATTGGATTTATTACAAAACAGACATCAAAACTGAAGTATGAGCCCTTTAAAGTAAAACTGGTGAAAGTCAATTTTTTGTTGTGGGAGATCAATAGAATTTTACTTTGATTATTGAAACAGTTAAGTTCACTGACTCATTTTCCTTGTTGTAGAATATTAGCAATTTTATTTTTGTAGGAAATGTGGCATATAGTAAAAATCTTAGTACTCTGCATCCACTAAAAATTTTATAATCCAGTTCATCTCTTTTCACTAATATGATATATGCCACTTTTGTGTTCAATCGCTAATATTATAGTCCCATTTAAAAAGAAGTTACATCATGGATAGCTAAGACACAAGTATATATACATATATATATATATATATATATATCAGCCCCTACTGGGTTGACAAACCCCAACCTTTTCGAGTATCAGCTGAGCACTTAACCTCTGCACCACTAAGGCTCCCTTTTGAGATTATAAAAAGAGCAAATTGAGCAGGCAACGAGGCAAGCAAGCAGAGATGGGGGAAGATAGGTACCACACCACATGAAGATCTCCAAGGAACCAAGAAAGAGAAGTTTAGAACAGACAAGGACCTTCCCCCAGAGCCCATAGAGAAGGAAAGCCTACTCCTAGAGCCAGCGCCCTGAATTCAGACTTCTAGCCTCCAAACTGTGAGAAAATAAATTTCTGTTTGTTAAAGCCACCCAGTTGTGGTATTTCTGTTACAGCAGCACTGGATAACTAAGATAGCTACCTACCACAAACTTGTCTTTAAAGCCCCACACAGAGGAAACCATATCTGAGAACAAGAAGTAAAAAAAAAGAAAAATACTAATTTCTTCTTGTAAAGCAAATATTCCTTTTTTGTGCATGTAATCTGATACTCAGGATATATACCACAATACAAAGAATAAAGGAATTCACCCTCCCTCTCACACATGGCTTGCTTATAATAAGTGCTTCCCAAGTACCTGGTGATTGGTAAGCAGGTCTCCTTCTACCAACCTTCCCACCCAAAATAGCGTGGCCCTTGTGATGTAGCCAAGAGAACCTGGACCGAGAGTCTAGAGACATGCGTTCTTGTCCTGGTTCTGGCACAGGCAGAGCCTTCATTACCACAGTAGTTTAATTCTAACCGGTATCCCTGCCCCCAGAATTCATCCAGGTTCATTCTTCCTAAGCACAGCTTTTATTCTATCTCTTCACTGCCTAAGGACCTTCAGTGATCTCCCCCTTCCCTTGATTTTTAAAAGAAATCCTGTCCGACTTCTACCACCTGAACTTCACATTTCTCCATGGCCGGCCTCACCCTCCTTGTGCCATCTTTCCGATGAGCCCCTTCCACTCTGTGGTCTCATTTCCTAATTCTCCCCTCTCCAGCCATGCTCCTTTCCACCTTCATGCTTTTGCTCTTGCTTTTCCTTCTCTCCATGTAAACTAAACTTGCTTATTCAAAGCCAATGTTACTCCTCTCTGAAGGCTTCCCAGAGCACTCTAACTTCCTTCTGCCTCACGTCCTTATGCCTCAAAAGCCCTGAACACTGATTTCACTGAACAATTATTCCTTTTCCACAGAGGAACCACCTTTTTCCACCCTAACCCCTCACCAACCCCATGATGCAGAATATCCACAAAGGCAGCCCCTGCCCTGCAGGAAGCTCTTCACAGCAGCAAAGTACAAAGTGCTCCAGTGTGGAAAGCTTCTCTCAAAATAAATTAGCAAGCAAGGACCCAGGGGCTTTTTCTTGAGAAGCTAATTAAGAGGATTTGTTTGAAGACTCATTTTCATTTAAATATACAGGGTTGTTAGTTTGAGGCTCCATTCTGAAAAGCAAGAAAAACACAAAGTTCTTCTTATAAAGAAAACTTGCTTGTTTTATGCGTTTCATCTGATCCTCAGGATAGATTTGTCACTTGGAGGACTAAAGTGCACCTGTCCCAAGCCATGGTATTTTCAATCACTCATATGCGTGCAAAAGCTGGACAATGAATAAGAAAGACCAAAGAAGAATTGATGCCTTTGAATTATGGTGTTGGCAAAGAATCTTGACTATACCATAGACTGCCAGAAGAGCCAACAAAAGCTGTCTTGTAAGAAGTACAACCAGAATCCTCCTTAGAAGCCACGATGGCAAGACTTTGTCTTGTGTACTTTGGACATGTTGCTGTGTCCCAAAGGTTTTGGCATGATGTGTTTTCATTCTCATTTGATTTTAGGAATTTTTTTATTCCATCTTTGATTTCTTCTATTACCCAGTGGTTTTTAAGCATGTTGTTATTCAATTTCCATGTATTTGTTTTGCTTTTTTTTTCTTTTCTTGCTCTTCTTGTTATTAATTTCTACTTTGATGGTGTGATCAGAGAAGATGCTTTGTATTATCTCAACGTTTTGGATCTTGTTGAGGATTGCCTAAGATGTGGTCTATTCTGGAGAACATTCCATGTGCATTGGAAAAGAATCTGTACTTTGCAGCTGTTGGATGGAGTGTTCTGTATATGTCTATGAGGTCACGTTGGCTGATTGTGCCCTTTAGGTCTTCTGTATCTTTGCTGAGTTTCTTTTTAGTTGTTCTGTCTTTTACTGAGAGTGGTGTGTTGAAGTCTCCTACTATTATTGTGGAACTGTCAATTTCTCTTTTAAGTGGTGTTAGAGTTTGTTTTATAGATTTTGGAGCCCTGTCATTAAATGCATAAGTATTTGTTATGGTTATGTCTTCATGACAGATTATCCCTTTAGTCATTATATAATGCCCTTCTTTGTCTTTTATGGTGGATTTTGTTTTAAAGTCTATTTTATCTGAGATTAGTATTGGCACTCTTGCTCTTTTTTGATAGCTGTTTGCTTGATATATTTTTTTCCATCCTTTGATTTTTAATAAATTTATGTCTTTGTTTCTAAGATGTGTCTCTTGTAGACAGCATATTGATGAGTCCTGTTTTTTGTTTTTTTTTTTTTAATCCATTCTGTCACTCTCTGTCTCTTTACAGGTGCATTTAGGCCATTTACGTTCAGTGTGATTATTGATAGATGTGAGTTTATTGCTGACATTTTGTGGTGCTTTTTTTTTTCTTTTTTTTTTTTTTGTGGTGCTGATGATTTCTTTGTTCCTTTTACTCTCCTGTGCTGAATTCCTTTTGTTTGTGGATATTTTTTTTTTCGTTTCTTTAGTTTCTGTAGCTTTTGTGTTTACTGAAACTTTATGTTTTTCTTCTTTATTTTGATGAGTAGGTTTGTTAACTTTCTTCGTGGTTACCTTGAAATTTACCCCCATCTTCCTAAGTTTGAACCAGCCTTTTATTACTTGGTTCCTCTCCATTAGAAAGTTCTATACCTACACCATTTATTCCCTCTTTTATTGTTCTGATGTTGTTGTCCTTTACAGATTAACCTCTTTTGTTTCCTGTTGTAAGTCTTTTAGTTTTGTTTTATCCTTGAGAGTTCATTATCTAGGTTGGTGCCTGGCTGATGCGATCTTTCATCCTACATTCACGTTGTTTTCTGATGTTGTTGTTTTCTAACCAAAGGATTCCCTTTAATAATTCTTGTAAGTTTGGTTTGGTTTTTACATATTCCCTTAATTTCTGTTTATCTGGATATGTCCTAATTTCACCATCATATTTGAGTGAGAGTTTTGCGGGATATATTATTCTTGGTTGGTAATTTTTTTTCAAGGTTTTATATATGTTATTCCATTGCCTTCTTGCCTGCATGGTCTCTGCTTAGTCTTATTGTTTCCCCTTTGTATGTGTGACCTTTCATTTTTCTCAAGCTGCTCTCAGGATTCTTTGTCTTTGGTTTTACTGAGTGTGATTATGATATGTCTTGGTGATTTTCTTTTGGGGTCTATTCTATATGGGGTTCATTGAGATTCATGGATAGTCAGCTTTCCATCTATCATGATATTAGGGAAGTTTTCTCTCAGCAAATCTTCAATGATCCTCTTTGTGTTTTCAGTTTTCTCCCCCTGTTCTGAAACTCTTATCACCCGAAAATTTTTACCTTTGATTGTACTCCACATCATTTTCAGGGTTTCTTCATCTTCCTTCATTCTTTTCTCTAATTTTTCCTCAAACAATGTGGTATCCAAGGATTTATCTTCAATTTTGCTGATCCTGTCTTTCATTGTTTCAGACTTGCTCCTCAAACCTCCTATGGCACTGTCCATTTCTGAACTCTTGTTGTTTATATTTTGGATTTCTAATTGCTGTTTTTGTATGATTTCTAGTTGTGTATTTATTTTGACATTTCGTTTCTGTATTATTTTCCTGAATTCTTCCTTTTTTTGTCTTTTC
The DNA here is from genome assembly GCF_000243295.1 of Trichechus manatus latirostris. Taxonomy (NCBI): domain Eukaryota; kingdom Metazoa; phylum Chordata; class Mammalia; order Sirenia; family Trichechidae; genus Trichechus; species Trichechus manatus. The sequence continues at coordinate 4,934,230 of NW_004444027.1, forward strand.
CATGATTTTGTCTGCATTTTCCATGATTTTGTCCATTTTTTTCCTCATTTTTGTCTGTGTTTTCCTCATCTCTTGGAGAGCCCTGAATATTAGAGTTTTGAAATTCTTTTCAGGTAGTTCCAGTGCCTTTTCTTCTACTAAAAGATCATTTGGTATTTTATTTTGAACGTTTACTGGAACTATCCTGTCCTGTTTTTTTATATGCTTTGATATTGTCTGCTGTCTTCTGGACATTCTGTAATTATTTTCTTTGTTTATTGATTGTAGATTTGTTTGTTTCACCCTGCTTTTGGTTTTATTGGGTTATGTCTGGGCAGATGGGCTCGGTGTTCTTTGTTGTTTGCTCATCTATGGTCACGATACTTCTCACTACCTTGTCCAGGTGGGCAGGGCCAGTTGCTCAGCTATGGTGCAACAGGGCAGGTCCAGTAGAGGGGGAGGGACAGGTATGGGTCATTTGTGGCATATACTGTGGTCAATAGGGCAGGGACAAGGGGCAGGGCAAGGCAGGGTCCAGTGGTCTGCACCTATACCTCTCAGGGGTGCGGTGTTCAGTGCATGGTGCAGATAGACAGAAGGAGGGGGAGAAAGTGATGTGTGGAGCTAAGTGAGTGTGGGGAAAAAAAAGAAGAAGAGAGAAATAGAAGCCAAAAGGGGGGAAAAAGAGGTGTGGAGGAAACCTGCTGTTGGAGTGGCACAGACCCAGGGAAGCCATGTGCCAGTGGCTTTCTAGCTGGGCAGTGTGGCACAGCCCATCAAGAAGGGGCAGAGATGGCACACTTGACTAGGGGGGTGGGAGAAAGGAAAGGAAGGAAGGAGAGAGAGAGAAGAAACCAAAAAACAAACAGAAAAGCCAGGTGGTTAGGAGGAAGGTAGAGAAAGACAAGAACTCAAGAAAAAGAAAAACAAAGTCCTGAGGGAGCCCACTGGAAGTGACTCCCCAGTCGAGCAGCACTGCACAGCCTGTCAAGAAGGAGCAGAGATGGCATATGGTGCCAGGTGTTCAGGAGAAAAGAAAGAAAGGTAGAGAGAGACAAGAAACCAAGAAAAGAGGGGGGTAAAGAAAGCTCAGACATAGCCCACTGGCTTGGCTTTGAGGACTGGAGAAGCAGCTCCCCAGCCAAGCAGTGCTGCTCAGCCCATCAAGGCAGAGTGGAGATGGCACATGGCACCACGTGTTTGGGAGAAAGAAAAGGAAGGTGAGAGAGAGGAGAAACTGAAAGAAGTCAAAAAGCAACAACAGCCACACACACAAAAAAAATGGCACTGAGGGAGCTTGCCAATAGGGTGGGGTGAATCCAAGCTGCAAAGAGCTGGTGTCTTCCCAGCCAAGGGACCACAGCCCGCCGGAAAGCAGCAGAAGCTGCACAGAGGGAAGAAGGATGGGATGTGGGAAAGCATGTATCCCTGGTTACTGGGTGCTCTGTCTTCCGCTGGGATCTCCGTGAGGTTGCCTTCCCCTACTCCCTGTCTGCTGTTCTTGGTGGCTGAGGGGGGTCCAAGATGGCAAATCCGTGCAATGTTAGCTGATAGGAGACCTCCAGCCTGTAGCTGTCCTCTTTGTCTGTTCTCTGTCAGTTTCTTATTCCGTTCAGTGCTTGGATGAGTTCTTTATCCCTTCATTTGATGCTAAGAGTTCCAGAATTGATGTTTGTGTCTGTTTTACTTAGTTTTTCAGGTCTTTGCTGTGGAGGGACAGCATGGTTCTTCTATCTATAGCACCATGTTGGCTCCCTCCATCCTTTGATTTTTAACCTATTTATGTCTTTGTGTCTAAGGTGTGTCTCTTGTAGGCAACATATTGATGGGTCATTTTTTTTTTAATCCATTCTGCCACTCTCTGTCTCTAGACCGGTGCATTTAATCCATTTACATTCAGTGTAATTATAGATAGGTATGAATTCACTGCTGCCACTTTGTTATGCCTTTTTGTGTGTGTGTGTTGTTAACAGTTTCTTTGTTCTGCTTAATTTTTTGTGCAGAGGTCTTTTTGTTTATGTATTTTCATTTTGTATCCTTCATTGTTGTTTTTGTGTTTACTGAATTTTGTTTCTTCTTCTTTATTTTGGTGAGTAGATTTATTAATTTTCTTTGTGGTTACTCTGAAATTTACCTTTATTTTCCTAAGTTTAAAACAGTCTATTATATCTTGATGTCACCTTGACTTCCTTTCCCTATAGAAGTTCTATAATTACGCCATTTATTCCCCACTTTTGTTTTGAAATTGTCATCATTTACAGCTTAACATCTCTGTTTCCCACTTGTCAGTTTTGCAGCTTTATTTTACTTTTGAGGATTCTTTACCTGGGTTGGTATTTTGGGGATGCTGTCGTGTGTCTTTATCTCAGATTGTTGACTGCTATTGTTGATTTTCTGTCGGAAGGACTCCCTTTAATATTTCTTCTAAGGCTGGTCTGGATTTTACAAATTCCCTTAATTTTTGCTTATCTGGAAATGTTCTGGTTTCACCATCATTTCAGAAAGACAATTTTGCTGGATATATGTTTCTTGGTTGGCAACTCTTTTCTTTCAGTATTTCATATATGTCATCCCATTGCCTTCTTGCCTGCATGGTTTCTGATGAAAAATCAGCATTTACTCTTATTGGTGCCCCTTTGTAAGTGTTATTTAGTTTTTCACAAGCTGTTGTCAGAATTCTTTCTCTGTCTTTTGTTTTGCAAACTTCGATTATCGTATGTCCTGGTGAATTTCTAATGGGGTCTGTCCTGTATGGGGTTCGTTGATTTTCTTGGATGGAAACCTTGTTTTTCATGATATTTGGGAAATTTTCTGCTAATATATCTTTAAAAATTCTCTCTACTTTTTTCTCCTCCTCTTCTGGAATTCCTATTATGTGTAAACTATTCCTCTTGATGGTATCCCACGTAACTCATGGGCTTTCTTCCCTTTTCTTCATTCTTTTTTCTGATTGTTCCTCAAATAAATTAGTATCAATGGATTTGTCCTCTATTTCTCTGATTCTTTCTTCTATTAATTCAATTCTACTTCTATGTCCTTCCATTGAGTTATCTATTTCTGATATTTTTCTTATAAATAATTAGATAAGTATTGTATATTATGGTATATTAATGATGCTAAGTCAACCTGCAGGTATAATATTGTTTTCATGAAGAAAATATAGTCTGTTTTGTGATGATCAGCTTTATGAAGTCATTTTCTAGAATTCATTTTAGCCAGAAGTGTGGGTGTCTAGTTCCTTTTACCACTGTCCTCCAACCTCCCTCCCCACTCTTCCTTGGAAGAGAGTCCTGGCAAACTACTTCCAAAAAATCACTCATTGAAAATCCTATGGAGCACAATTCTACTCTGATACACACGGGGTTGTCATGAGTCAAAATTGACTTGATGGCAAGTGGTTGGTTAGACTGGGGTGAAACCAAGGCTTGTGGGAAGAAGTGAGTTTAAGCTGAGAACAGAAAGATGAATAGGGTTATGTACACAAGGTTGTGATGGAAGTGGGGCTGGGGTTTGATTCCAGGCTTAAGGAAGGGCATTTAGGATGGCCCTGAGTAAGAATCAGTATGACACCCTTGAAGAGCATGCTGTTGTTAGTTGCCATCAGGTTGATTCTGACTCACGACAACCCCAAGTGTGCAAAGTAGAATTGTTCTATATGGTTTTCAAGGCTGTGAACTTCCAGAAGCGGATCGCCAGACCTGTCTTCCAAGGTGCCTCTTGGTGGGTTTGAATGGCTGACCCTTTGGCTAATAATTGAGTGCTTAACCATTTGTGCTACCCAAGGATTCCCTGAAGAACATAAAGGAGTTCAAACTGAGGCATGTACAACTCACAGTGTACACATGGTCAACAAGGTATATAAAGCCAAAGGATAAACACAGTCCATCTTACTCAAGAGACCTAGTTTAAAGTACTTTTATATTAACACAAAACATGGATATGCTATGGCACAAGATGCAAAAATTTTTACTTAAAGGTGAGTTCTCACAGAAACCTCTGGCTTGTGACTTGGCCTTTTGATTACCTGTTCTCTCTGCCACTGCTGGGATCACAGATCCTGCAGACTGTAATCAAAAGCAAGCCCTCAAAGCAAATGGGTAGAATTCAAGCACACCAACTTCAATATACTTTGTTTCAGAGACCTAAATTACTGGCCATTTTCCCCATAGGATACCTGCTTGATCTAGGTTTCAAGTTGAAAGTCATCTGGCACTACTTTGTGTTGAAGGTCACTTGCTGTGGGGAAGACTGAAACTCATCTGGCATTGCCTTTTCTTTCCTTCCTGAAAGAATTTGCAATCTCACGCTGGGGTTCTCAAGCCTTCCTGGATCAACCAGAATTAGTAGACATAAGTGCCCAAGAATAGAAGAGAGATAAGTAAAAGTAATTTGCTTATGTCAGAAGCAGCAAAAATGTCAGTGATAAAATTTAAAAGTCAGTTTTCATTCTGAGAATATAGATGTCAAAGCCTGTTTGATGTCAGATTAATTTAATAGATTAAAAATTCAATCAAAAATAGTAAGAACTTGTCTCTTACTTAAGAAGCCCCTCCAATACATTCTGCCACAGCAGCCAAGTGAGACTTGGAAAAATGCAAATCTGATCAGCTTGCTCCTCTGTTTAAAACCCTTCAATGTCTTCCCCTACACTTACAATAAAATCCAAATTTCTTGCCATGGCTACAAGGTCTTATGCCTCTTTTTCCCAGCTCTGTCCTCAGGCACACTGGCCTCTCAGATCCCACAACACACCAAGTTCTTTGCTGCCTCTGAGCACCCCAGCAGGCTGAATCTTTCTTTAACTATTTGATGGTTAATTTTAGGTGTTAACTTGGTGAAAGGATGATTCCCACTTGTTTATCCAAGCATTAGTCTAGTTGCTGTCATGGAGCAGTTGCATGTGATTAAATCAGTTGGCCTTGAGTAGAGCAGATTACCTTCCCTAAGGTAATGTAATATAATTACTTTCCATAATGCAATGTAATGTAATCAATTGATCACTTGAAAAGGGAGTTTTCCTGGGGTGTGTTCTGAACTAGACTATAAACAGATTTTTTAAAATAATTTATTTCCATTGAGAATATACATGGCAAAACATACATCAATTCAACAGTTTCTACATGTACAATTCAGTGACGTTGATTACATTCTTCACGTTGTGCAACCATTCTCACCCTCCTTCTCTGAGCTGTTCCTCTCTCATTAACATAAATTCACTACTCCCTAAGTTTCCTATCTAATCTTTCAAGTTTCTCGTTTCAATTTGATCCCATATAGATAGATGTTAAAACAGCACAATGCTCAAGGCAGACATTCTTTACTAGTTAAGTTAAACTATTGCTTGGTTTTAAGACTTCAGGGGATATTTTTGGTTTAATGTTTAAATATTGTCTCAGGGCAATAGTTTCAGGGATTTAGTCAGCCTCCATGGATCCAGAAAATATGGATTCTATGAGAATTTGAAATTCTGTTCTGCATTTTCTACCTCTTGATCAGGATTCTTCTATAGAAGCTTTGATCAAAATGTTCAGTAGTTGTATTTGCACACCATCCAGTTCTTCTGGTCCCATGGCAAAGGGGGCATTTGCTGATGGAGGTAATTATCCACACGTTCAACTATTTCAGGAGGTAGCATGTGATCAGGAACAGATGGTACTCAAGGAAGAAGTCCAAGCTGCACTGAAGGCATTGGTGAAAAACATGGCTCCAGGAATTGACAGAATACCAATTGAGATGTTTCAACAAATGGATGCAGCACTGGAAGTGCTCCGTAGTCTATGCCAAGAAATTTGGAAGACAGCTACCTGGCCAACCAACTGGAAGAGATTCACATCTATGCCTATTCCAAAGAAAAGCAATCCAACAGAATGAGGAAATCATCAAACAATATCATTAATATCACATGCAAGTAAAATTTTTCTGAAGATCATTCAAAAGCAGCTGCAGCAGTATAACGACAGGGAACTACCAGAAATTCAAGCTGGATTCAGAAGAGGATGTGGAACCAGGGATATAATTGCTGATGTCAGATAGATCCTGGCTGAAAGCAGAGAATACCAGAAAGATGTTTACCTCTGTTTTATTGACTATGCAAAGGCAGTAGACTGTGTGGATCATAACAAATTATGGATCACATTGCAAAAAATGGGAATTCTAGAACACTTAATTATACTCATGAGGAACGAGTACATAGATCAAGAGGCAGTCGTTCAAACACAACGAGGGGATACTGTGTAGTTTAAGTCAGGAAAGGTGTGCATCAGGGTTTTATCCTTTCACCATACTTATTCAATCTGTATGCTGAGCAAATAATCTGAGAAGCTGGAGTATATGAAGAAGAACACAGCATCAGGACTGGAGGAAGACTCATTAAAAATCTGCGTTATGCAGATGACACAATGTTACTTGCTGAAAGTGAAGAGGACTTGAAGCACTTACTGATGAAGATCAAAGAGTACACCGTTCAGTATGGATTACTCCTCAACATAAAGAAAACAAAAATCCTCACAACTGGGCCAATAAGCAACATCATAATAAACAGAGAAAACGTTGAAATTGTTAAGGATTTCATTTTACTTGGATCAACAATCAACACCCATGGAAGCAGGAGTCAAGAAATCAAGAGATGCAAACCTCAACAACAAAAAGACAAATAACCCAATTAAAAAATGGGCAAAGGATATGAGCAGGCACTTTGCCAAAGAAGACATTCGGGCGGCTAACAGACACTTGAAGAAATGCTCATGATCATTAGCCATTAGAGAAAGGCAGATCAAAACTACAATGAGATATCATCTCACCCCAACAAGGCTAGCATTAATCAAAAAAACACAAAGTAATAAATGCTGGAGAGGTTGTGGAGAGATTGACACACATACACTGTTTGTGGGAATCTAAAATGGTACAACCACTTTGGAAATCAATTTGGCAATTCCTTAAAAAGCTAGAAATAAAAGTACCATATGATCCAGCTATCCCACTCCTTGGAATATATCCTAGTGAAATAAGAGTCGTTACACGAATAGATATATGCACACCCATATTCATTGCAGCACTGTTCACAATAGCAAAAAGATGGAAACAACCTAGGTACCCATCAACAGACAAATGGATAAACCAATTATGGTATATCCACAGAATGGAATACTACACAACGATGAAGAACAATGATGAAGCCGTGAAACATCTTATAACATGGAGGAATCTGGAGGTTCTTTATGCTGAGTGAATTTAGTCAGTCACAGAAGGACAAACATTGTATAAGACCACTATTATAAGAACTCAAGAAAAGGTTTAAACACGGAAGAAAACATTCTTTGATAGTTACAAAGGTGGGGAGGGATGGTGAGGGTTATTTACTAACTAGATAGTAGGTAAGAATTATCTTAGTTGAAGGGAGGGACAGCACACACGACATGGGAAGTCAGCACAACTGGACTAAACCAAAGCTAAGAAGTTTTCTGAATACAATCAAACACTTTGAGGGACAGAGTAGCAGGGGTAGGAGTCTGGGAACCATGCTTTCAGGGGACATCTAGGTCAATTGGCATAACAAAGCTTATTAAGAAAATGTTCTGCATCCTACTTTGGTGAGTGGCATCTGGGGTCTTAAAAGCTTGCAAGCGGCCATCTAAGATACATCAATTGGTCCCTACCACCTGGAGTAAAGAAGAATGAAGAACACCAAAGACACAAGGAAAGTATTAGCCCAAGAGACAGAAAGGGCCACATAAACCAGAGACTTCATCAGCCTGAGACCAGAAGAACTAGATGGTGCCCGGCTATGACCAATGACCTCCCTGACAGGGAACACAACAGAGAGTCCCTGATGGAGCAGCAGAAAGATGGAGTGCAGAACTCAAATTCTAGTAAGAAGACCAGACTTAATGGTCTGACTGAGACTGGAGGAACCCTGGAAAGCATGGCCCCTGGATTCTCTATCAGCTCAGAACTAAAACAATTTCTGAGGCCAACTCTTCAGACAGGGATTGGACTGGACTGTGGGACATAAAATGATACTCGTGAGGAGTGTGCCTCTTAGCTCAAGTAGATACAAGAGACCAAACGGGCAGCTTCTGTCCGGAAGTGAGATTGGAAGGCAGAGAGGATTAGAGCTGGTTGAATAGACATGGGGAATCAGGAGTGGAAAGGAGGAGTGTGTTGTCACAGTATGGACAAAGCAATTCGAGTCACATGACAATGTATGTATAAATTTTGTATGGGAAAAAAAGAAATCAAGAGATGCATTGCATTGGGCAAATCTGCAGCAAAAGACCTCTTTAAAGCGTTAAAAAGTAAAGATGTCACCTTGAAGACTAAGGTACACCTGACCCAAGCCATGGTGTTTTCAATCGCACTATATGCATGCAAAACTGGACAATGAATAAGGAAGGCCAGAGAAGAATTGATGCCTTTGAATTGTGGTGTTGGCGAAGAATATTGAATATACCATGGACTGTCAAAAGAACGAACAATTCTGTCTTGAAAGAATTACAACCAAAATGTTCATTAGAAGCCAGGATGGCAAGACTCTGTCTCACCTACTTTGGACATTTTATCAGTAGGGATCCGTCCCTGGAGAAGGACATCATGTTTGATAATGTAGAGGGTCATCAAAAAAGACGAAAACCCTCAATGAGATGCATTGACACAATGGATGCAACAATGGGCTCAAGCATAACAACCATTGTGAAGATGGTGCAGGACCAGGCAGTGTTTCATTCTGTTGTACATAGGGTGGCTATGTGTCGGAACCGACTCCACAGCAGCTAACAACAACAAACAACATGCCGTGGTTGTAATCCCGTTTGGGAATGAGTTGTCTTTGTTACGTTAATGAGGCAGGATTAGTGTAAGGTATATCTTGAGTCAATCTCTTTTGAGATATAAAAGAGATTAAACAAGAAAGTGAGAGAAGCAGAGATGGGGGAAGGGAGATGCAGAGCCACATGAATATTACCCAGGAACAGAAGCTCAGAAAAGATAAGGACATTCCTCTAGAGTCAACTGAAAGAGAAATCTTTGCCCTAGAGCCAGCACCCTAAATTCAGACTTCTACCCTCCTAAACTGTGAGAAAATAAATTTCTATTTGCTAATGCCATCCACTTGTGGTATTATCTGTTACAGCAGCATTAGATATCTAAGGCAATATCTATCACACAACCTTTGCCAATTCAACTTTTTACAAGTGAACAATTTATAGGCAGCAATTACATTAATTGACTGTACAACCCTATCCTTAATCAATGAGATTATTCTATCAGCATGAACTGAAAGTCAGTATATTCATAAGCAATAAATCCCTGTTTCTCCTTCCCTCTCACCGCTCGTAACCACTAATAAACTTTGGTCTCTATACATTTGCCTGTTCTTGTCTTTTTATATAAGTGAGATCATACAATATTTGTCCTCTTGTGACCGACTTATTTCACTCAGCATAATGTCTTCAAGGTCCATCCATATCATATATATCAGGACTTCATTTCTGTTTCTGGCTGAGTAGTACTCCATTGCATGTATGTAACACATTTTGTTTATTCAACATCCTTTGATAGACATTTAGGTTGTTTACATCTTTGGGCTATTGTGAATAGTGCTGCAATGAACGTTGGTGTACAAGTATCTGAGTCTCTGCTTTCAGTTATTTTGGGTATATACCTAGAAGTAGAATTTCTGGGTCATATGGTAGTTCTACCTTTAGTATTCTGAGGAACTGCCACGCTGTTTTCCACAACGGCTGTACCATTTTACATTCCCACCAGCAATGGATAAGGGTTCCAATATCCCCACATCCTCGCCAATATTTAGTGTTTTCTGTTTTTGTTGGGTTTTTCTGTTAGCTTAGACATCCTAAAATCCTTTTAGTCAATTCCAACTCATAGCAACCCTACAGGACAGAGTAGAACTACTCCATAGGGTTTCCAAGGATAGGCCAGGGGATTCGAACTGCCGACATTTTGGTTAGGGGCCGAGCTCTTAACCACTGTGCCACCAGGACTCCTAGCCATCACAGTGAGAGTGAAATGGTATCTCATTGTGGTTTTGATTTGCATCTCTCTGATGACTAATGATGCTGAGCATGTTTTCATGTGTTTGGTCGGTATTTTAATGTCCTCTTTGTTGAAATGTGTATTCAAGTCCTTTGGCCATTTTGTGATTGGGTTATATGTCTTTTTGTTGTTAAGTTGTTGAATTTTTGTATATATTTTGGTTATTAGATTCTTATTGGATATATGATTTCCAAAGCTATTCTTCCAGTCAGTAGCTTGGTTTTCATTTTTTTGGTAAAGTCCTTTGATGAACAAAAGTTTTTAATTTTTATGACGTCCCATGTATTTATTTTGTCTTTTGCTCTTCATGTTTTTGTTATTATATTAGATAATCCATTGTTAAAGGCTAGGCCCCAAAGCATTGCCCCTGCATTTTCTTCTAAGAATTTTATGGTTTTAATTTTCACATAAGTCTTAATCCACTTTGAATTTTGTTTTCGGTTGGTGTGAGACATGTATCCTGCTTCATTTTTCTGTATGTGGAAATTCAATTTTCCCAACAACATTTGTTGAAGAGACTCTTCTTTTCCTCTATCAGAAGGACTTAGCGCTTTTGTCAAAAATCAGTTGACGATAGATGTATGGGTTTATTTCTGCACTTTCAATTCTATTCCGTTGGTCTATGGGTATAAATAGATATTCTGGCAGAACTCTCTCATACACACATGGGGGAAGACAGATGTCATGTGAGGATCCTCCACAAGCCAAGGAAAGTCAAGGAACCAAGGAACACCCAGGGCTACCAACAAGGAAGGAATCAACACAGATGAGAACCTGATTTGAGCTTTTAACCTTCGGAATTGTAAGAAAATAAATTTCTGCTCTGTGTTATAGCAGTACTAGAAGACTAAGACAGCCTGGAATGTGCTTTCATCAGCTATTATTCTTTGGCTCTCAATTTAGATGTATCCCTCTTGGAGGGGCCTTACCTTACCATTCCATCTAAGTAGATTTACCTTGTGTTAGTCCCTGTTTCAAGCCCTCTTATTCCCTTTATAGTGCTAAAGACATTTTGTTAACTTGTGTCCTGTCTCCCCCACTAAAATGTAAGCTCCCTGAGAGCAGAGGTCTTCCCTGTATAGTTCACTCATAAATTCTTCGGGAGACAATTACCCATGGATGTCTCACCTTTCCAAACATCTTGTGAGACAGGCAGTGACTGCCTTTTGCTCCAGACTATCTTTTCAAGGATGTTTGTAGCTAACAGCCTTGGAAGCTAGAGGTAGTGTCTCCCTTCCAAGCAAAGAGCAGGTTTGTTTATGTCCAGTATAATAATGTTTCCCTCTGGAGCAGAGGGCAGGTAGACTTACTGCTCATGTTAAAAAATTCAGATTTCCTAAGCTCAGGGTTTCTTCATGGTAATGCAACCAACTGCATTACCAGATGTCATCTGCCCTCTTCACATTGCCCTGTATAGATTGAGGCTCAGGAAACCAGAACAAAAATGCAGATACTCTGGCTACTGCTATTGCTGTGAGTAATAAACTGTCCCCTATCTCTGACCTAGGAGTCTCATGTCTTCTACCAGCATCCATGAAACTGTGGCAGGCTAACTTGGTACCATGCAAGTAGAGCAAAGGCAATCAGTGCCTCTTCTCAGTTCTGGGCAACCCCAGGGCCTAGCACAGTAGCTGGCACACAAAAGTCATTCATTAAATATCTGCTGAAGATTGAAAGAAAAATTCAGAATATTTCTAATCTTATACTTGTATAGCTAAGTCAGTTAGGAATACAAAAAATATCATCTTTAACAATGTTAGTAATTCAAGAAATCATTGTATAAAAGCCTCATCCAGTAAATTGTCCCTTCATGCATGTAAAGAGATAGTTTCACTAAAACAGGATAGAAACAGTCAAAATTAAAGGAGACAATCTTACCGTGAAATAAGATTTTCTCATCTTAGAGAAAAATTACACCATGGCATGTGGCCCAACTCTACATTCTTAAATCCAACTCCCAGCTCTCTGGCTCCACCTGGAAGTCAAAGAGACAGTGAAATGGAAAGTATCCACTAGAATCTATTCTCAGTAGGCAGAGTGACCTTATTAATAGAGCCTACATTAGCTTCTATGCCTTTGAATATATTAGAATAAACTCCTCCTCCCTCAGTTAGTGGACCAATACACAACATCATGATAAACAGAGAAAAAAAATGAAGTTGCCAACTATTTCATCCTACTTGAATTAACAATCAATGTCCATGGAAGCAGCAGTCAAGAAATCAAATGAGCTATTGTGTTGGGCAAATCTGCTGCAAAAGACCTCTCTGAAGTTTTAAAAAGCAAAGATGTCACTTTGATGATTAAGGTGTACTTGACCCAAGCCAGGGTCTTTGCAATCACCTCATATACATGCAAAAATGAAAAAGTAAGACTGAAGAAGAAATGATGCGTTTGAATTGTGGTGTTAGAAAAGAATATTGAATATACTGTGGACTGTCAGAAGAATAACAAATCAATCTTTGAAGAAATATAATCAGAATGCTCCTTGGAAGCAAGAATGGGGAGACTTTGGCTCACTTACTTTGAACATGTTATCAGGAAAGATCAATTGCTATTAAAGGACTTCTTGTTTGGTAAAGTATAGGGTCAACAAAAACAAGAGAGATCCTTGTTGAGATGGACTGACACAATAACCACAACCATGGACTCAAGCATACCAGTGAGCATGAAGATGGTGCAGGACTATGCAACGTTTCATTTTCTTATACATAAGGACATCGTGTGTCAGAGCTGACTTAACAAAAACTGGCAACAACAATCCACAGTTAAAGAGACAAACCAAAAAATCCCCTTCTCAAGGTTGAGTGTAGCTCACTGTGGTATACGAGTGGATGGTGTGTTTGTGGAAAGAAAAAGCCATTCTTTTCTGGAGGAGACAGCCCCTCAACCAGGATTTCTGACCAAACTGTCTGATCCCTTTGTGAAGAGCTTAAACTGTCCTTAACCAGTCATACACAGCCCTGTGTGTTAAACATAGATCAGATCCTGACAATCCTGTAACAGCCTCTCACATCCCTCAAGGCCTCCTGGTTGTTCTGCAAAAATTCCAGGTATTCTACTACCACAGAGCCTTTGCACTTACTGCTTCCTTTTCCTGAAATGGTCTCCCTGCATATACGCTCATGGCCTCTTCTCTCTCTCTTTAGGCCTTTATTCAAATACCACCTTCTCAGTGAGATCTTCCCCCGCTATCCAATCAGAAGTGACAACATCCCTCTCCTACAGTCCGTATTCTCTTTCCTGCTTTATGTTTTTCTATACTTCTGGTCACCTAGCATGCAATATGTTGTTGTTAGGTGCCATCGAGTTGGTCCAGCTTTTGCATGTATATGATGTGATTGCAAATACCATGGCTTGGGTCAGGTGCACCTTAGTCTTCAAGACAACATCTTTGCTTTTCAGCACTTTAAAGAGGTCTTTTACAGCAGTATATTGCATGCAATATACTCTTACTTTTTTATCTTATTTAGTGTCCATCTACCTCACTGAGAATGAAGCCTCCATGAAGACAAGAGTATTTGTGTAATTGGTTTAATACTCTAGTCCCAACACTTAGAACTCTCCCTGACACATAGTCAGTGCTCAATAAAAATTTGTTGAATGAATAAACAAATACACTGCTGATAAAATATAAATTGGTTCTATCTTTCCATAAGGCAATTGTGCCCCACCTCACATTCTCTTTGCTCACTTTTCACACCAGCCATTGTGCAGCCACCAACTTCATGCAGGTATAACCTGACAGTACCACATATTGGCTGTACCACATACTGTCACCTGGCACTCACACCTACACAGACCTGGCCATGCAAAGGGGTTAACACTCATGAGGCAACCTGTGATCAATAGGGGACAGGAACTGAGAAACAAATGCTCCCCTCTTCTATCCCTCAGGTGGATAATTCTGAGGTGCGTTCTATGTGTCTCCTCAGAGAGTCACTCTGGGAGTGAGCCACAGTTGTTGAAAGCTGTGAGCAATAATACCAGTTGAACCGGTGGCTGTTGAGTCAGTTTCAACTCATGACAACCCCATGTGTGTCAGAGTAGAACTGTGCTCCATAGGGCTTTCAGTGTCTGATTTTTTGAATCGCAGGCCTTTCTTCCAAGGCTCCTCTGTGTCGACTCGAGTCTTCAACATTTTGGTTAGCAGCCGAGCATGTTAACCATTTGCATCACCCAGTGACTCCAACCAGAAATACAGACCCTTGTATCACTTTTCCTCCTCCGTTTCCTATTCCTGATCTTTGGGATCACTTTCTTCCTGCCTTCAAGCCCTTGCTGCAACCTTTCCTTTCAGAGAGGGCTCAAGCTAAGACAGAAATTTTAAAATATTTTTCCAAAATCTAAAAAATGTTCATATCTTAAATGAGATACTATTTTTCACCCATCAAATTAGCAATAGTTTTACCATATTAAATCCAAAGTCTTCAAGGGTGTGTAGAAATAGCTCTCTAAAAATAGGAGTGTAAATTGGCAATGATTACCAAAAAAAAAAAAAATAGAAATTTGACAATTGTCTTAACCATCACAGCAATATACAACAAGAGCCAAAATATTTCCATGCCATTTAGCCCAGCTAGCAAACATTTAAGAGTGCCTCCTAAATAATAAAAACAGATGTGCGCAAAGATTTATCTTTAGCATTCTTCCTTACAGAGTTGCTTACTAATAGAAGAAAACTAGAAACCATCCAAATATCCAACCACAGGGGATTGGTGGGAGACTGTGTAGTCATCAATAATGATGGAAGAAACACATTTAATGGTGTAGAAAATGTTCACAATATACCCTTAAGGGGAAAAGTAGATTATAAATGACATCTACAAAATGATCCCATTTTAAGTATGTTGTTTGTTGTTGTTAGGTGTTGTCAAGTAGACTTCAACTCATAGTGACCCCAAGTGACAGAGTAGAAGTAAGTCCATAGGGTTTTTTACACTGTAATCTTTCTTGGTGCAGGTCTTTCTCCCACAGAGTCACTGGGTGGATTTGAAGTTCCAATCTTTTGCTTAGCAGCCGAGTGCTTAACTGTTGCACCACCAGGGCTGGTATTTTAAGAGTGTGTGTGTGTATGTGTGTGTGTATTGCAGTGCAATAAATTAATATGGCCTTTCTAGTCATGGTCTTGTGACTCTCACAAAATGATTGGATGGGACTATGCAAATAAGGTGATTGTGGCCCACCAAGGGGATTGGAGAGCTTGTTAATAATGCAGATAAGGTACATGGAACGCTTGCAGGGGTGGGACCATGCAAATAAGTTGTATGGAACCCTAATGAGGGGATTGGTCAGTTTTGCCATCCCATTAGTCTTAAAATGAGCCACTCCTAGAGGCTAGAGAGGGAGATCTCACTACTATCAAGAGCCAGGAGCAGAACACATATTTCAGACCCAGGGTGCCTGAGTTTAGTGCTGAGAACCTCCTAAACTCAGAAGACAGAGAACTGAAACACCACAGATGGTGTGAGATGGCAAGAAGTGGAGGCAGAGAAACAGTAGTGGCAGAACTAGGAGACCAGAACAACCCGTCACAGTGGGCTTCCTGGCCCATGGAACAAGGCAGCTACAGTGGGTGTGCCAACCCATGGAGCAAGAGACCTGAGCACCTTCAGGCAGGAGGCTTCCTGGTGGAGTGGGGTGCCTTTGGGCACTTACTGGCAGAGCTAAAGAATTTTTGTAACACTTGCCTGAGCAGAGCCAAGGCTGGGCCAAGGGGCTGAGAGTTGAAGGGCTGAGAGGCCGAGAACCGAGAGATAGGGATACCTGCGGGCACAGCCAAGAAGCTGTCCTGACTGAAGAACGGTATCCTGAGTTGTTCCTGATTCTGAATTGTAACCTGTTACTTCCCTAATAAACCTCCTAACTGTGAATCCTGTGTGACCATTGAATGAATTATCAAACTCAGCAGAGAAGTAGAGAGTGCCATGGGAAGTAGAGAGTGCCGTGGGAGGGATGGCTGGTGTCAGAATTGGTAAAAAGGTTGGAGAGAGGAGGTATGTCTGACCTCCACGTCATAGGAATCAGCCTTGGGCCTTTGATCTTGATTCTCTCTCCTCCCCTTGTGAAGTTAGATGAGGTCAGATGCTGCTGTGCCATTTTTACATATATATATGAACAAAATATGAATTATCTATTTTTACATATATTTTATTATATAGAATAAATATATATTTTACATACTTGTGTGTGTGTATATATATATATATATATATATATATATATCAGTCAGATAAGTCAGGTAGTCTCTGACTTACAACGAGGTTATGTTCTCACCAGTCCATTGTAAGTCAGTTCTGATGTAAATAGAATACCTCTTTTTTTTTTTTTAGTTTTCATTATTATTGCCTTTTATTATCAGTATCTTTATAAATCCAATTAAGTTATTTGTCTTTGGGGATTGGAAACATATATAAACTTACAGATATACTTAAATACTTACATAAATATTAGTAATGATAAGATGTACCAAAAAAAAACAAATGGTTGTAAATGCAATTCATTGTAACTCAAATACGTTGTAAGTTGGGGACTACCTGTGTATACATACAAGTAATTCTATATATATATAAAGTAACATATATATATATGTATAAAGTAATT
>NW_004444027.1:4950961-4953791 GCF_000243295.1 Trichechus manatus latirostris
AATATTATGCAATTTTCCAATTTTTTATATATTTTCTAAATATGTATTAATTTTATGTTCAAATAAAAGTGCTCATTTTGTTATCCAGTAATTCTACTTTCAGGAATTTATCATAAGGAAATAATTACAGATGCACAGAAATATAAGTACAAAGATATTCATAATAGCCCAAAACTGGAAGCAATCTACATTCCAGACAATAAGAGAATAGTAAAATAAATGATAGTGCTTACATACACAGACATTAAAATCATTTTTAGAAAGATATTTTATTGATATGAGGTAATGTTGATGATATATTTTTATATATAACTCAGGATACAAAATATGCTCATGATCCCTGTGATGGTTAAGGTTGTGAGTCAACATGGCTGAGCCGTGATTCTCAGTGGTTTGGCACTTGTGATGTAGTTTGGCAGCTATGTAGTGATGTAATCACCTCCATAATGAGATCCAATATAATGTAATTACCTCCATGGTGAGATCTGCCATGAGTACCCAATCAGTTGAAAGGGTGTTTCCTTGGAGGTGTGGCCTGCATCCAATATTTGTGGACTGTCTGGCAAAGCTCGCTGGCTTTTTTTCTCTCTGGATCCTGCATCTGACCTCTGGTTCTTAGGACTTGAGCTAGCAGCTTACCTGCCGATGTTGGGATTCATCAGCCTCCATCAGCCTGTGAACCAGAGGACTGTTATCTGACCTGCCAGTCTTCACTTCACCAGCTTCTGCAGCTACATGAGTCAGGAGAAGCCTCCAGCCTGATCCACGGACTTGGACTTTCCAGCCTCTACAACCACGTGAGCTATTTCCTTGATATAAATCTCTCTCTCTCTCTCTCTCTCTCTATATATATATATATATACACGTATAAACCCATTGTTGCCAAGTCAATTCCAATTCTTAGTGACCCTATGTATATTTACTGCTTCACTGGTTTTGATTCTCTAGAGAACCCAACCTAAGACAATCCCAAACCTGTAAAATCATAAAAAGAAAAAATACACATATGTGCATAGAAAACACACTGTATTTTAAACCAGAGTTAAAATTCTGGCTCCATTATTTTCTAGCTGTGTGACTTTGGATACAGTTTACTCCCTGACTCTCAATTTATTGGAAAATGGGTATAGTACATTCTAAGAGAGTTATTAAAATGATTGAGATAATGTACATAAAGTGCCTAGAACAATGCCTGACACATGATAATGTCACCATTCATTCATCCATTTATTCACTTTTGATTCAATAACTATTAAGAAAATTATGCCAGGCTCTATAATAGGTATCATTTATGCAGGCACCTTCATGGCTATTAAAATGTTAACAGAAGTACCATTGACAAGAGAATAGATTAATAACTTATGACATACAATGTGTACATAATAGAATATTTTGCAGCAGTGAAAACAAACTACAACTATATGCAATAAAATGTTTGAATCTTAGGAATACAATATTGAATGAGAAAATCCACTCACAGATTACTTGGAGTATGATATCATTTTTATAAAGCCCAAAACAAGCCAAACTAAACATAAATTAAGCAAAATAGTGTTTTGATACATATGTAGTAAACTCTGTTTTAAAAAAAAATCAGGGAGTAACAAACACAAAATCTAGAATGAAGGCTCCTGGAGGGAGGCAGGGAGGTGTGAAGAAGCTGCAGGTATTTCCATGCCATTGGTATTGTTGATTTTGTTCTAGTTGTTAAGTTGGTTGGTGAGCTTACAAGTTTTCATTTTATTATGGGTTATACAGTTATAAATATAGTAACACATTTAGTAATATGTAAAGCGATGTAATTAAAATAATATTTGTATTATTAAATATTACATAATTAAAATTCTAATGTTAAAAGTAGCCATCTCGAGCTAATAAGATTATGGGTGATTTCCACTTAAATGTATACTCACAAATTATAAACAGAACTGTGAAAATGCTTTCCTGTTTAAGAACAGTAGCCATCAAAGATCTTCTAATCATTATAGAATTAAGTCCTGGAACCTCAAGTTCCTCTGTGCTTTTGGCTTTCAAATCGAGAGTACCACATGTGTACTGTAAATTTAGAGCACCATTAGAAATGCACCATGGAATTTATTTCACATAAAGTTATGTGTGTACATATAAACAATGCTATACATGTGTTATATAACACGTTATTGTTGTTGGGTGCTGTCGAGTCGGTTCTGACTCATAAAGACAACCCTATGTACAACAGAACAAAACATTGCCTGGTCCTGCGCCATTCTCACAATTTTTGTTATGCTTGAGCCTATTGTTGCAGCCACTGTGTCAATCCATCTCATTGAGGGACTTCTTTTTCAATAACCCTCTATTTTACCAAGCATAATGTCCTTCTCCAGGGACTGATTCCTCCTGATAACATGCCCAAAGTATGTGAGACGTAGTCTCAACATCCTTGCTTCTAAGGAGCATTCTGGTTGTACTTCTTCCGAGACAGACTTTGTTCTTTTGGCAGTCCAGGGTATATTCATTATTCTTCACCAACACCACAATTCAAAGTCATCGATTCTTCTTTGGTCTTCTTTATTCATTGTCCAGCTTTCAGATGCATATAAGGTGACTGAAAACACCATGGCTTGGGTCAGGCCCCCTTTATTCTTCAAAGTGACATCTTTGCTTTTAAACACTTTAAAGAGATCTTTTGCAGCAGATTTGCCCAATGCAATGTGTCATTTGATTTCTTGACTTCTGTTTCCATGGGTGTTGATTGTGGATCCAAGTAAATGAAATCCTTGACAACTTCAATCTTTTCTCCATTTATCATGATGTTGCTTATTGGTCCAGTTGTGAGGATTTTTGTTTTCTT
>NW_004444027.1:4953891-4964434 GCF_000243295.1 Trichechus manatus latirostris
AAATCCTTGACAACTTCAATCTTTTCTCCATTTATCATGATGTTGCTTATTGGTCCAGTTGTGAGGATTTTTGTTTTCTTCATATTGAGGTGTAATCCATACTGAAGACTGTGGTCTTTGATCTTCATCAGTAAGTGCTTCAAGTCTGTTCATATAACACATATGAACAAATATTTATATTCATATAAATAATACTACATATACATTATATAATATATACATATGTGATATATACATATGCCGTATACATGTAATATATTGTCTAAATTAAATATCATATAACATACATGTATATATGTTGTTGATGTTGTTGTTGTTGTATGCCGTCAAGTTGTTTCCAACTCATAGTAACCCTATAGACCACAGCAGAACTGCCCTATATGGTCTCCACAGCTTAATCTTTGGAGCAGCTGGTGGATTTGAACTGCCGACCTTTCAGTTAGCAGCCTCATCCACTGCGCCACCAGGACTCATTCATGTATACATAGAGAAATATATAATACACAATATATACAAATACATACACGTACATATAAAAGTAATATAATTCCTGGAAAAATTCAAACATTACAGAAACATATAAATAAAAAGTAAAGTCTTCCTCCCTTTGAGATTGAGATTGAGATCCCCAGTCCCAAAGGTAACTACTACATCCTTTCAAAAATGTTGTACACATATATTAGTATATGTATACGTGTGTGTGGTAGGCAGAATAATGGCCCCCCTAAATATGTCCACATCCTAATCTTCAGAACCTGTGAATACATTATTTTATATAGTAAAAGGGACTTTGCAGATGTGATTAAATTAAGGATCTTGGGATGGGGAGATTATCCTTTATTATTGAGGTGGGCCCAATGTCTCAAGGGTCTTTATAAGAGAGAGGCAAGAAGATCAGAGGCAGAGAGAGAGATTTGAAGATGCTACACTTTGAAGATAGTGGAAGAAGACATGAGCTACAGGATACAGGTGGCCTCTAGAAACTGGGAAAAGTAAGGGAATGGATTCTCCCCTATAGCCTCTAAAAGGAACACAGCCTGGCCAGTGCCTTGAATTTAGCTCAGGAAGACCCACTTTGGACTTCTGACTTCCAAAACTTTAAGAAAATAAATTTGTGGTGTTTTAAGCCATTATGTTTGTGGTAATTTTTTACAGCCACAATAGTAAATTAATGCAATGCATGTGAGAGGGAGAGGAAAAAAACCTTAGCTGAGAGGAGAAAAATTGTTTCATATTTACAATCTTTCACCAGCTTGAGCAGGATGATGAGTGTCAGGATGCAGAGTGGAGAAGCAGAGAGCTGAGGTACTTTGCTTAAGAAAAAGACAGCTATAGAGAGACCCAAGGGGAAGACTCAGAGATGTGAGGAACCACAGTTAGTGAGCTTAGGAAAGAAGGAGGCAAGGTGCAGATGAAGCTTGGTAATTAAAAAAGAATCAACAGTTAAGAAAAAAAATGAAGTGACTAATTGTTTTTTGGTTTTTCTAATTTCATTTCAGCATGTAGCAAATGTTATAACCCTCTCTTTCAACTCTCCACTGCTTTTAAGTAAAATTTACATTTGTCACTAATTTTTGTGATCGGAGTTGACTTAAGGAATATAACCAAGTGCTCATCGTACTTCAAAGTGAGTTCAGAGCTGAGCACAGACTGCCCATGGGGGCTCAGGCCCATCTTGCATTAAATAATCACCCTGCAGCCAAGCCAAGAAGGCCCGCTCAGCATGATGGCCAAATGGAAAGTTTCAGGTTCAGAAGAGTGGAGATCCTCTGACATGAACCATGGGGTCTTCAGAGAGAGAAACTGGAGGAGCAAATCTGAGGTCAGCGTTGCAGTCTTTGGGAAGAAAATTCACTGCTCATGCTGAGACTTTTCGGATGGACTGTCAGACATAAGCTGCATTGTGGAAACTTACTAGTGTGAAAAAGCCTAAGAAACTCCTTTGTGAAGTCACAGACAGAAAGGAAATTTGTACTTAACCATGCCCCGATGGCTGTCTTAATTTTCTAGGACATTGAAGTCCTCCATAAAAGGGGAGAGGAGAGCTGTGGAGATTTGATAATACAGAGTCCCTAGCCCATGTCCTGTCTCATCCACAGGAGGATCCCTGCAGACAGGGCTGTGGCTCAGGCTGGCTACTGAGCAAGTGTGGGAGCCAGGGATTGAGGCTGTATACTCCTATAGCCTGAAGACTTTTGCAGGGAGGGCAGGGCCAGGGACCATAAAAGAAGCCCCTTGGAATGCTGTTAGGATGTTTGGTAGACTGGAAATAATGGCCATAATACGTTTCAGCATTTCCCACCAAGAGGTGGGTCTATTTCCCTACCGCTTGGATCTAGACAGGCCTTAATACTTTTGATCGACTGAACGTGGTGGAGGTAACATTGTATCAGTTCCAGAGCCTAGGCCTTAAAAGGTCTACAGCTTCCACTTCTCTCTCTTTTTACCCAACCACCATATAAAGAAGTCCAGGCTCTCCTGCTGGAGAGAGAGGCCATGAAGGATAATGGGGATGATGGGAATAACCAGTGACCAGTTGCTGTTGAGTCAATTCTGACTCATGGCAACCCCATGTGTGTCAGAGTAGAACTGCTCCATGGAGTTTTTAATGGCTGATTTTTTGAAGTAGATCACCAGGGCTTTCTTTCAAGGAGCCTGTGGGTGAACTCGATTGTACCACCCAGGAAGATAGAGGGGCCATATGAAAGAGAACTAAGGACTTCAGTCATGTAAGGGAAGCTATGTTGGATCCTCTAGCCCAGTTGATCTCAGCTGACACCACGTGGAGCACAGATGAGCAATACCTGCTGAGCCCTGCCTAATTTCTGACCCACAGAATCATAACAAATATAATACTTGTTTTTAGATACAAAGTTGTGGGATGGTTTGTTATATAACAAGAGATAACTGATACAGGGTGGCAGACCTAGGGAAACAAATACACCTCAATGAATTGAAAATTTTCAGGGCCCAACATTAGAAATAATACAGGAAATCAGACTATAACTGGGTCATCTGACTCTGCATGTCAAGCCATTCAAAAAGGCAAAATTTGACACCAAATTCTTAAGGGATTATCTTAAAGGTAAGAAAAGGGAGTTTATGATTTTACAAAGTATATTACACAAAAAACTTCCTAGAATCCTCTTTAGAATCTCTCTTTATCAAATGTTTTTCACTAACAGTTGTTGTCAGCTGCCATATAGTTGGCCTGCAGCTCATGGTGACCCCACGTACAATGGAACTAAACACCATCTAGTTCCTGTGCCATCCCCATTATCAACTGCAGATTGAACGATTGTGATCTGTAGGGTTTTCACTGGTAGATTTTTGAAGTAGATCACCAGGCCTTTCTTCCTAGTCTATCTTAGTCTGGAAGCTCCACTGAAGTCTGTTCAGCATCATAGCAACGTCCAAGCCTCCACTGACAGATGGCTGGTGGCTGCTCATGAAGCTCATTGGGCGAGAATCAAACCCTGGTCTCCAGCCTGGAAAGCAAGAATTCTACCACTGAGTCATCAGTGTCTTATTTACTAACAGTAACTGCCATAAATCAGTCCTCCCCTACACACACACACACACACACACACACCATTCTCTGTCTCCTTGCCATCTCATTCTTCTTGCACTTCCTCTTTCATCATTAGCCATCATCTCAATGACCCTCACTGCTTTCCAAAGTCCCCTGGGAAATATAACCTTGTCTGCTTCTCTGACTTTTTGTGGACAGCAGCCACTTGAAATTCTGATTAATAAATTCTTCACTTCATCACATATTCAAGCCACAATGACCACCCCTGCCAAAATAAGTATCATGTATTTTCACATCTTTGTTTTTTTTCCTTCAGATTCTACCGTTGCATGCCAAGGCATCCTTTCAGTTCCAGCTCAAATGCCACATTCTCAAAACCCTCTTTTTGTGCTCTTCATTCCCACCCACCCTGCATATAAATATATTGGTTAGAATTAGCTTCTTTCTTGGTTGATCCCATATTATCCTTCTATTGTGTACTGTATATAGTTCTACACAGGTCTGGCTACTTCAATAGTTTATAACCTGCTTTAGTCAAGTGCTGCATCTTATTAATCTTAGTAACTGTCACAGGATCTAACTCAGAACCATGCAGATGGCAAGTATTCATTAGATATTTGTCAGATTGAATGTAGTTTAAACTAGGTCATCGATTCTGGTCTGTTCCAAAAAAAAAAAAGTCACATTCACTGAGATAAGCTAAGGACTTTTGCATGCTGAGTCACTCCAAACTTGAATTGATATCAAATAATAAATAATTTTATATTTTAAAATGAACTAAGTAATGGATTTTGTTTGGGAAGTGAAACTATGAGTGATATTTTTTCTTCTACTTTCCCATGTTTTTCTAATTTTCTTAAATAAATGCTCATTTTATAATAAATATGAACTTTGAAATGAGTAAATTAGAAAACATAAATCATATTAACGTTTATATTTAGTCCACTGAAAAAAGCTTTTCAAAATGAAATAAAGGCAGATGTATTTGTTTCTTCAGCCTGAAAGAATCATTCATCAGTTTCCTTAATCTATCAGTTGAGTATTCAACCAAAGAGAGAAAAATAACGTCCACTTGGTCAAGTTCTCCAACAGACAAAAGACAAGCATCTGAAAGCTGGTCAACCTACGTACACAACTGGCCAGCTTCCTTTTCTCCCTCTGATCCCTGAGATTTAATCTCAGCCCTAAATTTAGAGGTGAAATTCTCCCATCACATCTCATCCAGTTGAATTATCTAAATGGCTCTGATTTTATTACTCTAAATCTTTTCAAAGATAAACTTCAAGAAACACTTTTATTTGTACTTGGGAGCTCTTTCCTAAGACAGTCTAAAGTTGTCTTTAAATGAAAATTAGATCGTAACTCTTCAATATAGCATAAAAACCCTTTCCTTCTGGGACCTCGTCTGCCCTTTTTGTTTCTTCTCTAGGTACCCTCTAGAGCCATGTTTCTCAGTGTGGTCTGCAGAGTGTCCACATCAGAATTACCTGGGTGCTGGCTCAGATGCAGACTACCTGAGTCCACCTCCTGACTCATAATCAAAATAAGTTCCCCAAGTTATGTTCAGGTCCACAAAAGCTTGAGAGTCACAGCTCCAGAGCTATCGGTCTGCTGCCATTTCTCCAACATAGTGTGTAGTTTTGTGTCCTCTGACTAGAACAGCCATCCCCTTCCTTCTTCACTGATGACAGCCTGCTTATTTTTCTAGACCTAGCTCAAATATCATCTTCCCATGAAACCTTCTCTAGTCCTCCCAGGAAATAATTTTATTTTAGAAAATAAATTATTTCCTTAGCTAGTCCCCCAACACTTACCTCTCTGCATTATAGTAACTGGATACTTATCTGACCTTTGCTTGACCGAGCTTCTTGAGGACAGGGATGGCCCCGCCACCCAGCACTGTGACCTGTTGCAGCTGAGCACAGTAAGGGAGAGATAAGACCAGAGGTAAGTCAGGACAAGGTTAGAGAGAGTTTCGAGGGGCAGACTAAGGAGTTGGGCATGGAGTAAACATAATATTGCATGGCAGAACAATGTGCTGGCAAGAACATGAACTGCCAAATCCAATACACTGTGTTCAAGCCCCCACTCTAGTCCTTACTAGATGTGTGACCCCAAGCAAGTCACTTAATCCTCCCTGAATCTCCATTTTTCAAATGAGGATAGTACCATCTACTTCCCACATAGGGTTGCCTGATAAAATGCAGGATGCCCAGTTAAATTAAATTTCAAAAAATAATGAATAATTTTTTTGTATGTCTTATGTAATATTTGGGACATATTTTTACTGAAAATATTTACTGTTTATCTGAAATGCATATTTAACTGAGCATTCTATATTTCTGTATTTTAATGGCTAAATCTGGCAACACTATAGAAGGGTATTGTGAGGATTAACGAAAATGACTACAAGGGCTCAGCAGCAGGCACACAGTAGGCACTCCGTGGTGGCTCTTATTAAGCAACAGAAAACCATTAACATTTCTAGAGTGAGGGAATGACAGAATTATTCATCTTCAATGTTCTGGCCTGAAACAATTATTTAAAGTTTCTTAACGTGTCTAGAAATAGAAAGTTGGATTCATTTAAAATATGTCACGTAAGAAGCTTTCAATTATAACTTTATATTTTCCAGGTACTGCCCAAGCAACTTTGTAACAAGCATAATGAATGAGGATAATCACTCTTTCCCAGAATGCCTCGGCTTTGATGATACAGTGTGTCAGAGGTATGGTGTGACTTGAATGACAATTGACTAACTCATTGTTTCCACTCAATTAACTTACAGCCCTGGATAGCTGAGCTTGTCTCTCCTGACAATCCCCCTCCCCATCAACCCAAGGCTTAACCCAAAGAACAGAATACATTCTCCTTTCATAAATAACTCCTGGTAGCAAATGAAAAAAAAATAATAAATTAACAGAGAAATCATGTAAAACATAATACAAGAGTAATTTTCTCAAGCATCAGTAAAAAATAAGATGTGGCAGACTCTGCTAGGCCAGCTATCCTCCAAATTTATTCTCCCCTTTGTCCTGTACACATGTCTGGACAGTTAGAGACAGTATCGCCTGGTTTCCCTTACAGCTGGGTGTGTCCATGGGACTGAGGTCTAACCCATGGAATGTAGTTGAAAATAGTGTGTACAACTTTCCTGTCACTGTTCTCACCACCTTGGTTATGAAGGCCACACTGGTCAGCCTTGGAATGCACTTATTGAGAATGGCACCTGGGAAACAGGCTCCTTGATGAGGTGATGGTACAGAAGCCATCTATCCACCCCAGACCAAAACTTGAGAAAGGAATAAACTTCTGTGTTCTTGGATCCACTAAATGTTTTCAGGGTCACTGTTACATCAGCCTTGTTGTTGTTGTTAGGTTCCTTCAACTCGGACTGCCCCAATAGGGTTTCCTAGGCTGTAATCTTTATGGAAGCAGATCACCAGGTCTTTCTCCCTGAGGGCTGCTGAGTGGGTTTGAACCACCAACTTTTTGGCAGCCAAGCACTTAACCATTGCACTACTTTAACTATTACAAAATTAGTCTGCATAACTCAATTTTCTCATATCAGTTATGCTTAGAATGAAATCCAAGCACCTGACCAAGGCCTGCAGGACTTTGTAGGACCTGGCTCCTCCTCACCTCCGCCACGGTGATGACCCGCTTCTTCTCCTTGGAAAAGGCTCACTAACCACCAACTCTGAAGTAAGTGTTTAACCCACTCCCTCTCAGTTTTGACCACTCTGTGTAATTAACTCGTTCATGTAATCTGACCCTATGAATGCCAGTAAATTTCCATTCATCCTTAAACTAGACCAAGCCAGATTTGGCCCACCCTGCAAGTGCAGAAGGTCCAGCTGTGACTGCTAATTGACCTCAACAGAGGACACAGAAGAGTCAGGGCCAAGATGGCGGAGTAGTCAGATGCTTCCAGTGGACCCTCTTACAAGAAAGACCCAAAAAAACAAGTGAATTGATTATATATGGCAATCTGGGAGCCCTGAACATCAAAGGCAGAGTTGAGGAACCGGGCTGACTGGCAGGGGGTAGGGAGAGACGGTTCGGAAGCAGCAAGGAGTTGCCAGACCTGACCCGGCGAGAGCCTAAGCCCTTCAGGCCTGATCAGCTCGGGACTGAGCAGTGAGGCAGGCAAGCGGTGGTGCTCAGGAGGTGCGTTTTCTGCACGGGTAGAGACCCAGTGCCAGGGAGTCTACGCAGCCACCCAGAACCAGTGAGAAGCAGCCCTGGATCAGCGAAAGATAAGTAATTGCGTACGGTCTACAGCACAGATCAAAAACACCCCCCTTAGGGAAAAACCTCTCTCCCATGTACCTCCCTGCTCCCTGCTCTGCACTGGGTCCGAGACCAGCTTCAGCAATTGTCGAGTCCCCTGGGCTGGAAGTAGGAACTGTCACACGCTGGGAGCCATTCTCCCTGCCTTGGAGAGTGAACAAATTAACAAACAGAGGAAAAATTAAACTGCAAGCTCCCCTAAGCCAGGAACTCAGGGTAAGCACAGCTCCTTTGCCTAGGCACAGGCATAAGGGATCCATGGACTTTGAGTGCCTTTTCCCCTTCATAGACTTGTGTGGATCCATCTCAACAGCATAGGCCCACATTACTGCAGTGCAACAGGGTATATACTGGAAGTCTAACTTCAACTGTTTCAGCTGTGAAGTGGCATGTTCTTGACATTTGACACTGCTCTGCCCATTAAACAGGGCCTTCACCTATCCACATCAGGGGCCCGAGGACTGGTGGCTCCACCCATGCCACCCAGCCACCTGCAATAGGGGCCCAAGAATAAAAGGTGCCCACAGTCCTTACAGCCAATGGCATTAGGTGCTCATAGGCCAACTGCAAAACCCACCCACCTACGTGCTGTAGGGAACAGGGACACACCTTCCTCCTGGACTCTCGGGGGCAGCTGCTAGCCCCCTGCCTTGCTCAGACTGTGTCTCCCTGCTGCAGCCAGATGCCTGTGCCTATACCAATCACCCATGCCTGTCTAGGACTGTAAGTGAGCACCTACACTACACACTTGGTGGCTATCTACCTGGGCACCTGATCTGAATCCATACAGGAGGAGTGGGCAGACTCCTGAGCTCACATACCTAGTAACATATCTAGAACATTAGAGGTGGTGACAGGACTTTAGAGCTTCAAAGTTGCCAATAATCAAACTAGCTCACATGAGCAGCCTATTTGGGCATATCAAAACAAAACAAGAAGCCTGGACATGGTAAGCAAACATAAAATAAATGTAATAACTTATTGATGGCTCTGAGACAACAGTCAATATCAAATCACATAAAGAAGCAATCCATGATGGCTTCAGCAAGCTCGCAAAATAAAGAATCTAGAAATTTTCCAGAGGAGGAAAATTTCTTGAAATTACTGGAGGCAGAATACAAAAGATTAATATACAGAATGCTTCAAGAAATTAGGAAGGAAATTAATCAAAATGAAGAACATGCAATAGAGGAAATTAAAAAGATTAGGGAAGAGCATAAAGACAAATTTAACAGGCTGCAAGAATCCATAGAGAGACAGCAATCAGAAATCCAGAAGATTAACAATAAAATTTCAGAATTAGACAACTCAATAGAAAGTACAGACAAAGCAATAGAGGAAATTAAAAAGATTAGGGAAGAGCATAAAGACAAATTTAACAGGCTGCAAGAATCCATAGAGAGACAGCAATCAGAAATCCAGAAGATTAACAATAAAATTTCAGAATTAGACAACTCAATAGAAAGTCATAGGAGCAGAATGGAGGCAAGGAAGTCAGAATTAGTGAGAATGAAGAAAAAGCACTTGACACCAACTTATTTGAGGAAAAATCAGATGAAAGGATTTAAAAAAAAGAAGAAACCTTAAGAATTACGTGGGACGCTATCAAGAGGAATAAGCTATGAGTGATTGGAGTACCAGAAGAGGGGGAGACGAACAGAAAATACAGAGAGAATTGTTGAAGATTTGTTGGCAGAAAACTTCCCTGATACCATGAAAGATGATAAGCTATTTACACAAGATGCTCATCAAACCCCACATAAGGTAGATCCCAAAAGAAAGTCACCAAGACATATTATAATCAAACTTGCCAAAACCCAAGATAAAGAGAGAATTTTAAGAGCAGCTAGGGATAAACAAAAACTCATCTACAAAGGAGAGTCAATAAGAATAAACTCGGACTACTCAGCAGAAACCGTGCAGGCAAGAAGGCAATGGGATGACATATATAAAGCCTTGAAGGAAAAAAATTGCCAGCGAAGAACTATATATCCAGTAAAACTGTGTCTCAGATATGATGGCAAAATTAGGGCATTTCCAAATAAACAGAAATTTAGGGAATTTGCAAAAACCAAATGAAAATTACAAGAAATACTAAAGGGAGTCCTCTGGTTAGAAAATCAGATAACGAGCCAAGACTAGAACACAGGATAGAGCAACCAGATATCAACCCAGATAGGGAAGTCACAAAAGGAAATCAAAGGGAAAACACTGAAAATAGGGAAACAGAGATGTCAATATGTAAAAGATGACAACATTAAAACAAAAAAGAGGGACTTAAAAAATGTAGATATAGATTTTTCATTTGGAGAGGAAGTCAAGGTGTTATAAAGAAATAAAAGACTGGTATAAACTTAGAAAGATAGGGGTAAGTATTAAGGTAACCACGAAGGAAACTAACAATCCTACACATCAAAATAAAAAACTAGAAAAATAATGAAGACTCATCAAACACAGAATCAACAACAATGAAAAAGATGAAAAGAAAATACATAAAGAAAAACGACTCAACACAGAAAATTAAGTGGAACAAAGAAACTGTCAACAACACACAAAAAAAGACATCAAAATGACAGCACTAAACTCATACCTATCAATAATTACGCTGAATGTAAATGGACTAAATGCACCAATAAAGAGATAGAGAGTGGCAGATTGGATTAAAAAAACATGATCCATATATATGTTGCCTACAAGAGACACACCTTAGACTTAAAG
>NW_004444027.1:4971280-4975359 GCF_000243295.1 Trichechus manatus latirostris
GTTGAATGGACATGGGGAATCAGGGGTGGAAAGGAGGAGTGTGCTGTCACAGTATGCAGAGAGCAATTAGGGTCACATAACAATGTATGTGTAAATTTTTGTATGGGAAAAAAATTTTTAAAAAAGAAGAATACAAATAAAGCAAAGAAAAAAAAAAAGGAGGACACAGCAACCAGAAGAATGAATCAGAAGGAAAATCATCACTTGGACTCTATTCCGAAGCTAGAGTTCCAACAAGAATCATGTCCCCTCCTATTTCCTGGCCGCTTTCTAGAATTTTCCCTTCCTTGTATGCCTGTGCAGTTGCCATCTTGCTGCCCAAATCACATATAAGCCCTTCTTCCCCATAGCTCAGAGAGTCAGATCTGAGGAACTTCTTACCCGCTCCTTGCTCTGCGCATTGCAATAAAGTTACTTTCTCTTTCTCAAAGACCAGTGGCCAGATATTGGCACGTCTGAGCGTGATGGACAAGGACCCACCTTCTTGGGTTCCGTTAACATTCATTTTTTCTTGTACTTGTTCATTGGTGTCTCTGCCACCTTGTAGGCCCCTGACAGCAGCAACGCTGTCTTGTTCACCATTTTATCCCCAGAAAACAGCATAATACCTGATGCATAGGGGTGCTCCACAAACAGGTGTCAAAATAATGAATGATCAGTGATTTATTTTCACATCTATACAGATATGTCTGCAGAACCAGGATGGCTCAACAGAAGACAACTTTCAGCAAAATGAAGAGATTCCAGGGCCAGAGACAGATGTTGTTCTAAAAGAAGGGGTTAAGCAAGATGGGCTGGTTTCCGTACAGATACATGCCTGAAGGGTAAAGACAGCAATAGTGGCTTTTCTTGAAATCCACCTGAGTAGTAGAGAATTAAAAGGAGCCCTGGTGGTACAATGGTCAAGCACTCGGCTGCTAATCAAAAGGCCAGATGTTCGAAGCCAGCAGCCACTCCATGGGAAAAAGATGTGGCAGTCTACTTCCATAACGTTTCCAAACCAAAAAAACCAAACCCATTGCCATCAAGTCAATTCTGACCCATATCGACCCAAGCCTGTAATCTTTATGGAGAAGGAGCTCTGGTGGCGCAGTGCTTAAAGTGCTTGGCTGCTAACCAAAAGGTCAGTGGTTCAAATCCACCAGCCGTTCCGTGGGAGAAAGATGTAGCAGTCTGCTTCTGTAAAAATTTGCAGCCTTGGGAACCCTATGGGGCAGTTCTACTCTGTCCTATAGGGTCGCTATGAGTCGGAATCGACTTAATGGCAATGGGTTTGGTTTGATTTTTAGTAGAGAATTTAATCTTGCCCAAAGGAAGCTCTGCTCTTTGCTTTCAGCTTCTGGGAGGTAATTTCTACGCCTTTGGAATGTAATACTTGACCCTGGGAGCCTTGAGTTACATCAGATAGTCTAGCAATGTGATTAGGGTGGAATCTTTTGGTTATATGGTATCAGTTCACTCCCAGAGGGCTTGGAGACTGAGATCAGTCTTGTGGGTAGTCAACCAAGCCTACACGATGGAGCCACAGTAAACTCTGGACACCAAGGCTTGGGAAATCTTCCCTGAATGCCAGGACAATACTTCATATGTATTGCCACACAGTGTTGCTGAGAAAAGTAACACTGCCTATGACTCCACCAGGAAAGGAAAACTGGAAGCGCTGTTCTGGTAACTTTCCTGATCTCTGCCCCATATGTCTCTTTTCTTGGCTGATTTTAATCAGTATACTGTTACTATAATAAACCACAACTGCAAGTATAACAGCTTTTATTGAGTTCTGTGAGACTTTCGTGAATTACTGAAAGCAGGGGTGGTCTTGGGGACCCCTGAACTTGCAGTGGTGTCAGAAGTGAGGGTGGTCTTATCAACTGATTCCTAGTTTCACACCATCTGAATCTGGACAGCTTGCTGGTGAATGTATCTCTTGGGAGAAGAGACCATGGATGACACTAAAAGAGTAGTATCAAGAATGGTCTCCTGGGCTGTCGTTCCTTGGGGCTCAGGCAATATTTCTGTGAGACCCTTTTAAAAGCCTTACTTTACAGACTATTGCAAAGCACTTGCAAAAAGAAGGCCTGAGAGAAGCATCATCTTGACCAGAGAATGGTGGAGGGGAGCAGACAGTTCAGACAGAGCTCAGAGCAGGAGTTTAGCCCAAAGCTGCAGCACTGTGAGCAGAATCCCTAACAAACGGTAAGGATCTCTGTGTCTGTGGGAGCTCCAAGACAACCTTTGGGGATTCCCAGGAAGACCTGAAAGGATGGGAAATCCTGAATGAAATCCCAGACTACCCCCACCCCCACTCACTGGCTCCTGCCAAACCTTTTTTTTCACCCTTTCTTTTCTTTTTAGTTTTTGTTGTTGTTGTTATAGTACTTTAGATGAAGATTTACAGAGCAAACAAGCTTCTCATTAAATAATTAATAAACCTATTGTTTTGTGACATTGGTTGCCAACCCCACGACGTGTCAACACTCTCCCCTTCTCGACCTTGGGTTCCCCATTACCAGCTTTCCTGTCACCTCCTGCCTTCTTGTCCTTGCTCCTGCCCATTTAGTCTCATTTTGTTTTATGGGCCTGTCTCATTTTTGGCTGAAGGATGAACCTCAGGACTGACTTCATTACTGAGTTATTAGAGTATCCAGGGGCCATACTCTCGGGGTTTCTCCAGTCTCTGTCAGACCAGTAAGTCTGGTCTTTTGTTTTTGTTTTCTTTTTTGGTGAGTTAGAATTTTGCTCTATATTTTTCTCCAGCTCTGTCCAGGACCCTCTATTGTGATCCTGGTCAGAGCAGTCAATGGTGGTAGCCCAGCACCATCTAGTTGTGCTGGACGCAGTCTGGTGGAGGCTGTGGTACTTGTGGTCCATAAGTCTTTTGGACTAATCTTTCCTTTCTGTCTTTGGTTTTCTTGATTCTCCCTTGCTCCAGATGGGGTGAGACCAGTGGAATATCTTAGATGGCCACTCACAAGCTTTTAAAACCTCAGATGCTACTCACCAAAGTAGGATATAAAACATTTTATTTATAAACTATATTATCCCAGTTGAGATAGATGTTCCCCAAGACCATGGTCCCCACAGCCCTCAGCCCAGTAATTTGATCCCTCAGGGAATTTGGATGTCTATGGAGCTTCCATGGCCATGCCTTGGACAAGTTGTGCTGGCTTCCCCAGTATTGTGTACTGTCTTGCCCTTCACCAAAGTTACCACTTATCTATTGTCTATTTAGTGTTTTTACCTTCCACCGTTCCCTCCCTTGTAACTAGCAAAGACTGTTTCTTTTTTTGTGTGTGTGTAAATCTTTTCATGAGTTTTGATAGTAGTGGTCTCATACAATATTTGTCCTTTTGTGATGGACTCAACATAATGCCCCCCAGATTCATCCATGCTGTGAGATGCTTTGCAGATTCATAATTGTTCTTTATCATTGCATAGTATTCCATTGTGTGTATGTACCAGAGTTTGTTTATCCATTCATCTGTTGATGGGCACCTAGGTTGTTTCCATCTTTTTGCTATTGTGAACAGAGCTGCAATGAAAATGGGTGTCTATTCATGTGATGGCTCTTATTTCTCTAGGATATATTCCTAGGAGTGGGATTCCTAGATCATACGGTATTTCTATATCTAGCTTTTTAAGGATGGGCCATATCATTTTCCAAAATAGTTGTACCATTTTTTATTCCCACGAGCAGTGCATAAGAGTTCCAATCTCCCTGCAGCCTCTCCAACATCTGTTATTTTTTGTGTTTTTGATTCTTGCCTGCAATGTCAGGGTGAGTTGTTATCTCATTTTGGTTTTGATTTGCATTTCTTTAATGGCTAGTTGTTGCCAGAATTTTCTCCTGTATCTGTTAGCCACTTGAATGTCTGTTCATACCCTATGCCCATTTTTAAATTGGATTATTTGTCTTTTTGTTGTAGAGGTGCTGGATTTTCCTGTAGATTTTAGAGATTAGACCTTTGTTGGATTTGTCATAGCCAAAAAATTTTTCCCAGTCTGTAGGTTCTCTTTTTACTCTTTTGGTGAAGTCTTTTGATGAGCATGAGTGTTTAATTTTTAGAAGATCCCAGTTATCT
>NW_004444027.1:4975924-5006237 GCF_000243295.1 Trichechus manatus latirostris
ATGTAGATCTCTTTTGGTTTCTTGCAGTAATGTTTTGTAGTTTTCTTTGTATAGGTCTTTTACATCCCTGGTTAGATTTATTCCTAAGTATTTTATTTTTTGGGGGGCTATTATAAATATTATTGTTTTCCTGATTTCCTTTTCATAGTTCTCTTTATTGGTGTATAGGAATCCAACTGATTTTTGTATGTTTATCTTGTATCCTCCTACTTTGCTGAATCTATTAGTTCCACTAGTTTTCTCATGGAGTCTTTTGGGTTTTCTATGTATAATCTCATATCATCCACAAATAGGGACAGTTTTATTTCTTCCTTACCAGTTTGGATGTCCTTTATTCCTTTTTCTTGCCTTACCTTTCTTCCATTTCTTTCTCCCTCCCACCTATCCTGGTATGCCACGTCTACTCCTTCCTGCTGGGCCAAGCCTCATCGCTGTGGGTAGAGAGCAACAGGCCGACCACAGCCTGAGACCACATCACCCTCACCCACCAGTTCCCACCGTGCCATTTTTTTCCCTTTCTTTCTCCCTCCCACCTACCCCCATAGGACACCTCTACTCCTTCCCCCCAGGCCACACCACACAGTTGTGGCTAGAGAGCCACAAGCCCACTTCCAGCCTAGGATGACCCTGCACCTACCCACTGGCTCCTGCCTACTCATTTTTTTCCTTTCTTCTTTTTCTTTCTCCTTCCCACCTAGTCATGTATGCCACCCCACCCCCTTCCCTTAGCTCAAGCCCCTAGGTCCCACCCCACCCTCCAGCTACCATTTTTTTCTTTTTCTCTCTATTTTCTTTTCTTTGATCCCCTATCTAGCCCCATATGTCACCCCTCATTCCCACCAGCCCTCACTGAGAGGCCATGGCTAGAAGGTCCCTGGCTCAGGCCTGCTGCTGCACCTGCCCCTACCTTCCTGCCACTCAACCAGCTGCGGAACAGAGGGAAGTGAGCCCATACCGCTCCTCATCTGACACCCCACCTATCTGGTGAGGAGGTAAGAACACTCCCACACAGCTGGACCAACAGCAGGAGGCAGACAGCACCTGCGCATTCCACCCTCATTCACCTCACCAAACCAGTGTAAAGTAAAGTGAGCTCTCCTGGACTGCTGCTGCCCTGTGCACCCAGAGAAGGTGGTGAGAGCTACTCTGCCCACAGATGAGCAATCAGCAAAACACGCCTGGTCCACCCAACCTGATGTATCAAAACAAAACAAAAAGGACAGAAAAAAACGAGCACACAATCAATAAATACAGAAAATAATACCTTAGTGTCTTGGAGACAGCAGATAATATCAAAACATAAAAAAGCAGGACAAGATGACTTCAACAAGTGACCAAAATAAAGAATAAGATGACTTTCAGGTAGAAGCAAAAGGAAGTGGAACTACCTGATATGGAATTCAGAAGACTAATATTTAGGCCTCTCCAAGAGATTAGGAAAAAAAATCAAGGAAAACACAGACAAAACCAAGGGAAAAAAATAGACAAAATCATGGGAAACACAGACAAAGTAATAGAAAAATTTGAGAAAATAACACAGGAACAAAACATCAAAATAGACTATTAGAAATCATACAAAAACAGCAACTATAAACTCAAAAGATAAACAACAAAATTACACAAATGGACAAATCAATAGACGCTTTTAGGAGCAAATTTGAAACAATGGAGCACAGAATCAACGAGATTAAGGACAAATCCATGGATAACACTATATTTGAGGAAATTTCAGAGAAAAGAATGAAGAAAACCTAAGACTTATGTGGGATATGATCAAGATAAAAAATTTGCGCCTGATCAGAGTTCCAGAATGGGGGAAAAATGGAAAACACAGGAAAGATTGTTGAAGATTTGCTGTCAGAAAACTTCCCAGATATCATAAAAGATAAAAAGCTGACCATCCAAGAAGCTCAATGAACCCCATTTAGGAGAGACCCCAAAAGTAAGTCACCCAGACATATCATAATCACACTTGCCAAAACCAAAGACACAGAAAGAATCCTGAGAGAAACTAGAGAAAAATGGAAAGTCACTTACAAAGGGGAAGCAATAAGATTAAACTCTGATTACTTGGCAGAAACTACGCAGGCAGGAAGGCAATGGTATGACATATATAAAACCTTGAAAGAAAAAAACTGCA
This sequence comes from Trichechus manatus latirostris, assembly GCF_000243295.1. NCBI lineage: Eukaryota > Metazoa > Chordata > Mammalia > Sirenia > Trichechidae > Trichechus > Trichechus manatus. The sequence continues at coordinate 4,978,065 of NW_004444027.1, forward strand.
AAAAAAGAATAATATATACTGCAATACTCTCTGTCAAATACAATGGTGAAATTAGGACATTTCCAGATAAACAAGAATTAAGGGAATTCATAAAAACCAAACCAAACTTATAAGAAATATTAAAGCAAGTCCTTCAGTTAGAGAAGAAATAACAGTAGACAAAAACCTAAGACTAAGACACAGGAAAGCATCACTCCAATAACAAACTAGGTTAAGAAATCTCAATGATAAAACAAAGCTAAGAGACTTAAAACAGGGAAATAGAGATGCCAATCTGTAAATGACAACAATGTCAAAACAGTACAATGAGGAATAAACAGTGTAGGTATAGAACTTTCAAATGGAGAGGAAGTCAAGGCAATATCAAGTAATAAAAGACTGGTTCAAACTTAGGAAGATAAGGGTAAATTGCAAGGCAACCACAAAGAAAGCTAACCAACCTAGTCATCAAAATAAAAAAGAAGAAAAATACAGTCTCAGTAAACACAAAATCTACAATAAAGAAAGAAAAGAAAATCCACAAACAAAAGGAACTCAGTACAGGAAAGAAAAAGAAACAAAGAAAATGTCAGCATCACACACACAAAAGCACAACAATATGACTGCAATAAACTCATACCTATCAATAATCACACTGAATGTAAATGGCTTAAATGTGCCTGTAAAGAGACAGAGAGTGGCAGAATGGATAAAAAATACGACCCATCATTATGCTTACAAGAGAGACACCTTAGACAGAAAGACATAAATATATAAAAAATCAAAGTAGGGGAAAAAATATATCAAGCAAGCAGTAATCAGAAAAGGGCAGGAGTGGCAATACTAATCTCAGAAAAAATATACTTTAATGCAAAATCAACCATAAAAAAATAAAGAAGGACATTATATAATGATTAAAGGGACAATCCAACAAGAAGATATAACCTTAATAAATATCTATGCACCCAACGACAGGGCTACAAAATACTTAAAACAAACAAACAAACAAACTCTTACAGCAGTGAAAGGAGAAACAGACAACTCCACAATAATAATAGAAGACTTCAACACATCACTCTTGGTAATGGACAGAACACCTCTAAAGAAACTCAACAAACACACAGAAAGTCTAAAGGCCAAAATCAACCAACTTGACCTCATAGACATATATAGAACACTCTACCCAACAATAGCGAAGTATACATTCCTTTCCAATGCATATGGAACATTCTCCAGAAAAGACTACACTTTAGGTCACAAAGTAACCCTCAATAAAATTGAAAACATCAAAATAATACTAAGCATTGTTTATAATTACAATGCCATAGGAGTAGAAATCAATAACAGGAAGAGCAGGGGAAAAAATATCAAATGCATGGAAAATGAATAACGTCTTTCTTAAAAACTACTGGATAATAAAAGAAATCAAAGAGGAAATAAAAAAATTCCTAGACTCAAATAAGAACGAAAATACATCATACCAAAACCTTTGGTACACAACAAAGGCAGTGCTCAGAGGTCAATTTATAGCAATAAACACACACATCAAAAAAGAACAGGAGAATATAAAAATGTTAGCCCTACAACTTGAAAAAATAGACATAGAACAGCAGATGAAGCCCACAGACACCAAAGGAAAGGAAATAATAAAGATTAGAGCAAAAATAAATGAAATAGAGAACAGAAAAATAATAGAAAGAATCAACAAGACTAAAACTTGGTTCTTTGAAAAGATCAACAAAACCACAAACTATTGGCCAAACTGACAAAAGAAAAGCAGGAGAGGAAGCAAATAACCCAAATAAGAAATGAGATGGGAGACATTTCAACAGACACACTTAAAAAAAAAGTATTATAACAGAATACTATGAAAAAATTGTACTCCAACAGATTTGAGAATCTAGAGGAAACGGACAAATTTCTAGAAATCAATATCTACCTAAACTAACACAAGCTGAGGTAGAAAATCTGAACAGACCCATAACAAGCGAAGAGATTGAAGAGGTAATTTTAAAAACTCCCAGCAAAAAAAGCCCTGGCTCAGATGGCTTCACTGGAGAATTCTGACATTCTGAGGTGGTCTCATACCAGCATTCCTCAAACTATGTCAGAGCATAGAAAAGGAAGGAACACCCCAAATTCATTCTATATAGCCAGCATAACCCTGATATCAAAGCCAGGCAAACACACCATAAAAAAAGAAAATTACAGACCAATATCTCTCATGAATATAGATGCAAAAATTCTCAACAAAATTCTAGCCAATAGAATTCAGCATCATATAAAAAAAAAAAAAATACACCACAGCCAAGTGGGATTCTTCCCAGGTATGTAAGGATGGTTCAATATTAGAAAATCAATCAATGTAATCCACCAACATAATTAGAACAAAAGAAAAGAATCACATGATCATCTCAATTGACACAGAAAAGGCATTTAATAAAGTCCAGCACACATTCTTGATAAAAACTCTCAATAAAATAGGAATAGAACAGAAATTTCACAACATAATAAAGGGCATCTATACAAAAACAAACAGCCAACATCATTCTTAATGGAGAGAGGCTGAAAACATCCCCCCTGAGGACAGGAAAAAGACAAGGGTGCCCTTTATCACCACTCCTACTTAACATTGTGCTTGAAGTCCTAGCTAGAGCAATAAGGCAAGAAAAAGAAATAAAGCGCATCCAAATTGAAAAGGAACAAGTAAAACTTGTCCATAGGATGATATGATCCTATACATAGAGAACCCCAAAGATTCCACAAGAAAACTGCTGGAACTAATAGAAACATTCAGCAGAGTAATGGAATACAAGATCAACATAAAAAATCAGTTGGATTCCTATACACCAACAAAGAGAATCTCAAAAAGGAAACCAGGGAAACAATACCATTTATAATAGCCCCTAAAAAGATAAAATACTTAGGAATAAATCTAATAAGGAATATAAAAGTCCTACACAAAGAAAACTACAAAACACTATCGCAGGAAACCAAAAGAGATTTACATAAACGGAAAAATATACCATGCTCATGGATAGGTAGACTCAACATTGTGAAAATGTCAATCCTACCCAAAGCAATCTACAGATATAATGGAATCCCAATCCAAATATCAACAGCTTTCTTTAACAAGATGGTAAAACTACTCACCAATTTTATATGGAAAAGAAAGAGGCCCCTGATAAGCAAAACATTATTGAAGAAAAACAACAAAATAGAAGGCCTCACACTACCTGATCTAAGAACCTACTGTACAGCCACAGCAGTCAAAACAGCCTGGTACTGGTACAACAACAGATACATAGATCAATGGAACAGAATCAAGAATCCAGATGTAAAACCATCCACCTATGGTCAGCTGATCTTTGGCAAAAGACCAAAGTCCATTAAGTGAGGAAAAGACAGTCTTTTTAACAAATTGTGCCGGCAGAAAGGGATATCCATCTTTAAAAAAATGAAACAGGACCCACATCTCACACCATACAGAAAACTAACTCAAAATGGATCAAAAACCTAAATATAAAACCTAAAACAATAAAGACCATGGAAAATTACAGGGACAATGCTAGGGGCCCTGATAAAAACAAAAACAAAAACAAACCCATTGCCAACGAAACGTACAGGACAGAGTAGAACTGCTCCATAGGGTTTCCAAGGAGCAGCTCATGGATTTGAACTGCTGACCTTTTAGTTAGCAGCCAAGCTCTTAACCACTGTGCCACCAGGACTTCGAGGTGCCCTAACACATGGCATAAAATCAATACAAATCATAACTAACAATGCACAAATACCAGAAGATAAACCAGAGACTGGGAGCTCCTAAAAAAAAAAATTAAACACTTACGTTCATCAAAAGACCTCACCAAAAGAGTATAAGGAGAACCTACAGACAGAGAAAAAATTTTTGGCTATGACATATCTGACAAGGGTCTAATCTCTAAAATCTGTAGAATACTTCAATATCTTGATAACAAAAAGAAAAATAAACCAATTAAAAAATGGGCAAATGATATGAACAGATACTTCACCGAAGAAGATATTCAGGCAGCTACAGACACATGAGGAAATGCTCGCGATCACTATCCATTAGAGAAATGCAAATCAAAACTACAATGAAATACCATCTCACCCTGAAATTACTGGTATTAATTTAAAAAAAAAAACAGAAAATAACAAATATTATAGAGGTTGCAGGGAGATTGGAACTCTTATGCACTGCTGGTAGACCGTAAAATGGTACAACCACCATGGAAAACAATACGGGACCTCCTTAAAAAGCCAGAAATAGAAATACCATACAATCTAGCAATCTCACTCCTACAAATATATCCTACAGAAATAAGAGCCATCACATGAATAGACATGCACATCCATGTTCATTGCAGCATTTTTCACATTAGCAAAAAGACAGAAACAACCTAAGTGCCCATCAACAGATGAATGAATAAAAAAATTATACTATATATATACAATGGTATACTACACAACTACAAAGAACAATGATGAATCCATGAAACATCTCACCACATGGATAAATCTGGGGGGCATTATGCTGAGAGAAATAAGTTAATCACAAAAGGACAAATATTGTATGAGATCTTTATCATAAAAACCCAAGAAAGGGTTTATACACAGAAAAAAGCAATATTTTATTGTTACAAGGGAGGGAGGATGGGGAGGAGAAATCACTAACTAGGTAGTAGACAAGTATTAAGTTTGGTGAAGGGAAAGACAACACACAATATAGGGGAAGTCAGCAGAACTAGACCAAGACAAAGTCATAGAAGCTTCCTAGACACATCCAAACACCTCGAGGGACTGAGTTACTGGCGCTGAGAGCTGGGAACCATAGTCTCAGGGGACATCTAGGTCAATTGGCATAGCATAGTTCATAAAAAAATGTTCTACTTCCTACTTCTGTGAGTAGTGTTTGGGGTCTCAAAAGCTTTCGAGCACCCATCTAAAATACATCTATTGGTCCCATCATGTTTGGAGCAAAGGAGAAGGAAGAAAACCAAAGACTCAATGAAAATATTAGTCCAAAGGACTAATGGACCATATGAATCACAGCCTCTACCACCCTGAGCCCAGAAGAACTAGCTGGTGCCCACTGTCACCACCCACCGCTCTGACAGGGATCACAACAGAGTAGGACAAAAATGTAGAACAAAATTTAAATTCACAAAAAAAGACAAGACTTACTGTCTGATACAGACTGGAGGAACCCCCAAGACTATGGCCCCCAGTCACCATTCTAACTCAGAACTGAAGCCATTCCTGAAGTCCAGCTAGGCAGGCCTATAAAAGAAACAATAAAACACATAAAAATCGAGTATACAAAAACCAAGGCACAACATCTCCCCAAAAGCAAAGACGAGAAGGCAGGAAGGGACAGGAAATGTGGAAAAATGAACATGAGGAACACAGGGTGGAAAGGAAAAGGAGGAGAGTGCTGACACATTGCAGGGATTGCAACCAATGTCACAAAACAATTTGTGTACAAAGTTTTGAATGACAAACTAATTTGTGCTGTAAACTTTCACCTAAAACACAATAAAATTATTAAAAAAAAAGAAATGTAGACAGCTTCTATTATTTATTTTCTTTAACTGCAGAAGCAAATTAACAAGTACCTCTTGTAAGAAATCTGTAACAAATTTAGACAATTAGGGAATTTCTCTCAAGTATGCTTGATTTAGGAAAACAAATACCACCCAAGGACGAAGTGTTCCAGTGGAGGTGACTAAGGATAACACAGAGGAGTACTGCATTTCCATGCAGGAATCTGCACAATGATGTTCTTGAAATTGGAAAGTAAGGAGACCTCAACATTCGGACTGCGTCGTGACACTTTCCAAATTAAAGGAGTGCCAATAGAAAAGGGTTGCCTCCTAATTTACCTCCACATGATTAGAATGAACTGCGTGGATAGCAATTCAGAAAGTCAGATCCCAGATTTTTGGCCTGTATCCTGATAAAAGGAAGATTAATGCCCATACCCAAAGATTTCTTATTGATTCTCATCATATTTTTGTAATAAGCTTTGGTGTATTTGTGAGTCTGGAGTTTCTGCATTGCTTCCTCATGGGGATCAGTAGCTATTGCTAAACGAAGTCCTTTACAAAAATAACACAGAAGGCAAGTATCCAGTGAGATGCTGAAGTGTTCTGCTGTTAGTGGGAATTAGCATAATGCCCAGGAATCTGAGTACAATAGACTTAAAGGAGGACTGCAAATAGCACGGCAGGGCAAACAAGAAGTTTTAAAAACTGTGGAAACAACCAGAGGTTTGTAAAATAAAGTTTGACTGCAGAATCTCAAAAAATATATATAGAGAGAGAGAGACAATAGAGCACACAAGGGGCACAGTTAGGGAAACCTTTTAGACATAACCAAACACCTCATGGGATGAAGTTCCTAGGCTCGAAAGCAAAGGACCATAGACTTGGGGGACGTCTATGTCAACTGGCACAACATAGTTCATAAAGACAATGTTGTGCATCCTACTTTGTTGAGTAGAGTCTCGGACCATCCAAGATATAACTATTGGTCTCTTCCCATCTGGAGCAAAGGAGAGTGAAGAAAACCAAAGACTCAAGGAAGCAATTAGTCCAAAGGACTAAGGGACCACATGAACCACAGCCTACACAATCCAGAGACTAGAACTAGATGGTGCCCAGCTACTACTACCGACCGCTTTGACAGGGATCACAACAGAGGGCCCCAGAAAGTGCAGGAAAAAAATGTAGAAAAAAAATTAAATTCACAAAAAAAGACCAGACTTACTGATCTGAGAGAGACTGGAGGAACCCCTGAGACTATAGCCCTAAGACATCCTTCTGACCTGGAATCGAAGCCATTCCTGGAGACCATCTTCCAGCCAAACGATCGCCAAGCCCATAAAATAAACAGTAACACCCGAGAGGAAAGTGCTCCTTAGAACAAATCAATTATACGAGATCTAAAAGGGCAATATTTGCCCAAAAGCAAAGATGAGAAAGCAGGAAGGGGTACAAAATCAGGACAAAAGAAAATGGGGAACCCAGGGTGGAAATGGGGAGACATATTGTGGGGAATCAAACCAAGGCCATGAAACACTTTACGTACAAGTTATCAGATGAGAATCTTATTTGCTGTGTAAACTTTCACCTAATGCACAATTTAAAAAAAAAAAAACTGCTGGCAAGGTTGTAGGGAGAATTGGAACTCTTTATACACTTCTGGTGGGAATGTAAAATGGTACAACTACTATGGAATACAGTATGGCACATCCTCAAAAATCTAGAAATAGAAATGCCTTATGATCCAGCAATTCCACTCCTAGGTACATATTCTAGAGATATAAGAGCAGAGACATGAATAGACATATGCACATTTGTGTTCATTGCTGTATTATTCAAAATAGCAAAAAAATGGAAATGACCTAAGTGTCCATTAACAGATGAATGGATAAGCAAACTGGTACCTACATACAATGGAATATTATGCAACTATAAAGAATAATGGGGAGTCCATGAAACCTCTTTTAACATGGATGAATCTGAAGAACATTATGCTGAGTGAAATAAGTCAATCACAAAAAAGACAAATATTGTATGGTCCTACTATTATAAATAGTCAAGAATAGATATACCCACAGAAAGCAAAGTTATTTGATGGTTACCAGGGATTGGAGGAGATGGAAGGGGAATTACTCTCTAGATAGTAGATACTTGTTACTTTTGGTGATGGGAAGACAAGACCAAATATGGGTGAAGTCAGCACAACTTGACCAAGGCAAATAAAGACACTAAGAAGTACACACGAAAAAGGGACAGTTTTGGTAAATGTTATAATATATACAATTTTGCAACAACAGTAAAAACAACCAAAAAATATGTAGTGGTTATGTGGGTAGATGTAGATGCATATACGTGTATAGAAAGGCATACATGAGTAAATGCACACACATATATAAGTGTATCTGTGTTGTTGCTGTTAGGTGCCATCTAGTCAGTTCTGATTCATAGCGACCCTATGTACAACAGAACAAAACACTGTCCAGTCCTGTGCCATCCTTACAATCGTTGTTATGCTTGAGCCCATTACAGCAGCCACTGTGTCAATCCATCTCATTGAGGGTCTTCCTCTTTTTCACTGACCCTCTACCTTACCAAGCATAATGTCCTTCTCCAAGGACTAGTCCCTCCCGATAACATGTCCAAAGTGCATGAGACAAAGTCTCACCATCCTTGCTTCTAAGGAGCATTCTGGCTGTACTTCTTCCAAGACATATTCATTCATTCTTCTGGCAGTTCATGGTATATTCAATATTCTTCACCAACACCATAACTCGAAGGCATGAATTCTTCCTCAGTCTTCCTTATTCATTGTCCAGATTTTGCAAGCATATTCAGCTATTGAAAACACCATGGCTTGAGTCAGGGGAATCTTAGCCCTTAAAGTGACATCTTTGCTTCTTAACACTTTAAAGAGGTTTTTTGCAGCAGATTTGCCCAATACAATGCATCGTTTGATTTCTTGACTGCTGCTTCCATGGGCATTGATTGTGGATTCAAGTAAAATGAAATCCTTTACAACTTCAGTATTTTCTCTATTTATCATGATGTTGCTTATTGGTCCAGTTGTGATGATTTTTGTTTTCTTTATGCTGAGGTGTAAGCCATACTGAAGACTTTAGTCTTTGATCTTCATCAGTAAGCGTTTCAAGTCCTCTTCACTTTCAGCAAGCAAGGTTGTGTGATCTGCATAACATGGGTTGTTAATGAGTCTTCCTCCAGTCCTGATGCCCTGTTCTTCTTCATATAGTCCAGCTTCTCGGATTATTTGCTCAGCATACAAATTGAATAAGTATGGTGAAAAGCTACAACCCTGACACCCATCCTTCCTGACTTTAAACCACACAGTGTCCCCTTGTTCTGTTTGAATGACTGCCTCTTGATCTATGTACAGGTTCTTCATGAGCACAATTAAGTGTTCTGGAATTCCCATTCTTCACAAGGTTATCCATAATTTGTTGCGATCCACACAGTCAAATGCATTTGCATAGTCAATAAAACACGGGTAAACATCTTTCTGGTATTCTCTGCTTTCAGCCAGGATCCATCTGACATCAGCAATGATATCACTTGTTTCACATGTATCTGTAGGCATATCTATATACACATTTGTGTGAGCTTCATATATATCCACATATATAAAAAAAACACATAGAGGACACAGTTATGGAGGCTTCCTAGACATTTCCAAACAATTTGTGGGATTAGTTTACTGGGTTAGAAGGCTTAGGATCATAGTTTCTAGGTACAACTTAGTCAATTGACATAAAATAGTTCACAAAGATAATGTTCTACATCTTAGTTTGGTGAGTAGCATCCGAGGTCTTAAAAGCTTGTAAGCAACCACCTAAGATACAAGTACTGGTCTCTTTTCGTATGGAGCAAAAGAGAATGAAAGTAACTAAACGCTCAAAGAAGAAACTAGTCCACAGAACTGGTAGCCCACACAAACCACAGCTCTCTATACACTGAGATCAGAAGAACTAGGTGGTGCCTGGCTACCACTACCGACCGTTCTGACCAGGGGCACAATAGAAGGTCATGGATAGAATAGGAGAAAAATGCAGAACAAAACTCAAATTCCCAAAAAGGCTAGACTTACTGGACCGAAGTAGACTAGAGGAACCCCTGAGAATATTGCTCTAAGATAACCTTTGAACTTGGATTTGAAGCTGTTTCTGTAGGTCACCTTCCAGCTCATGAAATAGATTGGCTAATGAAATAAACAATATTGCCCATAAGTAGTGCGCTCCCTTAAAGAATTAACTACGTGAGATCAAACAGTCAACATTTACCCAAAAGCAAATGTGAGAAGGCAAGGAAGGGAAGGGAAGCTAGATCAATGGAAACAGAACAAGCAGAAAGGAAATAATGAGAATGCTGACACATTGTAACAATTGTAAACAATGGCACGAAAAATTTCTATAAAAATAATTAAAGAGGAACATAGTTTGCTGTGTAAAATTTCACCTAAAACACAATAAACTATTATTAAAAAAAAAAAAAAAGCAGCAGCAAGTAAGCACCAAATCAAAGCCTGAATGAAGTGGGACAAGGGCAAGGCCACTTCCAAAGAGAAGGGGGAAAGCTGTGTTCTACGTAGAATATGTGTATAAGACTGCATCTCTGTTAATGTCTGCATAGATGCATACAGTGTGTGGTGCGAACTTTTACATGATCTGATCAAAATAGTGGTTAGAGCTGCCTTTGATACAACTCAAATGTTAATACCTAACTAGTGGAACATATCTAATAGTAAATTGACAGCTGGAGCTTCTGAGCCCGGAGTCAACAGTCCTTGTTATCCCTAACAAGTCTTTGTTATCCACTGAAGTCTTGAATCTCTCAGTCATCCATGAAAGTTGGAGTCAGCTTCTTCCAAATTCACGTTAATGTTGATATTTTGACCTCCTCCCATGAATCATGAATGTTCTTAATGGCATCTAGAGTGGTGAATCCTTTCCAGAAGGTTTTCAATTTACTTTGCCCAGTTCCATCAGCGGAATCACTATCTATGGTAATAACACTTGAAAGTTGAAATTACTCCTTGATTCATGGGCTGCAGGATAGATGTTGTGTAAGCAGGCATGAAAACAATATTAATCTCTTTATATATCTCCATCGGAGCTCTTGGGTGACCAGGTGCATTATCAATGATCAGAAATATTTTGAAAGGAATCTTTTTTCTAAGCAGTAGTTCTCAACAGTGGGCTTAAAATATTCAGTAACCATGTTGTACACAGATGCGCTGTCATCCAGGCTTTATTTGTCCATTTACAGAGCACAGGCAGAGTACATTTAGCATAATTCTTAAGTGCCTTAGGATTTTCAGAACGGTAAATGAGCATTGGCTTCAACTTAAAGTCACCAGCTGCATTAGCCCCTAAAGAGAGAGTCAGCCTGAAGCTTGGAAGCCAGGCATTGACTTCTCCTCTCTAGATATGAAAGTCCTCGATGGCATCTTCTTCCAATATAAAGCTGTTTCATCTACACTAAAAATCTGTTGTTTAGTGTAGCCACCTTCATCAATTATCTTAGCTAGATCTTCCGGATAACTTGCTACAGCTTTTACATCAGCACTTGCTGCTTCACCTTACACCTTTGTGTTACAGAGATAGCTTCTTTCCTTAAACTTCATGAACCAACCTCTGCTAGCTTCAAATTTTTCTTCTGCAGCTTCGTCACCTCTCTCAGCCTCCATAGAATTGAAGAGAGTTAGGGCCTTGCTCTGGATTAGGCTTTGGCTTACGGGAATGTTGTGGCTGGTTTGATCTTCTATTTAGACCACTCAAACATTCTCCATAACAGCAATAAGGCTGTTTTCGTTTCTTATCATTTATGTGTTCATTGGAGTACCACTTTTAATTTCCTTCAAGAATTTTTCCTTTGCATTCCCAATTTGGCTAACTGTTTGGTGCAAGAGACCTAGTTTTTGACCTGTCTTGGCTTTCGTCATGCCTTCCTCACTAAGCTTAATCATTTCTAGGTTTTGATTTAAATTGAGAGACATGTGACTCTTCCTTTCACTTTAACACTTAGAAGCATTGTAGGGTTATTAATTGGCCTAATTTCAATATTGTCATGTCTCAGCGATAGAGAAGCCCAAGGAGAGGGAGTGAGATGGGGGAATGGCAGGTTGGTGGAGCAGTCAGAACACACACAACATTTATTGATTAAGTTCACTGTCTTATATGTGCGGGGTTTGTGGCACCCCAAAACAATTACAATAGTGACATCAAAGATTACTGATCACAGATCACCATAACAGATATAATAATAATGCAAAAGTTTGAAATATTGCGAGAACTACCAAAATGTGACACTGAGACACAAAGTGAGCACATGCTGTTGGAAAAATGCTGCCAATAGACTTGCTCAATGCAGGGTTGCCACAAACCTTCAGTTTGTAAAAACTGCAATATCTACAAAGCAAAATAAAGCAAAGCGCAATAAAATGAGATATGCCTGTAATGAGTATGAGCTGGACAAGTGACCACACAGATCTTAAGAAAAATTAAACTTTTTTTTGTGTGTGTAGTTACTTACTTTTCTTTCTGATAGCATCTTCAGGGACATACTACAGTGAAAAGTTAAGACTACCTAAAATGAGAATTCTTCTTTCTACTGAACTGTTCTATAAATTCCCAAAGATAATCATATCTGAACAATGAGGTCATGTTGCTCACCCAGTAACTTCTTCTCAGAATCTGCTTCCCTGAAAATAACCCTTTCAACCATGGCCCAGCATAATCTTAAGGGCAAAGATATTCAGTGCAGTAACGGCCTTCTCTTGCTCTAGGTGTCTTGTAGAAGGTAGTAGAACCATACTGCAAGCAGAAGAAAACTAGTGGTGACTCACATTTGCTTCCTCCCAGCACACTCTACTCAAGACAAAATTTGTTCCTTCAGAACAAAAGGCAAGAAGCATTAATTAGTTTTATCATGAGTAACCAAGGCGTCCAGGTGGTGCAGTGGCAGTGACTCAAACCGTAATTTTTTCCATTCCAGTTATCGTTCCAGTTTACCAAAATTTTAAAAATTCGGTTCTGTTCTGGTTTCGCTCTGTTGACCATTGCTGAACCAGTTCAAACCAGTCTGAACCTATTTTTTACTCTCTGATCGCAAATTTATATTCTGCAAATGGATAACCTGGATCAATTTCGTCTGAAGAAATATGACTACCAAATCTGTTCCTTTTTTTGGAAATAATGTTGCATTTTTATATTAACTTGAATTTTGTTCATCCCAAGATTTTTTAATTAGTTTTGAAAGTAGCAATATTAAACTATTTCTTTCTACATATTCATTAATGAAATTTAAATTGACAGTGATGTTCAATTTTAATCACTGTCTCAAAACATTTCTATACAAAGAAAAACACGATGTAAAATATATTATTTTATTTCTGTTTTTTTTTTAATATGCTAGAATTCACTACAGCACTGAGTCACTTTAAAAACAGTATTGTGTGGGGACTGCAACGAATATCACAAAACAATTTGTGTATAAATTGTTGAATGAGAAAATAATTTGCTCTGTAAACTTTCACTCAAAGCACAATTTAAAAAAAAAAAGTGTGATAAAACACTTCCAACATACTGTATAAATATTAAATTGAAGATTTGAAATAACATTTTAGTAGGAGATTCTCAACTTAATACAATAAAATACACTGAAAAAAAACTAATTTTGATGTAGGCAACATTTTACTAGTAACACTTAATAGTCATATAAAATTGACAAGAATATATTCATAAAATAGTAGAAACACAAAGTGTGCTATCATACCTAATACATCAATACATAAAGACAAAGTGCAATAAAATATTTAATACTTCAATATTTATCCCAGTTCTAAGCTGAAGAATTGCCATAACAGCATATAAAATAAACATTACAAGTACAGATTTAATTCATCCACAATTATACAGTTCATTAAGAAACATCATTACAATAAACCATAATTACACCTAATTAAAAGAATATCCTCTAATATTTTTTGTTTAAGTTATCCCACGGAATTGACTCATTGGCTTAATGTCTCACAAAATGAATTTCAAACCTGAGAAAACTCTCTCAACACTGACCCGAGTAGGTGGTGCACCCGAAACTACCATAGCAATTTCATCTAACTGAGGATACTGTGAACGGTTTTCTTCCCAAAATTCAAGAATACTTTTTTCTTCTCTCAATTCTTTGTATACTATCAAAGCTTGTTAATATAGAGTCAATATTAACAGTACAGTCATTTGGTCTCAATTTAACATTTTTTCTTTCATTTTGAGAAATAATTCCATCTCATCAACATCATCATTTAAAAGGAGAGTATTTGCTTTCCTTTGTTACACTTTCAGTCCGTATTGCTGCTTTTCAGATTTTCTATCATTTCCCAAATGCTTTTAAAATGTAATATGTCCTTCACCTTAAGTTCAGAACTAATTCAAATTTGATAACTAGGATCTAGATAAACTGTTCCTAATATACTATAATTTTCATTGATAACTTTTTCCCTGACATTATATTTTTCAATCAATGTGTTTCCAAATGTGTTATTAAGAGTTCTTAATTTTAGCTGAGTTTCCACTTGCATACCAAAAACATCACTCCTGGTTAATTGTTCGCTTTGCAATCTTACAATAACTTTCTCAAAGATTTTAAAGTTTACAAAATTAATTTGATATATGCCAATTTGTCTTTAGAAAAGTAATATTTCGTATCATTTTCAACTAATACATAGCAGAGATTTTTGCATCCTAGTAAGGTTTTTAACCTGGTGTGTATACTGTTCCATCTTGTTGGGCAATCCAGTACAAGTTTCCTTAAATTATTTTCTGAAATTTTGGTAGACAATGTCGGAATATGAAATATTCAAATGAGCTCACGACATACTCCAAACAATTCTTCCAGTTCAACACCCTTTATGCATCTTTAATAACTAGTTGAAGTGTGTTTGCAGCAATTAGTCAATTATTTCTTACAAACCTTGTCACTTTCATTGCACTCTACAATGGTTAATGTCTGCAAGCCAGAGTGCGCTAAGTCAGTCTTCAAAATTGTCATTTTGCCCTGACATTTGTCACTCAATTTCACTATCATTTCTGAGCAAATCAACAAATTTGTTAATATTAGAGCCATCATCCATGGTTATAGAATAAATCTGCTATAAATCAATGTTGTGCTTCTCTAAAATTTGATCCACAGTGTTTTTTGCGTACAGACCTGTGTGCCTTTCTTTTCATTCTTTCATTCCTAGTGTCAACAGATGTATCTTACCATCTTGTGTGAACTGAGTATTAATTCCTAGAATTGACTGATTCAATCTTCTGACACCATCCACATTCAAAGAGAATATACGTTTTTCTATATTACTACTAATTCTGGAGCTAAGTTTTAAGGACGAGTGAGGTATGATTTCCCTAATATTCTCTGAGTTGATCGAAAATTTTGACCAACTGAAGCAATAATTGGACTTAAAATTTTTCTGAATCCTGAGTATTCAATTAACTAAAAGGAACAACTGTTAATAGTAATTAATTCAACACATGTATTTACAATTGTTTATCTCATTTCACCATAAGGCATTGAGAATGGCAAACTCATCTAATGTTTTTTGTTGCTTATTCAGAACGCTTCTGATGCTTTCTTCAGTCTTCTTTGTCTTCTTGCTTTGCACTGCATTCCATTCATCCATATGGTGTCACTTCAGGTGCCTCTCTAAATTGGCTGCATGGTATCCAATCATATCTGTGTTGTAAATTTTGCACGTATTTTTATTTTCAATCTTTACATACTTGAAAAACTCTCGACATGGATTTTCTCTGGTTTGTCCCATACTAGAATTCAAAGGTTTAGAGATAATATTAACTTTAAGGCATATTTTATACTCACTATATCACATTTGGAAACCCTGGTGGCATAGTTGTTAAGTGTTATGGCTGCTAACCAAAAGGTTGGCAGCTCAAATCCACCAGGCGCTCCTTGGAAACCCTATGGGGCAGTTCTACTCTGTCCTATAGGGTCACTATGAGTCAGAATTGACTCTACGCAACATGTTTGGTTTTCTGGTTATATCACATTACAGTAAAAACAAGTCTTAGATTTTGATAACACAAAGAGGATAGAATGCATAAATACATTTGTAGAAATGAATTAGAGCTAGTATGTATTAAAATGCTTCTAGCAATGCATTGTCATTATATTAGAAAAACCAGAATAACTTTGATTCTACATTGGCAGCTTTTGCCAATTTCTTCCATTTGAAGTCCCACTTTACAACATTCTCATACATTTATCCAGCTCCTTTTGGAGAAAAATCTCACTTCATAGTGAAGTCATCAAGTTATTTTCAGTGAAATAACAGTATATTGCAATTGAAACAATAATTTTCTCCCCACTAGTTGTTGATAAGGTTGCTATGAATCCAAAGAGACTCAACGGCAATGGTTTTAATGGGTAGTTGTTGATGTTTGTTAACGTTTCAATTTGTGAGATAAATACCAAAGTTATACATATAAGTACAAATACAACGGTGATAGTACATTTAAATTGAGATTGACTACAAGAATGGAATCATCAAAAAATTACATGTTATTTTCTATTTCTGGAATTTAAATATCAAACTTAAAAAATGTGAATAATTTATGTTTAAAATGTTTGCACTCACCTGACAAATTTCCATTCATATGAAACTCCATTCAGAACTCGATGCAGTTTAACCAGCTCTTTCAGATTTTTGACTACAAGTGTTCTCAATCGCCTAATGTTTCTCACATCTTCAGTAGGCACAGCTTGCCTTACTGTGAGAAAGGTCAAGCACAGAGTGGAAATAGCGAACTCTGACTGGCCTATGAATTGTCTCCGATAACAGCAGTCATCACTTACAGCTGCAGCTGTGCAACATTGTTTGCCAAAGCAATGAACTGTGCCCTTACCAGCCATGTGCCAGAGATGCATTTGGCATACATGGGAGCCAGATGCAAATCAAACATAAATGGTCCAATGGTCTTCCTTACAAGTTAAAAATTGTTGTTGAATAAAGAACAATTATGAATCTGCAAAACATCTCACAACATGGATGAATCTGGAGGGCATTATGCTGAGTGAAGTAAGTCAATCACAGAAAGACAAACACTGAGACTACTACCATAAAAACTCATGAAAAGTTTTATACACAGAAAGAAACAATCTTTGATGGTTATGAGCGAGGGGAGGGGTGGGGAGGGAAAAACACTAAACAGATAATAGGTAAGTGGTAACTTTAGTGAAAGGTAAGACAGTACACAATACTAGGGAAGTCAGGACAACTTGATCAAGGCAAGGTCACGGAAGCTTCACAGACACAGCCAGACTCCCTGAGGGACTGAATTACCCGGCTGAGGGCTGGGGACCATGGTCTCAGCGGACATCTAGCTCAACTGGCATAACATAGTTTACAAAGAAAATGTTCTACATCCTACTTTGGTGAGTAGTGTCTGGGATCTTAAAAGCTTATGAGCAGCCATCTAAGATACTCCACTGGTCCCACCCCATCTGGAGCAAGGGAGAATGAAGAAAACCAAAGACACAAGGGGAAAATTGTCCAAAGGACTAATGGAACACAACTACCACGGCTTTCAAGCTATTGAGTTTAAATAGTAGACTGGGATCCTCAAATAATAGGCATCAGATAACATTCAGAGAAACATAGAAAAAGAAAAAGGAATGAAAACATAAGAAAAAGAGATAGAGGAAAGAGAGGAGACATCCAAAAAAGTAAGCGGTTGTGTGGGCAACAACAACGGGCTTGGAGGAGAAAGATGGGGGAAGAACTGACAGCTAAAGACATGGAGGGAAAGAAACAGACACAGAGACACGGTAAGAGTCAGCCAGAAACAGAGATAGAGACAGACTTGCAGAGGCAAGTGCAATGAACACACACACAAAACCCAGTAGACAAAACAGCCACTGATAAACCAAAAACCAAACCCGTTGTCATTGAGTTGATTCCGACTCCTAGGACCTTTTTCTTAAAATAACCCAAAACAATTAATCAAAACCCCTGGTAACACGTATGAGGTTTGCTGAAGGAACCATCCTTTCAGGGAAAACTTCAGGAAAGAGTTCTCAAAGAATAATTGCATCTACCCTGTGTCCGGTAAGATATACCCAGTTGAAAAGCCTGGATGGAGAGCCTTGACACTCATGCATCCAAGTGAGTGCTGCACAATTAGTTATACCCTCGAGGAAGAGCAGGCCAATTACCTACAGGTCACATCAGACCAGTTAGCTACAGGCAACGTCAGGTGTTTTCCACCCACCCTTTTCCCTCTTACCCAGTGGGCCTGTACACAGCCCCGTTTCTGGAAGGTCCCAATGAGCACTGTCAGGCATGAATGTGCTGGCCCTGAAGGCCTGGGGAATAGCAGGTGAGAGGGGAGGAGGAAAGGGGGGAAGCACAAGAAAGCTTTGTGGATATTTTTCCTAAATGTTTGTCGGGTATTTCCCCATGTTTTATTTTATTTTATTGTGTTTTAGGTGAAAATTTACAGCACAAATCAGTATTTCATTCAAAAATTTATATACTAATTGTTTTGTGACATAGGTTGCAATACCCACAATGTATCGGCACTCTCCCATTTCCCTTTCCACCCTAGGTTCTCTGCGTCCATTCGTCCAGTTTTCTTGTCCCTTCCTGCCTTCTTGTCTTTGCTTTTGGGCAGAGGTTGCCCATTTGGTCTCGTATACTTGACTGAATAAGAAGCATGTTGCTCAAGAGTGTTATTATTTGTTTTATAGTCCTGTCTAATCTTTGGCTGAAAGATGGAATTTGGGAGTGGCTTCACTTCTGAGTTAGCAAGGTGTCCAGGGGCTATACTCTTGGGGGTTCCACCAGTCTCTGTCAGACCAGCTAGTCTGGTCTTTTTTTGCAAATTTGAATTTTATTCTACACTTTTCTCCTGCTCTGTCCGGGACCCTCTGTTGTGATCCCTGTCAGAGCTATCAGTGGTTATTGCCAGGCACCATCTAGTTCTTCTGGGCTCAGGCTGGTGGAGGCTGTGGTACTTGTGGTCCATTAGTCCTTTGGACTAATATTATTTTCCTTGTGTTTTTGGTTTTCTTCATTCTCCTTTGCTCCAAACGTGATAGGACCAATAGATGTATCTTAGATGGCCGCTAGCAAGCTTTTAAGACCCCAGGCACTACTCACCAAGATAGGATATAGTTCTTTATGAACTATATTATGCCAATTGACCTAGATATCCCTCAAGACCATGGTCCCCAGCCATCCGCCCCAGTAACTTGGTCCCTCAACGTATTTGGATGTGTCTAGGAGGATTTGATAACTTTACCTTGGTCAGGTTGTGCTGCCTTCCCCTGTATTGTGTGTTTTCTTTCCCTTCATCAAAGTTAACACTTGTCTACGATTTAGTTAGTGTTTTTCCCTCTGCACAACTCCCCACCCTCATAACCATCAAAGATTTTTTTTTTCGGTGTATAAACCTTGTCTTGAGTTTTTATAATAGTGGTCTCACACAATATTTGTCCTTGTGTGATTGACTCGTTTCACTCAGCATAATGCCCTCCTGTCTCCTGTTGGGAGCTCCAAGAAATTGCCTTCCCATACTCCCTGTCCGAGGCCATTGCTGGCTGTGCTCCAAAATGGCAATGCTGTGCCACATTAGTTGGCAGGGGTCCTCTACGCTGTGTCTCTCCTCTTTTGCTGTTTTCCTTCAGTTTCTTCTTCCATTTGGTGTTTGATCTATTTCTTTACCCCTTCTTTTGATGCTTATGTTTCCAAGATTGACATTTGTATCTATTTTATTTAGTTTTTCGAGTCTTTGCTGCAGAGGGATGGCATGATGCATCTGTCTAGGGTGCCATGTTGGCTCTGCCTCCCCACATTTTTTGAAACAACTAGTTATTATGTCTAAGCTGTTTATTGCTGATGAATACAGAGGTTCCCTGCTATAGGCTATAGGTTGGTGTCTAACATCAGTCTTTCTCTAGCTAAACCATACACACTCTAAAGCTCTAACTGGCTGCTAATAATCCGTCATTTGAAGAACACACAACAGTTTTCATAGTGTAATCATATACATCAAGTAAAGGATTTTTCTAGAAACACTTTAAGGAAGGTAGGGTCAAATATGATTTTCTCCAGTCTATGAAATGAAGCCAGATTGAAGAAACTCATCCAAGGTCTCATAACCCAGCAAAGATGGAAACAAGACTCAGATTTCAGTCTCCCAGTCCAGTTTCATTCAATTTCCACTGTATCCCCTTGATTATATCCACAAGGTGGCCGAGCTTGAGTCCTCATAAATTTTCCCTTCTTTTGCTTCAGTTAATTTTTGTTTTTAATTAAAGCGTCATGACACTTTAGTTTCCACCTTTATTCCATCATCCTTCATCCTCCCCAGAGATAACCAATATCCTGAATCCAGTATTTGTCATTTCCATGTATGTTTAATTCGTTTATTGCTTGAGTAAGTACACATAAGTATTGTATCATTTTGCAAATTTCAAAGTCTCTTATATCAATCTGCAGCTTGCTTTGTTTCTTTCCAAAATGGTTTTGGGCTTTCTACATACGTTAGCTCTAATTCATTCATTTAAACTGTTTTTAGTATTTGACAGCCTCGCCTCTTTTCAACAGCCAAAAACACTTGCTGAAAGTCCAACACTCCCCCTTACTTCTACCCTCCCTTCTCAGGACTGAACATCAGAATTTGTAGCCAGATGGGCTCAGCAGCCCCTCCTGTGCTTCCGGTAGGCCCATCTCCTGCTATGTTACAGTCTTTACTAATTTCCATCAGATGTTTATCCCGAGTGATTGGATTAATGAGACTGTTGATATAATAATTACACTGCTATTTTATAATTAGTTCTCAGTGTAAGTTGTTATAGTCATGCTCCTTCTCAGTAGGAAGAAGTATAGATAAAACTCCGGGATTGAGCTTTGGGAAACTACATGAAGCAGGAGATTTGAAATCGGACTTGACTAATTCCTACTTGAGAAGGCCTCTGAGACCATGTAAATAAAAGTAAAAAAAGTTGTGTTTTTGGCATGTTGAGAAAGCATGTGCATAGATGTTATTTTCTCAAAATATTCTGATAAAATAATCATACTAAACAATTACTGACTGAACATCCATTTTGTGGAAAACACTAGAAATTATGTGGCATAACAGTGGAATACATTGGCATATGTTGAAATCCTGGGATTTCTCATATTCCTGGGAATATGAGAGCTGCAACACTCACCATTATATAGCAATTATTTACAAGTCCATCGCGCCTATAAAGAAAATGTTCTACATCCTACTTTGGTGAGTAGTGTCTGGGGTCTTAAAAGCTTGTGAGCAGTCATCTAAGATACTCCACTGGTTCCACCCCATCTGGAGCAAGAGAGAATGAAGAAAACCAAAGACATGAGGGAAACATTAATCCAGAGGACTAATGGAACACAACTACTACAGCCTCCACCAGGCTGAGTCCAGCAGTCCAGCACAACTGGATGGTCCCCAACTACCACCACCAACTGCTCTGACAGGGATCACAATACAGGGTCCTAGACAGGGCTGGAGATAGATGAAAACAAAACTCTAACTCATAAAAAAAGACCAGACTTACTGGTCTGACAGAGACTGGAGAAACCCCAAGAGTATGGCCCCCAGACACCCTTATAGCTCAGTAATGAAGTCACTTCTGAGGTTCACCCTTTGGCCAAAGATTAGACAGGCCCATAAAACAAACAATAACATACATAGTTTAACCATGTATACAAGATTCAATGGGCACACCAGCACGGGGGCAAGGACGAGAAGGTAGGAGTGCACAGGAATACTGGACAAATGGAAATGGGGAACCCAAGGTTGAGGAGGGGAGAGTGTTGACATGTCGTGGGGTTAGCAACCAATGTCACAAAACAATATGTGTATTAATTGTTTAACAAGAAACTAATTTGCTCTGTAAACTTTCACCTAAAGCAAAACTTTACATACATATATGTATATATATATATTTTTTTTTTTTTACAAACTTGGAAACCCTATGGGCAGTTCTACTCTGTCCCATAGGGTTGCTGTGAGTTGGAATCAACCTGACAGAAGTGGGTTTGGTTTTTTGATTTGGTAGATCATCCAAAATCTGTACCTCCTTGCAATATCTGGGATGTTCTCAACTTTATGGATTTTAGTGAGAGGCAGAATCCACCTCCCACTATGTTGTTGCTGTTAACCACTGTCATTGAGTCAACTGGACTCATGGTGATCTTGTATACAACAGAACAAAACGTTGCCCCATCCTGCATCATCCTCACAGTCACCAGCATATTCAAGTCCATCACTGCAGCTATTGTGCCAATCCATCTCACCAAGGGTCTCCCACACTTTCATAGGCCCTCTACTTCAGTAAATGTGATATACTCCTCTAGCAATTGACCCTTCCTGATGATATGTCCAAAGCAATCGAGTTGGAGAGTGTTCTGTTGTGATCCCTAAGATTTTCATTGGCTAATTTTCAGAAATGGATTGCCAGGCCTTTCTTCCTAGTCTTTCTTAGTCTGGAAGCTCCGCTGAAACCTGTCCACCATGGCTGACTCTACTGGTATTTCAAATACCAGTGACATAGCTTCCAGCATCATAGCAACACACAAGCCACCACAGTGCAACAAACTGACAGTTTGGTGACCTCCCACTATAGAGGCTGAAAATGTCAGGCAGTCCCCTTCCTAGACTCGCTTGTAATTCGAGCACAGCTACATGGTCCAGGCTCTATCAGTCAGGCACACCAGCCCTAGACTTTGAAACAGGAGCAAGTGAAGTAAAGAAGCAAAGACCACAGATTATTCTCTCTGGCAATGGTGGTAGTTTAACGTGATAAAAATCCTGGAATATGTGTGGTGGCAGTGCTAGCAGCACAGCCCATGTCCAGAGTCAGTGGACCTGACACTGGAACCGAGTGTCCAGTGCTCACCAGAGCAGCAATGGTGTCCTCTCCAGACCAGCTGTGAGCTAGGATTTGATCCCTTGGTTTGGCTTGGTGGCCTCTGGGCCCAGGTCTGCAAGCTTCTACTGTTCCACTGAGCTACCTAATATAATTTCTCATAAAAATTTTAATTTAGTTAGTGATCAAAATATAAGACATAAATGTATAAAGATAAAAAAGCTTAAAAGTGAAACTTTGACAATTCAGTTAAATCCCACTTCCCACTTCCCAGAGAAGCAACCACTCCTCTGAAATTGATGTTATCATTTTCATGCATTTTTAATTCTTTACTAATTTGTATGTAACCCTAAGCAATAGATGGCAATCATTTTATATGTTCTTAAAGTTTATATAAATAGTGTCATATTATATGTATCAGTTATGGATTGAATTCTGTCCCCTCCCCCCTAAAAAAAAAATACGTGTTGAAATCCTAACCCTTATTCCTATGTATGAAATCTTGCTTAGAAATAGAGTTTTCTTTGTTATGTTAATAAGGCAATAAAAATGTAGGATACGTCCTAAACCTAATCATTTCTGAGTTATAAAAAGAGCAGTATAGACACAGAGACATTAGAGCACACACTGTGAAAGACAGATGCCGTGTGAGGATTGCCAATAACCAAGGAATGCCCGGAACAACCAACAAGGAAGGAATCCACGTGGTCATGACCCTGATTTGGACTTCTACCCTCCAGAACTGTGAGAAAGTAAACTCCTGTTGTTTAAAGGCACCCACTTGTGGTATTTCTGTTACAGTAGCACTAGGAAACTAAGACAATATCCTGCAACTGGCTTTCTTTCACTCAACATTATGGTTATGGGATTCTTCTAGGATGATATTTGTAGATATTAGTTCATTCATTTTTATGTCTGTGGCTGTGTAGAATTCTATTGTATGACTGTAATGCAGCATATGCATTTCCCTATAGGCAGACATTTAAGTCATTTCTAATTTTATGCTAGTATAAATAATACCGCTTTGGACCCTTGTACGCATGTCTCATGGTGTTCATGTGCAAGAGTTTATTCCTAGGAATATGCAGCCCAAGGCACGTTCCCAGGAGTAGAATTACTGGGTCATACCATATGCGCATTTCCAAGTTTACTAAATGTCAACTAGTTCTCCAAAGTGGTTGTATCTTATGTCCTGTTAACAAGTTCCTTCTACTTAAACCAGCCAGTGTCAGGTTTTTATTCCTTGTAACTAAGAATGCAGACTGATGTTGGGAGACAATTCTCCATGGGTCTCCTACAATTTCTGCATGTCTTGAGAGCAGAGGCTCTGACTGTCTTTGATCTACACTATCTTTTCACTTGGAAGATAGAAATGGTATTTTCCTCTAGAGCTCAATATAATAAGTATAATGTCTCCTTCTAGGGTAAAGCTCAGGCAAGCTTACACCCACTAGAAAAGATTATGGCTACCTAAGCTTGGGGTTCCTCACCTACAATGCACCTCACTGCATGCGCAGGTTATCATCTGGCCTTCTTTGTGTCACCCTGTAGGAGTTAGGAGTCATGAAACTGGTGTAAATGCCGATATATCTGGCTATTGTCATTGCAGTGAGTAATGAAGTCCTTTGTCTCTGACCCAGAAGTCTTACATCTTCTGTTAGCATCTATGAAACAGTATCAAGCTAACTTATTAGTTTGCAATTGACACAAGAAGTGGGGTAATTTGGGAAACTGACACACAGGAAAACCAGGGGAGGAATCTGGGATTGGTTATTTAAACTAGTCAGAGCTTAAGACAGTACAAAATCCCTCTAGTATTAAGGAGTGGGACTTCTGCAGTCTAGGTGTATCCATTAGGAATGCTTTCAGCTCTAAGTAATGGAATATCCATACCATTAGTGGCTTAAACAATAAAGACTTTAACTATAGCATATAACAAGAACTCTGGAAATAAGAATTACAGGGTTGGTACAGAACCCAGGGAGGTCAAAAACCAGGTGCCTTTTCCATGTTCTGCCCCACCATCCTTAACCATTACCTCATGGTCACAAGATAGATGGCTGTTGCAGCTCCAGGAATCTTGCCTCCATCAAGGCAGGAAGAAAAAGGAAGGGACAGCACCAGCTGCATCAGTTCTTTTTATCAGAAAAGCAAAATATTTCCCAGAATACCCCTAGATAACTTTCCTTTTTCATCATGATGGCCAAAATTGGGTGATATGGCTACATTTAGCTGGAAAAGAGGCTAGGAAATTGAATATCTAGCAAACGGAAACAGGATTAGTGTAAATCATTATGACTCATTACTTGCAGCTGGGCAAATCATCTCTCCCCAACAAAAATCAGGGTTCTATAACCAAGAAGGAGCCCTGGTGGTGCAGTGGTTGAAGTGCTCGGCTATTAACCAAAAGGTCAGTGGTTCAAACCCACCAGCCGCTCCCAGGTGAAAGATGTGGCAGCCTGCTTCTGTAAAAATTTACAGCCTTGGAAACCCTATGGGGCAGTTCTACTCTGTCCTATAGGGTCACTATTAGTAGGAGTCAACTCGACGACGGTGGGTTTATAAACAAGAATGAAAGAGCCATAGGAAAGAGGGGTGAATGGCTGTTCAGCTGGGATCCAACAATGTCTGCCATCTGATCATCCAATATCCCAGTATCTGATTCAGTTACACATCCAGCTGAAAATCCCGAATTCTAGGTCTAAATGTGCCCTCTCAAGGCCAAGTGTTCTACAGCTTAAAAAGCATGTTATTTAATTCATTCGATTTAATTCACCCAATAAATAGTGATAAGGAAGAAACAGGATAAGTACAATTAACATTATTCAGAAAAGAGGAGAGTGGAAAACACAAAGCAGTCGCTGGTCCATAACACGTGTTATATTCCACTAAAGATGAATAGAAAAGAAACCCTGGTTAGATGAGGAGAGAGTTTCTCAGTTGGCCAATCCAGCAACCCTGGTTCTGCTCTTAGAATGATTCTTTTTGCCCATTGGCCTCTGTGACCCATTGTTCTGGCCTCTAGGAGGAACTTCCTTGCCCAGTGTCCTCCACAGCCTCATCTGAGGTGGACACTGAGAAGGATGACCTTCCAGGGATTGCACAGCTTTCACAGCTTATATTTTATTGGTACGAGTTTGGGCGCCCAGGTATTGCCTTAGGATCATGGTTCTCAAACTGTGTCAAGGTTCGTCAGTGTGCTGCAGAAAACCCACAGAGGTACCACAGGATATTTTTCATTTTCAAGGTAAACACAGTGACATCTGTCAGATCAGGAGAAATACAACCATTACGTTTTTGGACCCAACTACTTAATAAATAAAGCTGGCCCAAGGCACTGTTAAAAAAGATTGCTGAGACAGTAAGGGCTCATTAGAGTCCTTGGGTGGTACAAATGGTTAACACACTTGGCTGCTAACCAAAATGTTGGAATTCCAAGTTCCTAGTTATGCCTTGGAAGAAAGGCTTGGCAATCTCTTCCAAAAAATCAGATAAAGAAAACCCTATGAACAAAGGAAGTAGGAGGATCAGGAATAGGAGGAGGATATGGAATGTCTGGCTAACTGCTTCCATGAACAAATGCCTTCTCTGCCATGAGACTAGAAGTACTGGGTGGTCCCTGGCTACCATAGAAGAATCCTGATCAAATGGGGGGAAATGCAGAACAGAATGTCAAATTCTCATGGACTTCAGACTCCCTGAAGCCATGGAGGCTGGATGAACTCCTGAAACTACTGTCCTAAGATAATCTTTAAACTTTAACCAAAAATATTCCCTGAAGTCTTCTTAAAACCAAACAATAGTTTAGCTTACCTAGTGAAAAATATCTGCCTTGAGCATTATGCTCTTTTAAGAACTATCTATGTGGGGTCAGACTGACAACAGGAACTTGAAAGATTAGATAGGAAACTTAGTGGGCAGTGAGTTTTTTTTAATGGGGGAGGAACAACTCAGAAAAAGAGGGGTGAGAATGGTTGCACAACTCAAAGAATGTAATCAGTGTCACTGAACTGTACACGTAGAAACTGTTGAATGGTGTATGTTTTGCTGTGTATATTCTCAACAACAATGACAAAATAAATTTTAAAAAAGAAAGAAAGAAATGCCTGTGGAGCACAGTTCTACTCTGACACACATGGAGTTTCCCATGAGTAGAAATCAACTTAACAACAGCTAGTAATGGTAAGGGCCCATGAACTGAGAAAGTTTGGAGACCTGTGCTAGTTTAACCATCACAGACTATTGCCAGTCAGTCTTTGATTAGGTTTCCTTGGCATACAATTCTCTCAAAAATTTAGTAGAACACTTAGATACTATTTTTAAACTTGTTTCTCTCTTTTGTTTTTTGTTTTGAGGTACAATAAAATGCCCAGATCTTTAAGTGTTTGGTTCAATTAGTTTTCACAATTGTATACATCTGTGTAACCATCGCCCAAACAAAATATAAAACATTTCCATCACCCTAGAAATTTCCATCATGCCCCTTTCAGTCAGCCCCCTTGCCCCCTTGAAAAACACTTTCTGATTTCTATCACTATGGATTAGTTTAACCAGTTCTTAAATCTCATATAAAGGAATGATACGTTATGTACTTTTTTGTGTCCTACTTCTTTTGCTCAGCATAAGGTCTATGAGATACATCACTGGTATCTTTTTTTTTTAATTGCTGAATGGTATTATCTATATGAGTATACAGCAATTTGTTTATCTAGTCTCCTATTGATGGGCTTTTGGGTTATCTCCAGTTTTTTACTATTATGAATAAGGTTACCATATCCATTCTTGTATAAGTGTTTCTGTGGATATTAGAAACTATTTTTCACCCTTCAGATTGGAAAAGATCAAAAAGTTTGATAACACACTCCGTCGCAAGTCTGTATAGGCACACACTCTCATATATTGCTGATGGGAGCATAAATTGGAACTACCTCCATGCAGGGCAATTTGGCTAAATATGTTACTCACATATATGAGTAATTTCAAGATATATATAGAGGGAAATAGCTATCTATATTCATTTGGCTATATACATACAGATTGCTCATGCAGTATCTTTTGACTGATTCCACTTCTAGGAATTTATCATACAAATATATTCACACATATAAAATGACATTTTATGAGATTATTCACTGCAGCTGTGTTTATAAAGCACAGGATTGGAAACCACCTAAATGACAATCAATAAGTAATGATTAAACAAAGTAGAGCAACTCCATACAATGATATTCTATGCAGCTGTCAAAAAAGAATGAGAAAGCTCTTAATTTAGATAAAGAAACATTGTTAATTTTTTTTTTAAGTAGGTGCAGAACAGTGTGTATAGGATAGTAAGTGACATCTGTATCAAAAAGCCAGAGAAGGTGTATGTCTCTAGAAAGACATACAAGAAACTAATAACAAAGGTTATCTGTGGCAAAGGGAACTGGTGGCTGTAGTGGGAGCAAGATTTTTCACGGTGTATCCTTTATTTTATATTTCAGTCATATGAATATATTAACTATTTAAATTTTTAAATTAAAAACTTGATAGCTGTGATGGTTAAGATTGTGTGTCAACTTGGCTGGGCCATGATTCTCAGTGTTTTAATGTAATCACTCCCATGATTGAATATACTGTGAGTAGCCAATCAAATGAAAGGGAGTATCCTTGGGGGTGTGGCCCGCATCTGAATATAAGCAGACGTTCTGGCTTTTTGCTCTCCCTG
>NW_004444027.1:5006337-5007976 GCF_000243295.1 Trichechus manatus latirostris
CAGACGTTCTGGCTTTTTGCTCTCCCTGGATCCTGCGGCTGCCTCCTGTCGTCTCATCTCCGGTTCTTGGGACTTGAGCTGTCAGCTTATCTGCTAAACTTGGGATTCATTGATCTGCACAGCCTGTGAGCAGGAGCCCTGCTCTCCGACCTGCCGATCTTGGGCTTGCCAGCTTCTGTGGCTACGTGACTTGGGAGAGGCCTCTACGTTGATCCACAGACTTGGGACTCTACAATCACATGAGCTGTTTCCTTGATATAAATCTTTCTCTATATATGTATTTATACACTTTACTGGTTTTGCTTCTCTAGAGAACCCAGCCTAAGACAGTAGGCTATACTAAAAGACATTAAATTATATACTTTAAATGGTTGAATTGTATGGTTTCTGAGTTATATCTCAATAAAACTGTTTTTTTAAAAAACTTGGTAGGCTTTCTATTTATTTGTTTCTGATCAGTTCCACATGCAAGCAACCACAATCAAAGATCTTGTCTAAATATAACCTTTAAGCTTGAAAATTCATGTCTTTTACATACTACCTTCTGTATTCTACCTATTCCCCTAGCCCCAAAACCAAACCAAACTAGTTGCCATTGAGTGGCTTCCAGCTCATAATGACCCCATGTGTGTCAGAGTAGAACTGTGCTTTGCTGGGTTTTCAGTGACTGATTTTTTGGAAGTAGATCGCCAAGCCTTTTTTCCCAGGAGACTCTGGGTGGGCTCAAACCTCCATCCTTTCAGTTAGCAGCTGAGCATGTTAACCATTTGTGTCAGCCAGGTACTCCTCCCCTAGCCTAGTGATTCTCAAATTGTGGTCACTAGACCAGCAGCATCAGCATCACCTAGGAACTTGTTAGAAATGCACGTTCTTGGGGCCCATCCCAGATCTACTGAATCAGAACACTAGGTGAGGGGACCAGCAGTCTGTGTTTTAACAAGCCCTCCAGGGGATTCTGATGCATACTGAAGTTTGAGAAGCAGTGCGCTAGCAAAGACTCTGACTAATGATTAATGGAATACGGGGACTTGTATTAATGAGGAAATGGGTTCAACTGCTAATAACTGAGACCAAAAGTAACAGTGGCTTAAACAAGATAGTTAATATCTCTCCTACATAAAACAAGCCCAAAGGTAGCCATCCCAGCTACTGTGTTCATTCTGCTCTCTACCTTACTTGGCTTTTAAACCCAAGGTCACCTCATAGTCCAAGACAACTACTGGAGCACCAGTCATCACATCTAAGTGCAGACGGAACAAAGAGGAAGAAGAAAGAACAAAAAGGGGTCCCAACAAACTGAATTATATCCCTTTAAAACAGTCTTCCCAGAAATTGTTATTATCTCATTGACAAAAAACTAAGTCCTGAGTCCACACCTACAAGTGGGACTGGGAGATGTAGTCCCTTATTATGGAAAGCAGTATACTTTGCAATATGTTCCTAGAGAGAAATGGGAAAATTGATTTTGGGAAAAATAACTTTTAGCCTTTCCATTAACTAATAAGGTTGCTGTTGGAGCTAGCTTTAGCTTACCCTACAGAAATTGGCTTTTTTTTTTTTTTTTTTTAATATTTTATAGTACTTCAGGTGAAGGCTTACAGAACAGATAGTTTCTCATGTAACAGTAACACACATGCTG
>NW_004444027.1:5009078-5015296 GCF_000243295.1 Trichechus manatus latirostris
CATTATTGTTCTTTCTCGTTGCATAGTACTCCATTGTGTGTATGTACCATAGTTTGTTTATCCATTCATCTGTTGATGGGCACCTACGTTGTTTCCATTGTTTTGCTATTGTGAACAAAGCTGCCATGAACATAGGTGTGCATATGTCTATTCGAGAGAAATTGGCTTTTTCAACCCCTCAAGGCTCCAAATTGTAGAACTTTCAGTTAACTTATATTGAAGCCTTCAGGAAAAGAATACTTCTCTTCAAAAGTCATATTTTCTTTTCTCTACTTCTCTAAGTTCTTCCTTCTCTTGTAGGACTTTATTGAAATCCAGAAGGCAACTAACTACCACAATCTAGTATCCTGAATTTTTCCTGCTATTTACTCTACTACTACAGCCCCAGCCTGCTGAGGGGAAGAATGGTCCACACTTCAATGGAAGCAGCAATGACATTGGCCTGTTTCATGGTGCAGTGGATCCAGTGATGCTCCACATGCCTGTGCCAGATGCTCTGTGGCAGCCATGCAAGCCCAAGGAGAATCTCAGCAAAAGCCCCAAAGTTTTGAAGCAAGTCATATTCCCTTTTTAGTACATAACAATTTCCTTTTGAGAAATAGACTAGGGGACACCAGGAGATCATGACAGCTGAAGTGCCCATGAACAAGACATTATCTAAACTATTTACCCATAAAGTTGGGTGTGGCCAGCATAGTCACAGGAAACTGGGACCAAGGAACCTTTCAAAAGCCCATGTGCAAGTGGCTAATACTCCCAGCATGCTTGGCCCTGTTCCACTGCCATCCCTCTCCAACCCCAGACCCAAGGCTTCATGTGGAGCATCCCATAACCAGCTGACTGAGCAGAAAATAAATTCAACCCTGCTTTTGCACCATTAGCTGACATCAGCCAGATGTAGACCACCAAATGGTACAGCCCTCATGGGGGTGGCCCAAAAGGGCAGCAAGGAAGAAAATCTGTTTTCCATTTGTCCTCACAGGAGAGGTGGCCTGAGGTAAGGACTTAAATAAATTCATGGTGAATGGTTAATAGTTAATAGTTTGAACTGATAGTAAGGAATTTGGAAAGAACAAGTTTGGAGGGTTGGTGACAAGAATTTGGGGAAGATGTATGTGGATTGACCTTTCTAAATGGTGTCAGAATATGAAAATACCTATATCCCTTGTAGATGCTCTCAGAAAGTTTCCAACTGCTAATGAGGCTCTAAACAAGTAGGTGAACTAAGTAGATGAACTAGATATCACACTCTGTAGATGATAATTAGTCACCTTATCCAGCACCCTGGTTCTTCCTTAATGATTTCATGTGCAAAGCAGCCATGGCAGCAGAATCAAGACTATGCAACAACATGGACCCACCTCACTAACGTTGGCCAGACTACTGCTATTTCTGAATGTCCAACTGACCAGCAGGAGCAACTAACCCTGGGTTCCAATGGGGCTAGTTAGCCACTTGTCAGCAGGTTAATTACACTAGACTCACACCATCATGGAAGTGGCAAAAGTTTGTCCTCAGTGGAATGCACACATTCATGTTGCTGTTCCATCCAACATGTTTCCACCAGCACTTCTATGGATTTACCAAATGCCTATGAGCCACCATGATATCCCACACAACATTTCTTCTGACCTAGAAACTCACTTTATTGAAAAAGCAGTTAAACTATGTGCTGATGCTCCTGGGATTTACTGGTCTCACCATGAACCCATCACTCAGAAAAAGCTGGCTGTATAAAATGGTAGAAGTCAGGATTTTGTTCTTCAGGATGCTCTGTATCAATGACAAATATACAGGACAATTTCCCCTTAGCTAGAATATAGGTCTGGGAAACATAGGGTGGAAGTGAGAATGCCACATCTACTTATACCTAACCATTTATATCTAAACACCTACTATCAATATTTTTGCTTACTGCTTCCTCAACTCTGGACTTTCTGATTTAGTGCCCAAGAAAGAAATGCTTGTATTAGAAGGCACAATAGAGATTTCAATTAATTAGAAGCTGAGATTGCCATCTGGCCACCTCAAGCATCTCAAACCACTAAACAAATAGGTAAAAAAAAAGGGGCAGATGTCAGTGTTGGCTGGGGTGACTGATCCCAACCATCAAAGAGAAACAGGGTTGCTACCTCACAACAGGAATAGGAGGAATACAGAGGGACCCAGGAAATTCCTTAGAGTACCTCCTAAGTACTGTTATTTGTGTTAGGTCCTACTAGATGCCTACCTAACAGCCCCTCCCTCTTCTTTCCTGCTAACAAAACTGCGATGTTTTCAGTTATCAGGTTGTCGTGTGCTTCAGGAGGTGGAGCAGAATCCACCACTCCCACCTTCCCGCTTTCCTCCCTCCCTCAAGGGTGGCTTGGACTTAGTGACTTTCTTCCAAAGAATAGAGAGTATGGGAATGGGAGAAACCTGGCAAACACTACCTTGAACAGATGCTCAAGGTTAAGATCCCCAGTGAGAAGTCATGTTTATATCATGTACCTCCTGATATGAAGAGATGAGAAGCGTGCTTCACTCTGTGATAGTCATCCCAAACACCAATAACTCCAGCCTAAGAATGAGAACACCAGGTAAAATCAAATTGAGGGACATTCTACAAAATACCTAACCAGTACTCTCCAAAGCTGTCAAGTTCATGAAAAACAAGGAAAGACTGAGAAAATGTCATAGACCAAAGGAGACTAAGGAGACATGAACACTGAACATAATGTGGTGCCCTGGATGGGATCCTGAAATAGAAACAGAACACTAGTGAAAAAACTAGTTAAATCCAAATATAGAGTTTGGTTAATAGTAATGTACCAGTGTTGGTTTCTTAGTTTTGACAAATGGACCATTGTTATGTAAGATGCTAACAGTACGGAAATTGGGTGTGGGGTATATAAGAAACTGGTTAAGCGCTCAACTGCTAACCAAAAGGTCTGCGGTTCAAACCTACCAGCTTCGCCATAGGAGAAAGATGTGACAGTCTGTTTCCATAAAGATTATAGCCTTGGAAACCCAATGAGGCAGTTCTACTCTTTCCAACAGGATCGCTATGAGTCGGAATGGACTAGATGGCAATGGGTTTTTGGTTTTGGTTCTATCTTAGCACCTTTTCTGTAAACCTAAAATTATTCCAAAATAAAAAAGTTATTTTTTAAAAAAATCCAAAATTTTTAGTTATTTTCAGCAGCCAGTTTTATCAGAATAATCTAGCCCACCTTAATTTGAAAATAATTCGTTCCTTCATAACTCATTCCCTCATCTCCTTCAGGTCTCTGCTCAAATGTCACCTTATCAACGAATTCTTCTTTAACCACCTTATTAAAAATAACGAGCCATACTTCACTTGGCAAACTGTATTTCACTTGGTTTCTCTAGCCTGTTTTGTTTTTCTCTATGGCACTTATCATTTGATATCTTAAAAATATTTTATATGTTTATTGCCTGCCTCTTGCCATCCTCCAACCAGAATTTTTCATGGGAGAAAGAATTTTTTCTATTTTTTTCACTGCTGACTCTCCAGCATCTAGATGGATATAGTTGGCACTCAATTAACACTTTTCAAATGAATGAATAATGAATGTCCTTTTATTTTAAGCCATTTAAGTGAGTTTTTAATACTTGCAAAAATAACATCCTAATGGGTTGCTTTTGGACCTAACTATTGGACAATACACATGTTCGATAGTTCAAGTTAGTGGAGGACTAGAGCCACCCTAAAGAAGCAAGATCACCAAGAGTTTAGGCCTTCAGGGATGAAGATTTAGGTTACCCTATTGACTAACAAACTCCCATTAACTGAGGTGCCGGGCAGTGACAAAGAGAACAAGGAATGGGTACTACAGAGGTAAGTCCTAAATATCAACTACAGCTTCATGAGTAGTTTAGAAACAAGAACTATAGCATCTCACCATATTTTCTTTCCTGATGTGTCAGGTAAATATTTATGTATTTTAACTAAATTTCTCCTTTTGTTCTTCTCCCTTTACCTCATCAATTTATGGAGGGTGTATCAGCAGGCGATCTACAAGAATCAACCTTACCCAAATATCCCATTATGGAAGTAGATGTGTAACTGACGAGTCTTTGAGTCATTCCTCTTTTGGGGAGGGGATGAATACACTTTCAGTTATACTGTACTGTACTACACATTTGTCAGTTTGTCCTACTGTGGTGGCTTTCCTGTTGCTGTGATGCTGGAAGCTACGCCACATGTATTTCAAATACCAGCAGGGTCATCCATGGTGGACAGGTTTCAGCTGAGCTTCCAGACTAAGACAGACTAGGAAGAAGGACATGGAGGTCTACTTCTGAAAAAATTAGCCAGTGAAAACCTTATGAATAAAGGCAGAAAACTGTCTGATATAGTGCGGGAAGATGAGCCCCTCAGGTTGGAAGACATTCAAAATACGAATGGGAAAGAGCTGCCTCCTCAAAGTAGAGTCAAGTTAGCAGGACCTTCATTTGCTGATGTGGCACGACTCAAAATGAGAAGAAACAGCTGCAACCATCCATTAATAATCTGAATGTAGAATGAAGAAGGAAGTATGAATTAAGGAAAACTGAAAGCTGTCAAAAATGAAATGGAATGCTTGAAGATAGATATCCTAGGCATTAGTGAGCTGAAATGGACTGGTACTGGCCATTTTGAATCAGATAGACATATGGTCTACTATGCTGGGAGTGACAAACTGAAGAGGAACGGTGTCGCATTCATTGTCAAAAAGAACATTTCAAGATCTGTCCTGAAGTACAACGCTGTCAATGATAGGATAATATCCATCCGCCTACAAGGAAGACCAGTTAATACAACTATTATTCAAATTTATGCACCAACCGCTAAGGCCAAAGATGAAGAAATTGAAGATTTTTACCAACCTCTGCTGCAGTCTCAAATTGATGGAACATGCGATCAAGATGCACTGATAATTACTTGTGATTGGAATGCAAAAGCTGGAAACAAAGAAGAAGGATTGGTAGTTGGAAAATATGGCCTTGGTGATAG
Organism: Trichechus manatus latirostris; assembly: GCF_000243295.1. Classification (NCBI taxonomy): domain Eukaryota; kingdom Metazoa; phylum Chordata; class Mammalia; order Sirenia; family Trichechidae; genus Trichechus; species Trichechus manatus. The sequence continues at coordinate 5,014,078 of NW_004444027.1, forward strand.
AAACAACGCAGCAGATTGCATGATAGAATTTTGCAAGACAGTGACTTCTTCATTGCAAATACCTTTTTTCAACAACGTAAACGGTGACTATACACATGGACCTTGCTGGATGGAATGCACAAGAATCAAATCAACTACATCTGTGGAAAGAGATGATGGAAAAGCTCAATATCATCCATCAGAATAAGGCTAAGGGCCAACTGTGGAATAGACCATCAATTGCTCATATGCAAGTTCAAGTTGAAGCTGAAGAAAATTAGAATAAGTCCATGAGAGCCAAAGTATGCCCTTGAATATATCCACCTGAATTTAGAGACCTATCTCAAGAGTAGATCTGTCTCAGGAAACCCTCATGACCAAAGACCAGATGAGTTGTGGAATGACATGAAGAACATCATACATGAAGAAAGCAAGAGGTCATTAAAAATGCAGGAAAGAAAGAAAAGACCAAAATGGATGTCAGGAGAGACTCTGAAAGCTGCTCTTGAAAGTAGAGTAGCTAAAGCAAACGGAAGAAAGATGAAGTAAAAGAGCTGAACAGGAGTTCCAGCAAAATGGCACTCTACGCAGAAGCATCATGCCGTCCCTCCACAGCAAAGATCCGAAAAACTAAGCTGAACAGAGAATACAACAATCCTGAAACCCTAAAACATCAAATGAAGAGATAAAGAACTCAGCCAAGCACCAAATGGAGCGAGAAAAGTGACAGAGAACAGAGAGCGAGGAGAGATTCATGCAGAGGTCCTCTCCCAGTCAACGCAGCGCGGATCCGCCATCTTGGACTCCTATCAGAGTCCAGCAAATGGGATATGAGAAAGCAGCCTCGCGGAGCATCCAGTGGGAGACAAAACAACTGGTAATTTGCTATATACGCTTTCCCACCCCCCACCCTTCTTCACCCCGACTCAGCCTCCTCTGCTTCCCGTGGCCACAATCTCTTGACCGGCAAACACCAGCTGCTTGGATTCCACACACCTGAACGGGCCAGCTCTCTGAGTGCCATTTGTTGGCTGCTGGTGTTGCTTTTTTCCTCTTCTTTTGATTTCTTCCTTACTTCTCACCACCTCCCCCTCCTTTCGCTCAAATACCTGGCTCTGTGCGCCATCTTTGCTTCTTCCTGAGGGGCTGCAGAGCTCTGGTAGTTTGTGATATACACTTTCCCACTCCCTACCCTTCTTCACCTACACTCAGCCACCTCTGCTTCCCGCAGACACAGTCT
>NW_004444027.1:5024415-5037545 GCF_000243295.1 Trichechus manatus latirostris
ATATCTTTGGCTATGTGTATTTTCACCACAAAAAAAAAGGTTGAGAAGTTAGATGGTTGACATGTTTTGGGGTTGTTAACCAATGTCATAAACAATATGTGTACTACTGTTTCATGAGAAACTATTTTTTCTGTAAGCCTTCACCTGAAGTACAATAAAAAAAAAAAAAGAGCTGAGCAGAAGATTTCAAAGGGCAGCTCAAGAAGAAAAAGTGAAGTATTTTAATGAAATGTGCAAAGACCTGGTGTTAGAAAACCAAAAGGGAAGAACACGCTTGGTATTTCTCAAGCTGAAAGAACTGAAGAAAAAATTGAAGCCTCGAGTTGTAATATTGAAGGACTCTAAGGCGAAAATATTAAACAATGCAGTGAGCATCAAGATTAGATGGAAGGAATAAACAAAGTCACTGTACTGAAAAGAATTGGTAGATGTTCAACCATTTCAGGAGGTAGCACATAATCAAGAACTGATGGTATTGGAGGAAGATGTCTAAGCTGCACTGAAGGCATTGGTGAAAAACAAGCCTCCAGAAATTGATGGAATACAAATTGAGATGTTACAACAAACAGGTGCAGCACTGGAAGTCTCACTTATCTGTGCTAAGAAACTTGGTAGACAGCTACCTGGCCAACTGACTGGAAGAGATAGGTGCCCATTTCAAAGAAAGCTGATCCAACAGAATGTGGAAATTATCAAACAAATATCATTAATACCACATGCAAGTAAAATTTCGCTGAAGATAATTCAAAAGCGGTTGCAGCAGTACATTGACAGGGAACTGCCAGAGAAGTTCAAGCTGGACTCAGAAGAGTACATGGAATGAGAGATATCATAGCTAATGTCAGATGGATCATGGCTGAAAGCAGAAATACCAGAAAGGTTTTTATCTGTGTTTCATTGACTACGCAAAGGCATTCTACTGTGTGGATCGTAACAAATTATAGATCACATTGTGAAGATTGGGAATTCCAGAACACTTAATTGTGCTCTTAAGGAACCTATACATAGATCAAGAGGCAGTCATTGGAACAGAACAAGGGGACACTGTGTGGTTTAAAGTCAGGAAAGGTGTGCGTTGGGTGTGCATTGAATAAGGTGTTCACCATACCTATTCAATCTGTATGCTGAGCAAATATTCTGAGAAGCTGAACTATATGAAGAAGAACAAGGCAATCAAGATTGGAGGAAGACTCATTAACAACCTGCATTATGCACATGACATAACATTGCTTGCTGAAAGTGAAGAGGACTTGAAGAAGTTACTGATGAAGAGCAAAGACTATAGCCTTCAGTACAGATTACAGCTCAACATAAAGAAAACAAAAATCCTAACAACTAGACCAATAAGCAACATCATGATAAATGGAGAAAAGATTGCAGTTGTCAGTGATTTTATTTTACTTGGATCCACAATCAACAGTCAAGGAAGCAGAAGTCAAGAAATCAAATGACGCATTGCATTGGACAAATCTGCTGCAAAAGATGTTAAAAAGCAAAGATGTCACTTTAAGGACTAAGGTGTGCCTGACCCAAGCCATGGTGTTTTCAATAGCTTCATATGCATGCGAAAGCTGGGCAATGAATAAGGGAGACCGAAGAATAATTGATGCCTTTGAGTTATGGTGTTGGTGAAGAGTATTGAATATACCACAAACTGCCAGAAGAATGAACAAATCTGTCTTGGAAGAAGTATAGCCAGAAAGGTCCTTAGTAGCAAGCATGGCAAGACTTCTTCTCACATACTTTGGACACATTATCATGACAGGTCAGTCCCAGGAGAAGGATGTCATGCTTGGTAAAGTAGAAGGTCAGTGAAAAAGAGGAAGACGCTCAAGGACATGGATTGACACAGTAGCTGCAACCATGGGCTCAAGCATAACAATGGTTGGGAGGATGGCTCAGGACCGGGCAGTGTTTCATTCTGTTGTACCTAGGATCGCTACGAGTTGGAACCGACTTGCTGGCACCTAACAACAACATCACGTGTCAGGTACTATTTTAAGTGCTTTACCCATGTTAGGAGCCATGGTGGCACAGTCTTTAAGAGCTCAGCTGCTAACCAAAAGTTTGGCAGTCCGAATCTACCATCCGCTCCTTGGAAACCCTATGAGGCAGTTCTACTCTGTCCTATAGGGTCGCTATGAGTTGAAATCAACTCGACAGCAGCAGGTTTCCTATATTAACGAATAAAATCTTCACAACAACCCTATGATGTAGGTACTATTATTATCCTCACTTTACAGATGAAGAAACTGAGTCACAAGGATTTAAGTAACTTAGTCACAAAGTCACAAAGTTTGTAAGTGGCAGACCTGGAATTTGTACCCAAGGAGTTTGGTTCAGAGTCCACACTCTTAACAACTACTCTATATTGTCCCAACTATGGTGGTTATATTCCAATTTCCCATTCTGAGATTTCTGATAGAAACCACCTCTCATTTTAGAATCATTTAGAAAATCCCAGAAATTCGCTTCCCAGGCCTCCCTGCAGATGGGTCATGGGCACATGACCTAGACTCCACCAATCAGAAGCACCTGTCCCAAACTTGGAACCAGTAGGCAGTTATGCAAAGAAGTAAAAAACACTGAGAATTCTGTCTGGCAGCAGTGGCATTGCACCAAGATTTAACTCCTGGACAACAGTGGCTATTGCTCTGTCTAGTGCCAGAAGTGTCTGTGATGTTACCTACACATGTGGTGTTTGCTGGCAGAGGCAACACCGATATGCGTGGACAGAACCACTCCTACACAGTAACTTTTATTATGGTTGTGTAACCTTCTAGCTTAGTTCTCCAAGTCTTTCTAGTGTTTCTATGAGTTACCCAATTTTCCTTTTTTTTAAATTGTGGTAAGTCTATACTGTATTTTTATGCAAATAACGTGCATGTTATACATTTATTTTGCAACTGCATAACTCCCTCGCACATTATTTCCCTAGGTGGGCTATGCACATTGTGTGTGTGTCTGCATGGTTTTTGTGGAAAATGCAGTATACAACGAAACATTTACCATTTTTACATTTTTTACGTACACAATTCAGTGACATTATGTTCATCCCCATCACCGCTATTTGTTTCCAAATTTTTCCATCACCCTTAACAGAAGTTCCGTGCCCCCTCCGCAATGACTCCCTCTTTCCCCAACCCTCCCACCCATGGCAACTACTAATGAACTTTGGTCTCTATACATTTGCCTATTACAGATATTTCATATAAGTGGGATCATGCAATATTTGTCCTTTTGTGACTGACTTACTTCACTCAGCACAGTATTTTCAAGGTTCATCCATGTTGTAGCATGTGTCAGAACTCTGTTTCCCTTTATAGACGAGTAATATTCCATTGTATGTATATATCTGCATTTTGTTTATCCATTCAACTGTTGATGGACATGTAAGTTGTTCCCACATTTTGGCTATTGTGAATAGTGCTGATATCCTTTTAATATATTACTTTGTTTCTGAAGTCAACCAGAATCCATTTCTTTTGCTTGCAGTTAAGGACACTAATATATGAGTTCTTCCCTGAGGATGAGAGATCCAGAAATATCTAGGTCCAAGCATACCTGGAAAATTGATGGCACAGTTCTGCGAGACTGTCAGTATAAGATTATGTACTGTGGATTATGGATTGCTGTGTTCCTGGACAAAGAACTTTAGCTCTATTCTCTGCTGGAGTTCAAACGTACCTTGTTTGGCATACTAATGGAATGGCCATATGTAATCTTCTCTTGAGGAGTACTGAAGACCCTCTTGGGAGAGAAATTTATCCTAGAAGAGTGAGGAAATGTCCTTGAACCAGTAAGGAAAGGAAATATAATTCTTTAAGAAAGATTTTTTACATTAAACCAGATTTCTCAGACTTGGGGCATCCACAGACCACTTAATGGGCATTGGTACACAGTGGAGCACAAATTTCATCAGAATTTTAATAATAAAAATAAAAACTCTTAAAATCAGTAATGCTCAATTCATAGCAAATATTGTTATATATATCTTTATAACAATAAAAAACACCCAATTCATATCAATAAAAGGCATGATAATTTGAAATCTTTCACTCTTTAGCTTGATGACATAGTTTCCTTCACTAGATTCCACATCTGATTGGTTTCTCCTCTCTATTTCTACCTAATTATAAAATTCTAAGTCCCAATTATCAGCAAGAGTTTGGCTTGTCAGACAGTGGCTGAGCAGGGACACAGAAATCACAGACAGATGACTCACTGGAGACTTCTTTGAGCTCCTGGTCAGATTCGAAGTCAATAAGCATATTGCATTCAAAAGCTGGAGGGATGACTTTCAGTTTGGGAATCAGTGCTGAATGGATTCCTACTCTTTGGAAAATAGCTCTTCATGCTCCATTGCAGCCCTTGGAGGCAATTTTAAAATATGCCCAATAATACATCATTGATTTGTTTCTCCCTGTGCAGAAAATTGCTAAGTGTTGGAGAAAAGACAAACTTTCTGCAACTGAGCTGTTTATACCATGAAGAAATTCTGGTATTTTATCCTCAATATTAAAATTCATGATCATTCAGTCTTGGGGCAATATGTTCAGGCTGTTAAAGACAATAACCATATCGCTAAGATACACCAGTTGAGCAAAACACTTGACGTCTTAGAAATGGAGTTTATGGCATTAGTGTCATGAAGAAGTGTTTTCAGTTCATCCTTATTTCAAAAACTAGTGTGGAAAAACAGTCTTGGACTCAGGGCCCATTTCTCGACCTAGCATATTAAAAAGATATGCTTCCGGTGGATATCATTTGGATGGATTCACAATTTTCACTATTTCCATCAACCTTGAGTCAACATCAGGATAAATACTGGTGGTCACCAATTGTTCTCGATTTACAAAGCAGTGCGTGGATTGACGTTACAGAGTCACCTCTTTTCTTTGCAGAGCAATGAATGTCCCCTCCTTGCTGTACACTCAGCAAGGTATGCTCAGAGAAGATTCCAACACTTGTTTTCCAGTCTGCATCACAGCTCGTGAACAAATTAACAGCTAAATAAAAAATTTCCTCTACAGCATGTGCTTTTTTTAGTAATAAACAAGACAAAATGTTTTCTCCTTCATGTATGTATCACACATATTTAAAAAAAAAACAAACCTGTTGCCGGTAAGTCAATTTTGACTCATATTGACCAAGCGTGTTACAGAATAGAACTGTTCCACTGGGGTTTCCTTGGCTGTAATCTTTACAGAAGCAGATTGCTAGGCCCTTCTTCCATGGTGCCACTGGGTGAGTTCGAACTACCAACCTAATACCAAGAGCTAATTCATACTCAACACACCAGTGGTTTCATTGAACCATACACGATGGTAATTGTTCTTTCACATTGCCTGTGGTATCCAACAGCATTATTTTTAAACAGCATCGTTTTTTACTTACTTCTTATTTTATTGTACTTTAGCTGATGTTTTACAGAACAAATAGTTTCTCATTAAACAGTACACATATTGTTTTATGACACTGGTTAACAACCCTATGACATGTCAACATTCTCCCTTTTCCACCTTGGGTTCCCTATTACCAGCTTTCTTGTCCCCTCCTGCCTTCTAGTCTTTGTCCCTGGGCTGGTGGGTCCCATTAGTCTCATTTTGTTTTCTGGGCCTGTCTAATCTTTGGCTGAAAGGTGAACCTCAGGAGTGACTTCATTACTGAGCTAAAATGGTGTTAGGTGGCCATACTCTCAGGGTTTCTCCAGTCTCTGTCAGGCTAGTAAGTCTGGTCTTTTTTCGTGAGTTAGAGTTTTGTCCTACATTTTTCTCCAGCTCTCTCTGGAAACCTCTGTTGTGATCTCTTTCAGAGCAGTCAGTGGTAGCAGCTGGACACCATCTAGTTGTACTGGACTCAGTCTGGTGGAGGCTGTGGTAGTTGTGGTCCATTAGTCCTTTGGACTAATTTTTCCCTTGTATCTTGTTTTCTTCATTCTCCTGTGCTCCCAAAGGGATGAGATCAATGGAGTATTTTAGATAGCCGCTCACAGGCTTTGAAGACCCCAGGAGCTACTCACCAAGGTAGAATGTACAGCATTTTCTTTATAAACAGTGTTATGCCAATTGAGCTAGATGTTCCCAGAGACCATGGTCCCCACAGCCCTCAGCCCAGCAATTCGGTCCCTTGGGGAGTTTGGATGTGTCTATGGAGCTTCCATGACCTTACCTCGAACAAGTTGTGCTGGCTTCCCCAATATTATGTACGGTCTTACCCTTCACCAAAGTTACCACTTATCTACTGTCTATTTAGTGTTTTTCCACTCCCACCCCTCCCCTCCCACGTAACCATCAAAGATTGTTTCTTTTTGTGTGTAAACCTTTTCATGAGTTTTTACAGTAGTGGTCTCATACAATATTTGTCCTTTTGTGACTGGCTTATTTCAGTCAGAATAATGCCCTCCAGATCCATGTTATGAGATGCTTCACAGATTCATCACTGTTCTTTTTCATTGTGTAATACTCCAGTGTGTGCATGTACCATAGTTTTAAACAGCATCGTTTTTTAAATGAATGTTTTAAAACAATTTGTTCTACTTTCTCTCGAAACATATCCATCAGCAACTTCTGGCTGATTTTACAAGCTTATTGTCAGTAGTGTAACTAATACTTCTTTTTGCTATGAGGATTGCAATTGTGAATGATGCCTCTGTAGTTTTGGTCTCTCCTCTGCCTTTAGCAACAAAATTGATCCATTGGAAGTTTACTAAAGAGGTTTCTACAATTCGTTTGGAAACAGTGTCATGGATTGAATTGTGTCCCCCCAAAATATGTGTCAACTTGGTTAGGCCGTGATTCCCAGTATTGTGTGGTGGTTGTCTCCATTTTGTGACTGATATGTTGTAAATCCTAATCTCTGCCTGTGGTTGATGAGGCAAGATTGGATTACGTTGAAGAGGTTTAGAGTGGGATGTAACACCCTTGCTCAGGTCACATCCCTGATCCAATGTAAAGGGAGTTTCCCTGGAGTGTGGCCTGCACCGCCTTTTATCTTACAAGAGATGAAAGGAAAGGGAAGCAAGCAGAGAGTTGGAGACCTCATAGCACCAAGAAAGAAGCACCAGGAGCAGAGTGCATCCTTTAAACCCAGTGTTCCTGCATGGAGAAACTCCTAGTTCAGGGGAAGATTGATGAGAAGGACCTTCCTCCAGAGCCAACAGAGAAAGCCTTCCCCTGGAGCTGACATCCTGAATTTGGACTTCTAGCCTACTAGACTGTGAGAAAATAAATTTCTCTTTGTTAAAGGCTTCCACTTGTGGTATTTCTGTTATAGCAGCACTACATGACTAAGACACACTGCAAGAACTTTGATGGCTTCATATCACTATTTGACAAAGTTACATACCAGACAACGCCTTAGGAACTAGGGGAGAAATAGATTGCTCATCCAGTAAAATCCAATTTCTATGTTATTTATCATATTTCTTATTTTCACTCTTCTTTTGACAAACTGTGTGGTTTCACTTGTTCCAGCACATAGTCATATTCCACATTTGCACAGTTCACCTTTTAAATCACATTACTGCTTTGAGTTGCAGTGTTTACATTATTGTTTTCACCTCAATTTTTATGCTTCAGTGAACCACTTCTGAGCCATCTATCCTTCTTTGTGAACTAGGGAACTACTATGACACATTTAAAGCCATAAATATTCCCTTAAATATTGCTTTCACTGTTTCTAATAGGTGTTGGTATGAAGTGTTCTCCATTTCATTGGTTTTCTAGATATTGCAATACAAAAGTAACTATGATGCATGCAAAATTCAACAAATGTAAGCACTAATATGCAAATGACATATAAATGCATCGACCTAGAAGAACAGAGAATTATGTTAACTGAAATGTTACAGGAGATGACTGAACAATGCAACAAGTACACAACCTTTGAGAAGATAAACAGTGTAGTGAGATTTTAGTTAAAATCAGAACTAGGCTTACAGATTTGTGAAATATATATGAATGATATGGTCCCATTGCTTTTTCTTTTGAAAAAAGTCTGTGAGTTTCTTGATAGCTGTCATGGATTGAATTATGTCCCCCCAAAAATGTATGTGTTAATTTGGCTGGGCCATAATTCGCAGTATTGTGTGGTTGTCCTCCATTTTGTGATTGTAATTTTATGTTAAAGAGGATTAGGGTGGGATTGTATAACACCCTTACTAAGGTCACAGCCCTGATCCAATGTAAAGGCAGTTTTCCTAGGATGTGGCCTGCACCACCTTTTATCTTAGAAGAGATAAAAGGAAAGGGAAGCAAGTAGAGAATTGGGGACCTCGTACCACCAAGAGAGAAGCACCAGGAGCACAGCGTGTCCTTTGGACCTGGGGTTCCTGCACAATGAAGCTCCTAGTCCAGGGGAAGACTGATGAGAGAGACCTTCCTCTAGAGCCAACAGAGAGAGAAAGACTTCCCCTAGAGCTGACACTCTGAATTTGGACTTCTAGCCTACTAGACTGTGAGAAAATAAATTTCTCTTTGTTAAAGCCATCCACTTGTGGTATTTCTGTTATAGCAGCACTAGATAACTAAGACAATAGCTGAACAGGGACCACAAGTAATCTGTGGATCTGTTCACCCTTTTGATCTTCCAGGTTAATAAATCTGTAATGCTTGTTCCATTTTTCAGGTACTCTGGTTAATTTTCATTTCTTAATTTAGAAATAATTTTTTTTTTATTTCCAAAGCCTTTTTTGGAGGGGAGCTTCCTGGACCATTTCTTTGCAATATAGTTTGTAGTGTAGTATCTCTGTAATATTCATGTATATATATATTTACACCTCTTGTTTGTTTCTGAGTCTAAATTAGAACTTTCTATTCTGGTTTTGGTTAGGTGTCCCTTCAAGCTACTGAGCACCTTTTAATGACTTAGGAGCTTTCTTTGTCTCCTTCCATCACTTAGTGCAGGTCAGGTTGCTGGGTTCTTGCAGGCAGTGGGAACTGGCCACATAGGAGGTAATTCTAAGCCAGAGTCAAATAGCCTGGTTAGCTGGGATCTCTTGATTGAATCACCCGAGGAGCCACCCAGGTTTTTAGGGACTATAGGAGGAGCAGTCCTCTCCCAACAACAGAGAAACAGAGAAGTTCAACTGAACAGAGAAGTTCCCCTTGAGGGGGACCAAAATCAATGGAATCAGCAGTCCACATCTTTTGAGTCAGTGGTCTCTGGCTTAGGCTTTGCCAGAAAGGTTGACTTCCTCCCAGATGCTTGGGCTTTCTCTCAAATAACACAAATATTGGTGTATAAATGCAGCCCTCTACTGAGGGCAGTGGTGGTTCAGTGGCAAAATTCTTGCAGGAGACCAGGGTTCGATTCCTGGTCAATGCACCTCAAGCACAGCCATCACCCATCTGTCAGTGGAGGCTTGTGTGTTGCTATGAAGCTAACAGGTTTCAGTGGGGCTTCTTGACTAAGACTGACTAGGAAGAAAGGCCTACACTATACCTTCAAAAATCAGTCAAATGAAAACCCTATGGATCATACAATCCTGAGTCGGGGCCAACTGGACGCAGCTAACAACAACTGGACTGTGGTGTTGTGGTGGTGGTGTCATGCTGTCAAGTCCATTCTGGTGTATAGCGACCCTATAGGACAGAGTAGAACTGCCCCTGTAGGGTTTCCTACACTGTAATCTTTATGGGAGCAGATCACCAGATCTTTCTCCTGTGGAGAAGCTGGTGGGTTCCAACTGCCGACCTTTCGGCTTGCAGCTGAGCACTTAACAATTGCACCAGCAGGACTCCTTAATTGGACTATACCTATATCTTTTCTTATACTCAAAGCTCCAGATGTGCTTAAAATCCCTCTCCAGGCTCCAGCAGTGAACAACACTTTTCTTTCTTTTTTTAATTGTGCTTTAGGTGAAAGTTTACAGAGCAAATTAGTTTCTCACTCAAAAATTTATACACAAGTTGTTTCGTGACATTGATTGCAATCCCCACAATGTGTCAACACACTCCCTCTTTCCACTCCAAGTTCCCCATTTCCATTTGTCAAGTTTTCTTGTCCTTTCCTGACTTCTTGTCTTTGCTTTTGAGCAGGTGTTGCCCATCTGGTCTTGACTGATCTAAGAAGCACGTTCCTCATGTGTGTTATTGTTTGTTTTATAGGCCTGTCTAATCTTTGGCTGAAAGGTGGACTTCAGGAATGGATTCATTTCTGAGTTAGAAGGGTGTCTGGGGGCCATAGTCTTGGGGGTTCCTCCAGTCTCTTTGTCAGACCAGTAAGTCTGGTCTTTTTTTTGCAAATTTGAATTTTGTTCTACATTTTTCTCCTGCTCTGTCTGGGACCTTCTATTGTGATCCTTGTCAGAGCAGTCAGCGGTGGTAGCCAGGCACCACCTAGTTCTTCTGGGCTCAGGCTGGTGGAGGCTGTGGCTCATGTGGTCCATTAGTCCTTTGGATTAATATTTTCCTTGCGTCTTTGGTTTCTTTCTTTTTTTTTCCATTTTCCTTTGCTCCAGATGAGATGGGACCAATAGGTGTATCTTAGATACAAGCTTTTAAGACCCCAGGCACTACTCACCAAAGTACGATACAGAACGTTTTCTTTATGAACTATGTTATGCCAATTGACCTAGATGTCCCCCAAAACCATGATCCCCAGCCCTCAGCCCCAGTAACTCAGTCCCTCAAGGTGTTAGGATATGTCTAGGAAGCTTCTATGACTATGCCCCCTTTGTGTTCTATTATATATTTATATGAATATACACAGTGTACATACAAATATCTATGTAAAAATATGCACAACCTAATCTATATAATATGGGTATACTACTATAGGAGCCCTGGTAGCACAGTGTTAAGAGCTTGGCTGCTAATCAAAAGGTCGGCAGTTCAAATCTACCAGTTGCTCCTTGGAAACCCTATGGGGCAGTTCTACTCTGTCCTATAGGGTCACTATAAGTCGGAATTGACTCAACGGCAACAGGTTTGGGTTTTGGTTATACTCCTATACACCCTCCTTCCCCTATTCGGCGTACTTATCTGCCTATGTATCTCCTTGCAAGTTACTTGTTTTTACTGTTGTTGTAGGGTTGTATATGCTACAGTATTTAGTGTGGTTGCCTCTTTTTTTTTTCTTCTTTTCTTGTGTTCCAGTAAGTGTCTTCCTTTGCCTTGGTCACATTGTGCTGACTTTTCCTATATTGTGTGTAGTCTTTCCCTTCACCAAAGTTAACACTTGTCTACTATCTAGTTAGTGATTTCCCCTCCCTACCCCTCCCCTCCCTCGTAACCATCAAAGATTATTTCTTTCTGTGTGAAAACCTTTTCTTGAGTTTTTATAATATTGGTCTCATATAATATTTGTCCTTGTGTGATTGACTTATTTCACTCAGCATAATGCCCTCCAGATTCATCCATGTTGTGAGATGTTTCACGGATTCATCATTGTTCTTTATTGTTGCATAGTATTCCACTGTGTGTCCATACCATAATTTGTTTATCCATTCATTTGTTGATGGGCACATAGGTTGTTTCATCTTTTTGCTTTTGTGAATAATGCTGCAATGAACATGGGTGTGCATATGTCTGTTAGTGCAACGGCTCTTATTTCTCTAGGATATATTCCTAGAAGTGGGATTGCTGGATCATATGGTATTTCTATTTCTAGCTTTTTAAGGAAGTGCCACATTGTTTTCCATAGTGGCTGTACCATTTTACATTACCACCAGCAGTGTGTGAGAGTTCCAACCTCCCCACAACCTCGTCAGCATTTATGGTTGTCTGAATTTTTGATCAGCACTATTCTTTCAGGGGTGAGATGGTATCTCATTGTGGTAAACCATATTTTTCTTACTGGTTGATTATTCCAGCAAAGAGAAGGAGAGAGGGAATCATAAAAGACAACATCTTTCTATAGTTCGCAGTATCCAGTCTATCTTCCATTGAATTCATCCTTCATATGATCACCAGAGAGATTTACCCTAAAACATAAAAACATCATACCTTGATTAAAACCCTTCATGATTTTCCATCAGCTGAAGAAAAATTCCAAGCTCTATAGCATGGCTCACTAGGTTTATTCTACCACTCGCTGACTTATGGTCTACATCTGTATAGGACAAAACTACTTGTAGTTTCTACCCTGTTTTTTTTTTTTTTTTTTTTCCCATACATGTGTACTCTTGCTGATGCTGCTACATCTCAGTTCCAATCTTTCTTTTCGTTAGAGCTTTAGATCAGGTGTCACTTCCTCCAGGAAGCTATCCCTAAACGCCTAGGTTGGGTTAAATATTCTTTATTCCTTGTCAGTGCTCCCATAGCACTTTCTGGATTCTTCTCTCATAACACTTGCCACACATTGTATTGATATTCTGTTGTGTTGTCTCCTTCTCAGCTATTAGCTGTTCAAGGCTGCTGACCTTGTCTTACTCATTTATGTATCTCCAGTGCATAACACAGTGCTAGTCACATATATGTCTGCAAAATATCTTTGTTGAGTTAAATTGAACATATATCACAGTCTCCAACTAGGATGAAATTTCTACTGTTTTTATAACCCCTCCACAAATGTTCCATGAGCACTTAATAAATTAAATCAAAGTGTCTAATATACTGATATTAAAGAATTTTCTATCATTTTACATGTAATAGGGGATTTCAAGAGCCTTTTGGAATTCGAATATTACCTAGCTTCAAGTGTCTGCATATGGATATCTGACAAAATGATACCATACTACATACACAAAACTCTTGATCAGCTGGGTAGCTAGACCAGAAGAACTCATTCATATTGTCACAGTCACGAAATTCCATAACCAACCATGTGAAATAAGCCAATGTGTTACTGTCAGCAGTGGAGGATTCTCACACTGGCAGAAGACTACAAGAGGCACTCCTGCAACCAGACCACATCCTCAGGTTGTCTCTGAATATTCCACACTTTCCAGACCATCGCAATGCATTCCCTCCCCAGCTGATTCACAGCTGCCTCATCACCACTGTATAATCACCACGACCCACTTCTCATGCGGTATTATACTTGGTGTCAGTTCTCATTGCCCACTCATGCTCAGGTGATAACAACTTGGGGAAAAAAAAAAAAAAAAAAAAAACTTCTGAAGACAACACCCAATTCCTAAGTTTGAAGAACAGAAAACAGGGAGAAAAAATAACTGCTTAGAGTAA
>NW_004444027.1:5038612-5056325 GCF_000243295.1 Trichechus manatus latirostris
CCATTAGTCCTTTGGACTAATCTTTTCCTTGTATCCTGTTCTCTTCATTCTCCCTTGCTCCCAAAGGGGGTGAGACCAGTGGAGTATCTTAGATGGCTGCTCACAGGCTTTTAAGGCCCCAAACTCTACTCACCAAGGTAGAATGTAGAACATTGTCTTTATAAACTGTGTTATGCCAATTGAGCTAGATGTTCCCTGAAACCACGGTCCCCACAGTCCTCTGCCCAGCAATTCAGTCCCTCAGGGAGTTTGGATGTGTCTATGCAGCTTCCATGACCTTTCCTTATACAAGTTGTGCTGGCTTCCCCAGTATTGGGTACAATCTTACCCTTCACCAAAGTTACCACTTCTACATTAGTTTTTTTTAACATCAACTTTTATTGTGCATCACTACAAGAGATAGTACATGAAATATGATTCTGCTTTTGTTATAAATCTGGTAGTTAAGGAAATTATTTAACATGTCTGATAACAGCGATAACAACTACAATAAAAACCCTGTGTGAAAGAAAGACTGAGAAACTGTCACAGACCAGAAGACACTAAGCAGACAAGACAACTAAATGCAATGTGGTATCCTAGACTGGATCTTGGGACAGAAAAAGGAATTAGTGGAAGAACTGGTGAAATCTAATAAGGTCTGAAGTTAATAATATCGTACCAATATTAATTGCTTAGTTTTGACAAATGTACCTGGTAATAAAATGTTAACAAGAGGGGAGACTGGGTGAAGAGTAATCAGGAACTCTCTGTACTATCCCGGCAACTTTTATGTAAATCTAAAATTATTCCAAAATAAAAAGTTTATTTTAAACAAAAACTGTGTGAAAAGCTTAGAGACGAGAAAACCCACATCTTTCAAGAGGGTCTGGTACGCATTCCTCCTTTGTAACAATAAATGTTGCCGTTGTTAGTTGCCATGGAGTGGGCTCCAACTCATGGGGACCCTGTGTACATCAGAACAGAACATTGCCTGGTTCTGTGTCATCTTCAGACATTGTTGTGGCTGCTGTGTATTTTGAGTGCCTTCCAACTTCAGGGGCTCATTTTCCAGCACTGTATCGGACAATATTCTGTTGTGATTCAAAGAGTTTTCATTGCCTGATGTTTGGAAGTAGATCACCAGATCTTTCTTCCTAGTCTGTCTTATAAATACCTATAACTTACTGTTTGTTTTTTACTTTTGCTGCTAAAACACCCAGAACAAAATTCTACGCTGGATTACCACAACTGCATTAACTCCGAGGGTTATCATATTTGCTTCCTCATTTTTCCTGTCCCTAATTTCCCTTTTCTATGAGGAATAAACCTAACCTTGCCTCATTTTTGCTGTTCCTGTCATAAACCACTTCTAATTCTTTTAGGAAGGAGGTTGTGCGTCAATTATAAACCTGAAAATTATCTAAAGGCAGGAGAGCAAGATAGCAAAGGATCAGGAAACCATATGCCACAATGAGCGGCTAAAGGAATCATTCCTTCAGGCAGAGAGATGACTCAGAGGAGAAATTATGGTTGGCTTCAAATAACTGAAAGGCTGCACTTCAGAAAGCAGGAAAGACTTGCTCTGTGTTACACTGGAAGGCCAAACTCAAGCCATGGGGTGGATATCACTAGATCACCACCCAGCATAAGAACTAACAAAACTGACCAATGGGAAAGTAGTTAGCACCCCTTCCCTAGGAAAACCTAAGGGATATCTAGATCATGTTAATAAGGTCCCCAGATATGAATATAATGCGCATACCTGAGGGTCCTATTAAAATGCAGATCCTGATTCAGTAGGTCTGAGATGGAGCCCATGAGTCTGCAATTCTAAAAAGCTTCCAGGTGATGCTGATGCTGCTGGTCCACAGAGCACACTTTGAATAGCAAGGCTCTAGTCTAGACCATCTGTCAGAATTCCTAATGAAGACGTTAAACTAGATGATCTCTAACGTTTCTTCCAACTGCAAATTCCAAGATTACATCAAAGTAGTCCATATTACAGTTCTAGGGTAGGAAATTAATAAACATTACAGTAGAATAAGCATAAAAGTAGAGAGTCAGTGAAAAAGAGGAAGACTCTCGACTTGATGGATTGATACAGTGGCTACAACAATGGGCTCAAACATAATGTTTGTAAGGATGGTGCAGGACTGGACAGTGATCCATTCTGTTGTACTAGGGTCATTATCAATCGGATCCGACTGGATGGCACTAACAACAACAACAACGGTGGATAATACTTATGAAATGCTTACTCTGTGTTGGGAGCTCTTTACTGCCCTCCTGGTCATGATTTTTTCACTGTCCTTGTCTATAATGGCAGTGTTTATAAGCTGGCTGCAGCATGATCTCCCAAAGGGAGCACACAAAATAGTTACTTCTGTTGTTTTGGAAAGAGTTGTGTGTAACTCAGTCAGGTGACTGACCTAGTGAATAGCCATGCCCCTAGAAAAGAACTTAATAATGTGTTGAAAAGATGCTAAGTCTATCTGTTCAGGAAGGCAATCTCCTTGCCCTCAGCATCTCTAGTTTCAAACAGAACTTCCTCCTCTCTATATGTGTTTGGGTTAATGCTATGTCATATATGAAATGTGGCACTCACTAGCTGTGTGACCTTGCGCTAGTCACTTAACTTCTGCTCACCATTCTCCAGGTGGTTAGACAAGTATTTCTGAAGACTCTTAGTTCTTACATTATAGATTATAATGGGGGTTGTTATGGATTGAATAATGTCCTCCAAAAAGATATGTTGAAGTTCTAACCCCTGGTACCTGTGAACATGACTTTGTTTGGAAATAGGATCTTTGCAGATGGTATCAGTTAACATGAGGTCATACTAGAGTAGGGTTGGTCCTAATCCAATCCAAGTGGTGTACTTATAAAAGAGAACAGACGCAAAGAGACAGAGGAAGGACAGCCATGTGAAGATGCATGTACAACCAAGGAACACTGGGGCTACCAGAGCCAGGAGAGACAAGAAATGATCTTCCCCTCGAGACTTCAGAGAGAGCATGACCCAGCCAACACATTGATCTGGACTTCTTGCCTACAAAAGAGTGAGACAATAAATTTCCGTTTTTCTAAGCCACCCAGTTTGTGGTATTTTGTTACAGCAGCCCTAGGAAACTAATACAGAGGTGAACTGACATCTTCAACAGCATCCAAAAATCATATGATGAGCTAAGGGTCATATAAATGTTTCTTCTTGAACTTTAAACTTCTCTTTATGAAGTTCTTATTCTTTAGTAATTTTATTCTTTATCCTTAACATCCCTGAGCAGTAGTTATTGACATCTATTTTTAACATCTGCAAAATGGGAAAATGAGACGTACCTAATGATTCAGCTCTTCTGACACTGATGGGTTACGGTGCTATTTTCAAGACAGAGAAAATGATACTCTTGTATGATCACAGCTTCTGTCAGAGGAAAGGAGCTGATGACACTAACTGTTGTTAGTATCACATACAGGAACATTTGGAAACATAATAGCATTGACCCTCTACAGAGAATCAAAATCAGGACATTTGGGGAAGGGATCTTGGTCACCAAAAGGAATAGCATGTAGGGAAAAAAATGGCGCCCAAGTTTCAAGAGAGAGTAGTAAGAGCTATAACAATTTGGTCCTAAGTGTCTAGGTACCATGAGGCATATACAGACTGTCTTAGGCTGGGTTCTCTGTTGTTGTTAGTTGCTAGGTGCCGTCAAGTTGGTTCTGACTCACAGCGATCCTATGTACAACAGAACGAAACACTGCCCGGTCCTGCACCATCCTCATAACCATCATTATACCTGAGACCATTGTTGCAGCCATTGTGTAAATCCATCTCCTCGAGGGTCTTCCTCTCTTTCGCTGACCCTCTACTTTACTGAGCATGATGTCCTTCTCCAGGGACTGGTGCCTCCTGATGACATATTCAGAGTATGTGAGACAAAGTTTTGCCATCCTTGCCTCTAAGGAGTATTCTGGCTGTACTTCTTCCAAGAAAGATTTGTTCATTCTTTTGGCAGTCCATGGTATATTCAATATTCTTCACAAACACCATAATTCCAAGGCATCAATTTTCTTCAGTCTCCCTTATTTACTGCTCAGTTTTCACATGCACATGAGGCTATTGAAGACACCATGGCTTGGATCAGGCGCACCATAGTCCTTAAAGTGACATCTTTGCCTTTTAACACTTTAAAGAAGTCTGTTGCAGCAGATTTGCCCAAAGCAATGTGTCGTTTGATTTCTTGGCCACTGCTTTCATGGGTGTTGACTGTGAATCCAAGTGAAACGAAATCCTTGACAACTAAAATCTTTTCTCCATTTATCATGATGTTGCTTATTGGTCTAGTTGTGAAGATTTTTGTTTTCTTTATGTTGAGGTGTAATCCATACTGAAGGCTGTAGTTGTTGATCTTCATCAGTAAGTGCTTCAAGTCCTCTCTTCACTTTCACAAGCAAGGTTGTGTCATCTGCATAACACGGGTTGTTAATGAGTTTTCGTCCAATCCTGATGACCCATTCTTCATATAGTCCAGTTTCTTGGATTATTTGCTCAGCGTACAGATTGAATAAGTATGATGAAAGTATACAACCCTGACACACATATTTCCTGACTTTAAACCACACAGCTTCCCCTTGTTCTGTCTGAACAACTGCCCCTTGGTCTATGTACAGGTTCCTTATGAGCACAATTAAGTGCTCTGGAATTCCCATTCTTCACAATGTGAAACATAATTTGTGATGATGCACACGTCAAATCCTTTGCATAGTCAGTGAAACACAGGTAAACATCTTTTTGATATTCTTTGCTTTCAGCCATGATCCATCTGACATCAGCAATGATATCCTGCATTCCATGTACTCTTCTGTATTCCAGCTTGAACTTCTGGCAGTTCCCTGTTGGTGTACTGTTCTGCTGCAATGGCTTTTGAATCATCCTCAGAATCGACTCGACGGCAATGGGTTTCAGCAAAATTCTACTTGCATGTGATATTAATGATATTGTTTGATAATTTCCGCATTCTGTTGGATCACTTTTGTTTGGAATAGGCATAAATATGGATCTCCTCCCATCAGTTGGCCAGGTAGCTCTCTTCCAAATTTCTTGACATAGACGAGTGAGCACCTCTAGCCTGCATCCATTTGTTAAAACACATCAATTGGTATTCCGTCAATTCCTGGACCCATGTTTCTCACCAGTGCCTTCAGTGCAGCTTGGACTTCTTCCTTCAGTACCATCAGCTCTTGATCATATGCTACTTCCTGAAATGACTGAACATCGACCAGTTCTTTTTGGTATAGTGACTCTGTGTATTCCTTCCATCTTCCTTTGATGCTTCTTGCATCGTTCAGTATTTTGCCCATAGAATCCTTCAGTATTGGCTTGAATTTTTTCTTCAGTTCTTTCGGCTTGAGAAATGCAGAGCGTGCTCTTCCCTTTTGATTTTCTAACTCCAAGTCTTTGCATATTTTATTATAATACTTTTCTTTGTCCTCTCAAGCCACCCTTTGAAATCTTCTGTTCAGCTCTTCTACTTCATCGTTTCTCCCTTTTGATTTAGCTACTCTACGTTTAAGAGCAAGTTTCAAAGTCTCTTCTGACATCCATTTTGGTCTTTTCTTTCTTTCCTGTCTTTTTAACGACCTCTTGCTTTCTTCATGTATTATGTCCTTGATGTCATTCCATAATTCAACTGGTCTTCTGTCATTAGTGTTCATTGTGTCAAATCTATTCTTGAGATGGTCTCTAAATTCAGGTGGGATGTGCTCAAGATCATACTTTGGCTCTCATGGACTTGTTCTAATTTTCTTCAGCTTCAACTTGAACTTGTATAGGAGCAATTGATGGTCTGTTCCACAGTTGGCCCTTGGCCTTGTTTTGACTGATGATATTGAGCTTCTCCATCATTTCTTTCCACAGATGTAGTCAATTTGATTCCTGTGTATTCCATATGGTGAGGTCCATGTGTGTAGTCACTGTTGATGTTGGTGAAAAAAGGTATTTGCAATGAAGAAGTCATTGGTCTTCCAAAATTCTATCATGCAATCTCTGGCATCATTTCTATCACCAAGACCATATTTTCCAACTACCAATCCTTCTTCTTTTGTTTCCAACTTTCGCATTCCAATCACCAGTAATTATCAATGCATCTTGATTGCATGTTCCATCAATTTCAGACTGCAGAAGTTGGTAAAAATATTCAGTTTCTTCATCTTTGGCCTTAGTGGTTGGTGCATAAATTTGAATAACAGTTGTATTAACTCGTCTTCCTTGTAGGAGTATGGATATTATCCTATCATTGACAGCATTGTACTTCAGGATAGATCTTGAAATGTTCTTTTTGATAGTAAATGCAACACCATGTCCTCTTCAATTTGTCATTCCCAGCATAGTGGACCATAAGATTGTCTGATTCAAAATGGCCAATACCAGGCCATTTCAGCTCACTGTTTTTCTTAGGTGCCGTCGAGTCGGTTCTGACTCATAGTGACCCTATGCACCACAGAACAAAACACTGTCTGGTCCTGCACCATGCTCACAATCATTGTTATGCTTGAGCCCATTGTTGCAGCCACTGTGTCAATCCATCTCATTGAGGGTCTTCCTCTTTTCTGCTCACAATGCCTAGAGTATGTCTATGCATTCCATTTCTTTTTCGATGATTTCCAATTTTCCTAGGTTCGTACTTCGTATATTCCACATGAGTATTTGCATGTACTTCTTCTCATTTTGAGTCGTACCACATCAGCAAATGAAGGTCCCAAAAGCTTGACTCCATCCACATCATTAAGGTTGACTCTACTTTGAGGAGGTAGCTTTTCCCCAGTCATATTTTGAGTGTCTTCCAACCTAAAGGTCTCATTTTCTGGCACTATATCAGACAACGTTCCACTGCTATTCATAAAAGCTTTTCACTGGCTAATTGGGTTCTCTAGAGAAGCAAAACCAGTGAAGCGTATATATATATATATGTGTGTGTGTGTGTGTATGAATATATGTATAATATACATATATATTATTTATATATAGAGAGAGATGTATGAGATTTATCTCAAGGAAATGGCTCACAGGGCTGTAGAGGCTGGCAAGTCCCAAGTCTATCGGTCAGGCATCATACTGGAGGCTTCTCCTGACCCACATAGCTGCGGGAACTGAGGAACCCAAGATCCACAGGTCAGATGGCAGGCTGCTGGTTCATAGGTTGCGAAGGCTGATGAATCCAAGATTGGCAGGTAAGATGGCAGGCTGCTGACCCAAGTCCCAAGAACTGGAAGTCAGATGCTGATGAGCCGAACAGAGAGTAGAACAAAAGCTAGCAAGCTTTGCCATAAAGTCCACATATATTGGATGTAAACCACACCCCCAAGGAAAATCCTTTTCAACTGATTGTCTGCCACAGCAGATCCCATCATGGAAGTGATCACATTATATCAGATCTCATCATGGACATGATTACGTCATCATGTGACTACCAAACTACATTATAACTGTCAAACCACTGAGAATCATGGCCCAGTCAAGTTGACACACAACCTTAACGATCACACAGACCAATCAGACACCATCTCTACTCTTCATTTACTGCAGTTTAATTATCAGAATGCAAAAAAGAACCAATAAACACAGCCAACTGGGTTGCATGCAATCACACTGCTATAGCAGCAGAGAAAAGGAAAAGATGGATTCTACACAGAGAAGTCTTAGTAAGTTTCATGAACAAAGTGACATTTGTATTAGGCCTTAAGAATGATAAGATTCATATAGATAAGATTATGGAGGAAGGAGTAAAAGGAAGAGATTCTAATCAAGAGGACTAGTTATAAAGACAGAAACAACAAAATTAAAACTGTGGCTTTCCGTAAGATGCAGGGGAGGGTACAGGAGAAAAGCATGAAAAAGCAAATGGAAGGGTTAGAGTGCTTGCTAAGGAATTTTAGCCTCACTCTGAGGGGCTGGGGAGACTTGGAGGGTTCTTTCAGTCAGAAGAGAGGATCATAGCTGTGTTTTAGGAAGACTGCTCCAGAAGCAGTGAAGAGTTTGTAATTGAAAGTAGAGGAGATTGAGGCAGGAAGCCCAGTTAGGAAACTCTTGCAGTAGTCCAAGTTCACAATATTAAAGGGCTCAATTAGAGGCAGGACAGTGAAACTGGACAAGGTACATCATGAAGTTCTTTGGGAGATTACCAGAGTTTGAGGTCCAGATTTCTGGAAGGTATTGGTGACATTAAGCAAGAGAGGACACATTTGTATAGCATTGTAGAGTTTACACATACCTTGCCCTTCCATTCTCTCATACCTGGGCTACAATATTCTCCCTTGAGTTGCTGCTCCCCTGCCTCCCAGTCTCTTCCCCACTGTGATCCTTTCCCAGCAGTTGTTATAATCATGCTCCAAATCAGCAACAGATTACCCAATAAGCAAGGTACACACAGGCTTACTTGTGCTTACTTACCAATGTGTAGTGCACAATTTCACCTGGTTTTCACCACATCATGTGCACTACAGATTAGTAAGTAAACACAAGTAAGCCCATGCATACCTTGCTTACCGTAAGCCTGTGCATACCTTAAAAAAAAAAAAAAACTGTTGCCGTCAAGTCGATTCTGACTCATCGCAACTCTATAGGACAGAGTGGAACTGCCCCGTAGAGTTTCCAAGGAGCAACTGATGGATTCGAACTGCCGACCTTTTGGTTAGCAACCTGAGCTCTTAACCACTGCGCCACCAGGGCTCCATGCATACCTTGCTTACTGGTTGATCCGCCCTTGCTCCAAGTGTTATTTTCCCACTTGCGCACAGCCTGTAGTGGTTCCCAGTTCAACTCCTTCCTTAGATTCTTGACAGAAAATGGAGAGGAATAACTTCTGATTACTAACAGTCATCCTATTTCACCAGCGTTCTTTCCCCTTCTTGGCCCTAGTGCCAGCCAAGTTGTTCTGTTTTCCAGCCGCTATGAGTGACGGGCTGAGTCTTGTCTCTAGTGATCCCTTATGTTATTTACCCTACTCCCCTCCATTGTCAATATCCGTCACCTTCTTCAAAATTCACCTTGAATCTCACCTCCAGGAAACCTGTGACTAACCCACACATGACCATTATCAATTGAACATGCCTGCCAATTTTGATTCCTTTTCCCTCTCTCACTGTAGAAGAATGGCAGCACTAGAGGTGACCCTACTGCCCAAAGGGCCCTGCTCTACCCTTCCCCATCTAGCAGGAATTATAGCTGTTTGAATCTCTCCCAACCAGATAGTAGGAAGACAGAACTCTGAATGCTGCTGAGATTTCCACCTCCCAAAGTCCCTGGTTTCCCCTTTATCTTCCACCTGTTCTAAGAGAAGTCGAGGCAGGGAGGGGGTGGGATGTTCTAAGATGCCAACCTGCCACACTAAGGCGCCCATTTCAACTTCACTTAAACCTGACTGCCCAGAATACTAGCAGATCTCAGGAAGTTCTGCCTATACCTCCTGTCAGCAATCTGTCAGAAACTGATGGCACCAAAAAAAGAGGATATTCAGTAATGCAGAGAAGGATAAATACTGTAGATAACTGGATGAAACCCTTGAAATGCTCAAAGGTACAGCCATGTTTTAATTTCCTTGATGAAACCCTTGAAATGCTCAAAGGTACAGCCATGTTTTAATTTCCTTGTAATAAGAGTTAAGAATAATGGAAAGCTACAAAATAATCCATTAGCTTAAAAAAATCTTCTGCATCCAATGTGCAGTTTTAACTTGACCCTTACAAGACACTAAAGATCCCAGTGAAGGGTTTTCAGGAAAGAAGTAAAATCTAACGAATGGGAAAGACACAATAAAGTTCTCCATAAATGCTAAGTATGGTACAATGCAATTATTCAGCCACAACTCTGTATTCTTTCCCATTAATGGAAAGGCTAAATCTTTTCCAAGTGTGACAAGTGGTATCCGATCACTCCCTAGGGATTCTCTGTTCTTAACAGTCACAATAAATTTGTCACTTAATAGTCACAATAAATTTTTCTGCAATTCCATTTAAAACATTATACTCTGGGGGTATTCTAGTTCACATTGAGTAGCCTATGACAAATATCCCAAAACAAGAGCAAAAATGCAGAAGCTAAGACAGAACAAGTTACAGCCCAGGTAACTTGGTGGCTATAGAACAGCATGTGAAGCCAGGAAGTGCCTGGGAGATTAGCTAGTGACTAATTCAACTGCCTCGTTTTTCCAGTTGAGGGCAATGAATCTCGTACAGGGAAAGAACATGCCCAAGGTCACAAAACTAATTAGTGGCAGAATCTGCACCAAATCTCTTAAGTCTGAGACCACGTCTAATCTAAAATAGAAGTTTCTTCTGATTTTTCTGTTTCTTGGTATAACAACCTGTGGTGGACATGGGGATACCCTACCCAGATTCCCTTCAAGGAAGGAGTCGCGGCCCAGTGTGGGGAATGTGATCAGCACGCAGCCAACAACTCTCAGGAGTGCTTCAGCTGCGGAAGTCTGTGCCACCCAAGGTCACACCGTTCCTGGGCAGCCCAGGAAGTGACTGAGTGAGGCAGGGAGTTCTGCTCCATAGTGGCAATTCTGATGGGCAACATTTGCTCCAGAGCTCCCCACTGGGTTAGCCAAGGTGTTGTTGGACTTGCATCACACTGTGACTGCTTCCTCTGTCCTTTCTTTTCCAGGTGTTGATCTGTAATAAACATCTTGCACCCCAGACTCCACCTGACAATTCGCTTCTGGAGAATGCAGACTGCCACACAGCCCTACCCTAGGCTACGCCACCACACCCACACTCAATTGGCAACCACTTTGTCCTTCATTTTGTTCATCCCTGATTTACCCACCCAAATTCTAGGCTTCAGTTACAGGTCACCAATTCCGGGTGACCTTTCTTTTCCCACCTTGTATATCAAGTGTCCACTTTTACTCTCAACTGCTGCTCTCTGGAGTATGCTCTTCTTAACCTCCCCAACCATGCAGCAAAGCAGGAGAGAGAGATGAGAAGCCTAGGACAGCTGGACCATCTCCTCACAGGCCTATGCCTATCAACCCAAACCCGTACATGGGGCCGTAGTCAGCGTGGGATGAGCTAGGTTCTGGGGGTTGGTCTAAGGAGTTGAGTGTAAATGCATAGACTGCTCCCATGTCTTATCCTAGGAAGTTGTGGCCTACACATATACTGATGGCTCTATTAGCATTTCTTGGTTTTGCTTAAAGAGATGGGAAGTTTAAAAATTAAGGCATGACTCGGTGGAAAAGCACAAGATGCTTGCGTTCCAGTCTATTTGACAGTAGGGTGACCATACGTCTAGTTTACTTGAAACAGTTCTGGTTTTTGCCTGTCATGACAATATAGTTACTAATAACACTACCTTTCACTCTCAAGTGTCCCAGTTTGGATGATCATGTGGTCACCCTGTATACAGGCCACAACACTGTGTGTAGCAGAGTCAGTGAGTGAATCAAATTTATCACTGTCAATGTTTTTGTCAGGAAATAGGGGGCGTCAGGTTGGGGGTTACTCACCAGGTTACTCACCAATTGTTCCCAACTATACTCAGAGCAAATCTACCTGGTTGTCTATTTCCCTTCCCTAATCTTGGGCCTTTTGAAAGAGAGAAAGAGAGAGAGATGGTGGTCTTCTGGGTGGTGAGTGGAAAGAACATGATACCAGGACAGAATTGGGTTTGATTTAACCTCTGGACCAGGGACCAGCTCAGGGTCTTCCAATGAGTTCCTTAGGCTCTTACTGCTTTATCTGAAAAATAAAAGACATAAAACAAGCCCAGCCATTCATATATGGTTGTTGAGAATATCAAGTAAAAAAATGGATATGAAGGCCCTTCTGAAAACTGTAAAGCTCCATTCAGATGTCAAGTATGGATATAATGCCTAACAATAAATATTTGTTGAATGAATGAGTGATTGATATGGGGGAGATGTTACGTATCATTATTATCAGTATGTGGCAATGATAACGGGTATTATTTTTTAAAAAGTCAATGGGGATATGTTCTGAAAGCAAGATGCTTCTCTTGGTGCAGACTGCCTCCAAGGTTGTAAGAAGGCCACACTAGGTGTGGCTCTCTGGCTAAGCTGCTAGAAATACATGGCCCTGATAGCAGCCTCTGAGGGGCAGGGGA
Organism: Trichechus manatus latirostris; assembly: GCF_000243295.1. NCBI lineage: Eukaryota > Metazoa > Chordata > Mammalia > Sirenia > Trichechidae > Trichechus > Trichechus manatus. The sequence continues at coordinate 5,050,719 of NW_004444027.1, forward strand.
GCGGTGAGGACAAGGCCACCCAAAGCACTCAGTTTTCTCTAAGAGCCAATTATGACAGTCATCTCCACATATATCTTAATCTTCTTTGAAATTACTTTTTCAGTCACTGCCACCTCTTGGGATAATGGTTCCATAAGCTTCTTCCCTATGAAACTCTTTCAGAATTTGAAAAACAAATCCTTGTTCACTTTATCCACTGCGTTTTAGAGCCTACGATCACATTCGCTCTTAAGCTTTACCTTTCCAGATTGAGAAGTCTAGTATTTTTAGTCACACCCCCTAATGGCAAACCAGTGTGACGCCTGAAACATTCAAGGCCTGTGAAGCCAGTGCAAACTCTCAATGAAATGGGGCTTAACCAAATAGCTTATTTGTTAATATGTATATAGTTTTAACTGGGGATGAAAACAGCATGTAGATTTTTAATTTGTGTAAGAGAACGTAATATATATTGAAGTACTTGAAAATAAATGCATAATGCTCTGAATTGAACATTAAGATTCTTATGTGTGATCTTTATTACACGTTAAAAGCTAAATTTTTTCCTTGGGAATAAATTTCCAAAATCATAGTTGAAAACAGCAAGAGAAGTTTTTACATTCATCATGCCACCCCATGCTCAAAATTCTTAAGAGTTACTGAGCCTTATCTACAGAATAAAGTCCACACTGTTCAAATGTACGGGCCACCATCATCGGACCCCCATCATGATGCCCTCTACTAAATAGGCTTATAAATCTGATTTACTCGCTGACTCCCGTACACACAGTGTTGTGTCACCTCTTTCTGTTTTACTTTTGTCAACCTTGCCCCACACAGCTGGAGAGCCTTGCTCCTCACCCAATTTTCCAAATCCCCCTTTTTTGATTTCTAACTATTTATAAGATTGATATTTCAGGGCTTTTGTTCTTTCTTAGAGGTCTTCCAAAGAACAAAGAGCATTTACTTGGTTTTTTAATTGTGCAAAACTTATTCTACCTTGCAACTACCATATGGGTCCATTGGACTCTTATAAATCCAAGATACATCATGGGATCTTAATGATCTTATTATTCCTATATCTTAAAACATTTTACTATTTCATTATCCTGGGCAGTATTTAATCATTACTCATCATTACTCACCAATTGTTCCCAACTATACTAAAAAAAGACAAAAATAATTTTTAAAATCAAAGAATGATGGAATTGCCTAGCAGGGTGATGAAATAGTAGAATAAATTGTCATCCTTCAGTTTTCTTATTCCCAAAAGAATTATATCATCTTTCAAGAAGATATAAAAGAAGACAGGAGACGCTATCTTTTTGGTCTGACTTTAGCCTTCATTGAACACAATGGAGACTTCAGAATTTTTCATTTTCCATGCTTAAAGAGAAGGAAATCGACATAGGAAGACATTTCAAATGACTAGACGAACCAGAAGATGAATGCGAAGAGATAGAGAGCAGCACTCTAAACTCTAATAATGATAGTGAAATTTACCCTATATGTGAAATCTCAGACTCTGGGTCCTCAGATGACACTATCCTAGATGATTTTCTTTTTCAGAATTAAGAATCAATGTCTGAATGACGTATTTTTAAGGACAAAAAGGGAATATGGCATTTTCATCCAGTTAATCATTCAGCAGAAAGGACTTTGTCACCAATACGTTGTGACCATGCCATTTGCTAAACAGACAGTGACAGATTTGTTTCATTTCTGATGATGTTTATGCATCAAAATTTACTTGATACAAACTGATTTCCTATGTTTAAATAATTAAAATGTATAGTAAAGTTGTTTTTCACTATTTTTCTATCGTTACTTCTGTACAATAATAATAGAATGACTTAAAATATAAAAGATAAATAAAAAATACATTGGAACCTGACGGTAAATGGAGGTGACTATTTTCCTGGTGTCCTGAGAGTAGAGGTCCAGCTGGAGTCCATCTCCTTCTTGAAGCCTTCTCCAGCTGTTGCAGTCTACCCTGAAACTTCCTTCCTTGAGTTACTCTTATAATTGAACCTCCACCATAACAATTGTGTGATATTGTGTTTGTTTTTGTTATTTTTATTGTTGTACTTTAAGTGAGAGTTTACAGTTCAAGTTAGTCTCTCATACAAAAACTTATACATACATTCTTATGTGACCCCAATTGTTCTCCCTGCACTGTGACAGCACATTCCTTCTTTCCACCCCTGATTTTCCCATGTCCATTCAACCAACACCTGACTCTCTCTGCTCTTCTCATGTCACCTCCGGACAGGAGCTGCCCATTTAGTCTTATGTGTCTACTTGAGCTAAGAAGCACACTCTTCACCAGTATCAATTTATGTCCCATAGTACAGCCTAATCGTTGTCTGAAGAGTTGGCCTCGGGAATGGTTTTAGTGCTGGGTTGACAGTCCGGGAGTCATGCTTTCTAGAGATCTTCCAGTCTCAGTCAGACCATTAAGTCTGGTCTTTTTACTACTATTTGAGTTCTGCACCCCACTTTCCTCATGCTCCATCAGGGACTCTCTGTTTTGTTCCCTGTCAGGGCAGTCATTTGTGGTAGTCAGACACCATCTAGTTATTCTGCTCTCAGGCTGATGAAGTCTCTGGTTTATGTGGCCCTTTCTGTTTCTTGGGCTAATACTTTCCTTGTGACTTTGGTGTTCTTCTTTCTCCTTTACTCCAGGTGAATTGGGACCAATTGATGTATCTTAGATGGCCGCTTGCAAGCTTTTAAGACCCCAGACGCCACTCACCAAAGTAGGATGCAGAACATTTTCTTAATAAGCTTTGTTATGCCAATTGACCTAGATGTCCCCTGAAACCATGGTCCCCAGACCCCGGCCCCTGCTACTCTGTCCCTCGAAGTGTTTGCTTGTATTTAGGAAACTTCTTAGCTTTAGTTTAATCCAGTTTTGCTGACTTCCCCTGTAGTGTGTGCTGTCCTTCCCTTCACCTAAGATAATTCTTATCTACTATCTAGTTAGTAAATAACACTCACCCTCTCCCCACCCTCGTAACCATCAAAGAATGTTTTCTTCGGTGTTTAAACCTTTTCTTGAGTTCTTATAACAGTGGTCTCATATAATATTTGTCTTTATGTGACTGACTAAATTCACTCAGCATAATGATTTCCAGATTCCTCCATGTTATGTTTCACAGATTCATCATTGTTCTTTATTGTTGCGTAGTATTCCCTTGTGTGAATATACCATAATTTGTTTATCCATTTGTCCGTTGATGGGCACCTAGGCTGTTTCCATCTTTTTGCTATGGTGAACAGTGCTGAAATGAACATGGACATGCATATATCTATTGGTGTGACGGCTCTTATTTCTCTAAGATATATTCCAAGGAGTGGGATAGCTGGATCATATGGTACTTCTATTTCTAGCTTTTTAAGGAAGCGCCAAATCAATTTCCAAAGTGGTTGTACAGTTTTACATTCCCACCAACAGTGTACAAGTGTTCCAGTCTCTCCACAACCTCTCCAACATTTATTATTTTGTGTTTTGTGGATTAATACTAGCCTTGTTGGGGTGAGATGGTATCTCATGGTAGTGTTGATTTGCATTTCTCTAATGGCTAATGATCGTGAGCATTTCTTCATGTGTCTGTTAGCCGCCTGAATGTCCTCTTTGGTGAAGCACCTGTTCATATCCTTTGCTCATTTTTTAATTGTGTTGTTTGTCTTTTTGTTGTTGAGGTTTTGCAGTATCTTGTAGATTTTAGAGATTAGATGCTGATCGGATTTGTCATAGCCAAAATTTTTTTCTCAGTCTGTAGGTTGTCTTTTGACTGTTTTGGTGAAAGCTTTTAATGAGCATTTAAGTGTTTGATTTTTAGGAGTTCCCAGTTATCTAGTTTCTCTTCTGGTGTTTGTGCATTGTTACTTATGGTTCATATTCTGTTTATGCCATGTATTAGGGCTCCTAGCTTTGTCCCTATTTTTTCTTCCATGATCTTTATCGTTTTAGATTGTATATTTAGTTCTTTGATCCATTTTGAGTTAGTTTTTTGTGCATGGTGTGAGTTATGGGTCTTGTTTCAGTTTTTTGCAGATGGATATCCGGTTATGCCAGCACCATTTGTTAAAGAGACTGTCTTTTCCCCGCTTAATGGACTTTGGGTCTTTGTCAAATATCAGCTGCTCATAGGTGGATGAGTTTATGTCCAGATTCTCAATTCTGTTCCATTGGTCTATGTTTCTGTTGTTGTACCAGTAGCAGGCTGTTTTGACTACCATAACGGTATAGTAGGTTCTGAAGTCAGGTAGTGTGAGTCCTCCAACTTTATTCTTCTTCTTCAATAGTGCTTTACTTATTTGGGGCTTCTTCTCTTTCCATATAAAGTTAATGATTAGTTTTTTCATCTCTTTGAAGAATGTTGTTGGTATTTGGATAGGGACCGTATTGTATCTGTAGGTCGCTTTGGGTAGAATTGACATTTTCACAATGTTGAGTCTTCCTATCCATGAGCAAGGTATGTTTTTCCACTTATGCTGATCTCTCTTGGTTTCTTGCAGTAGTGTTTTGTAGTTTTCATTGTATAGGTCTTTTACGTCTCTGGTTAGATTTATTCCTAGGTATTTTATCTTCTTGGGGGCTATTGTAAATGGTATTGATTTAGTGATTTCTCTTTGAAGTTCTCTTTGTTGGTGTAGAGGAATCCAACTGATTTTTGTATGTTTGTCTTGTATCCTGATACTTTGCTGAAATCTTCTATTAGTTTCAGTAGTTTTCTTGTGGATTCTTTGGGGTTTTCTGTGTATAAGATGATATCATCTGCAAATAGAGATACTTTGACTTCTTCCCTACCAATGTGGATGCCCTTTATTTCTTTTTCTAGCCTAATTGCTCTGGCTAGGATCTCCAGCACAATGTTGAATAAAAGTGGTGATAAAGGGCATCCTTGTCTGGTTCCCGTTCTCAAGGGGAATGCTTTCAAAGTCTCTCCACTTAGGATGATGTTGGCCGTTGGCTTTATATAAATGCCCTTAATTATGATGAGGAATTTCCCTTCTATTCCTATTTTTTTTAGAGTTTTTGTCATGAATGGGTGTTGGACTTTGTCAAATGCCTTGTCTTCGTCAATTGATAAGATCATGTGGTTCTTGTCTCTTGTTTTATTAATGTGATGGATTACATTGATTGTTTTTCTAATGTTGAACCATCCCTGCATACCTGGTATAAATCCCACCTGGTCGTGGTGAATTATTTTTTTGATATGTTGCTGAATTCTATTGGCTAGAATTTTATTGAGGATTTTTGCATCAATGTTCATGAAAGGTATTGGTCTGTAATTTTCTTTTTTTGTGGTGTCTTTACCTGGTTTTGGTATCAAGGTAATGCTGGCTTCATACAATGAGTTTGGGAGTATTCCATCCTTTTTTATGCTCTGAAATATCTTTAGTAGTAGTGGTGTTAACTCTTCTCTGAAAGTTTCGTAGAATTCTCTGGTGAAACTGTCCTGGCCAGGACTTTTTTTTGGGAGGGTGTTTTTTAATTACCTTTTCAATCTCTTCTTTTGTTATAGGTTTATTCAGCTGTTCTACGTCTGTTTTTGTTAGTTTATGTAGGTAGTGAGTTTCTAGAAATTTGTCCATTTCCTCTAGGTTTTCAAATTTGTT
>NW_004444027.1:5058261-5070500 GCF_000243295.1 Trichechus manatus latirostris
ATATATGTCATCCCATTGCCTTCTTGCCTGCATAGTTTCTGCTGAGTAGTCCGAGCTTACTCTTATTGACTCTTCTTTGTAGATGACTTTTCTTTTATCCCTAGCCACTCTTAAAATTCTCTCTTTGTCTTTGGTTTTGGCAAGTTTGATTATAATATGTCTTGGTGACTTTCTTTTGGGATCTACCTTATGTGGGGTTCGATGAGTATCTTGGATAAATATCATCTCATCTTTCACAATATCAGGGTCATTTTCTGCCAACAAATCTTCAACAATTCTCTCTGTATTTTCTGTTAATGCCCCCTGTTCTGGTACTCCAATCATTCGTAGGTTAGAACCCCACATAATTCTTAGAGTTTCTTCATTGTTTTTTATCCTTTTATCTGATTTTTCCTCAAATGAGTTGGTGTCAAGTGCTTTTTCTTCAGTCTCACTAATTCTGACTTTCATTGCCTCAATTCTGCTCCTGTGACTTTCTATTGCGTTGTCTAATTCTGAAATTTCATTGTTAAATCTTCTGGATTTTTGATTGCTGTCTCTCTAAGGATTCTTGCAGCCTGTTAAATTTGTCATTATGCTCTTCTCTAATTGTCTTAAGTTCCTCTATTGCTAGGTCTGCATTTTGCCGGATCTCCTTCCTGATATCTTGAAAAGTTCTGTATATTAATCTTTTGTGTTTTGCCTCCAGTAATTCCAAGAATTTCTCTTCCTCCAGAAAATTACTTGATTCTTTACTTCGGGAGTTGCTGAAGCCATTGTGGTCTGCATTTTTATGTGATTTGATATTGACTGCTGCATCAAGCCATCAATAAGTTATTATATTTATTTATTTTATGCTTGCTTACTGTGTCTTAGCTTGTTGTTTTGTTTTGATATTCCCAAATAGGCTGCTTGTGTGAGCTAGTCTGATCACCAGCATCCCTGAAGCTCCAACAACCGGCCACCAGGTACCCAGACCTGCCACTAAGTATGTGGGCCCAGGTATCTGCCCACTCCTCCTGTATGGATTCAGCTCAGGGGTCCAGGTAGTCAGCCACCACATGTGTGGTACAGGCTTTTACCTACAGCCCTATACAGGCATGGGTGATTTGTGTAGGCACAGGCATCCAGCTGCAGCAGGGGGTCACATGCTGAGCAAGGCAAGTGGCCGACGGCTGCCCCGGAGTGTCTGGGAGGGATGTGTATCCCTGTTCCCTAAGGCACTTAGGTGGATGGGTTTTGCAGCTGGACTATGAGCACCCAATGCTGTTGGCTGTAAGGACTAGGGGGCACCACTTATACTTGGGCCCCTGTCGCAGGTGGCTAGGTGGCATGAGTGGAGCCACCAGTCCTCAGGCCCCAGATGTGGGTAGGTGAAGACCCTGCTTAATAGGGAGAGCAGTGGCAAGTGTCAAGAAACTGCTACTTCACAGCTGAAACAGTTGAAGTTATGGTTCCAGTATATACCCAGTTGTATTGCGGTAATGAGGGCCTAAACTGTTAAAATGGGCCCACACAAGTTTATGCAGGGGGAGAGGCACTCAAAATCCATGGACCCCTTATGCCTGTGTCTAGGCAAAGGAGCTGTGCCTACCCTGAATTCCTGGCTTAGGGGAGCCAGCAGATTATTTTTTTTACCTGTTTGTTAATTTTTTCACTCTCCAAGGCCGGGAGAATGGCTCAGAGGGCATGACAGGTTCTACTTCCGGCCCAAGGGACTCAGCAATTGCTGAAGCCGGTCTGGGACCCAGTGCAGAGCAGGGAGCAAGGAGGTAAATGGGAGAGAGTTTTTTTCCCAAAGGGGGTTAGTTTTGATCCACGTGTTAGGCCAGACACAAGTACTTATCTTTTGCCAATCGAGGGCTGCTTCTCACTGGTTCTGGATGGCTGAGTAGACCTTCTGCCGCTGGGTTTCTCCCAGTGTGGAAAACGCCTCCCAAGCACCACTGCTTGCCTGCCTCACCGCGCACCATGAGCTGATCCAGCCTGAAGAGCTCAGGCTCCTGCTGGGTCAGGTCTGGCAACTCCTTACTGCTTCTGAATCGTCTCTACCTCCCCCTGCCACTCAGTCTGATTCCTCAACTTTGCCTTTGATGTTAAGGGCTCCTAGATTGTCATATATAATCAATTCACTTGTTTTTTCAGGTCTTTGTTGTAAAAGAGACCACTGGAAGCATCTGACTACTCTGCCATCTTGGCCCCACCTCTGATATTGGTTTTATATTTGCTTGATTTATTACCTAAACAAAATCACAAGCTCTTGTTGCTGTATGCCATCAAGTCAATTCTGACTCATAGTGATCCCATGTGACAGAGTAAAAGATCCCCATAGGGTTTTCTTGGGTATAATCTTTAAGGGAGCAGATCACCAGGTCTTTATTCCATGGAGCCACTGAGTGGGTTCGAACTGCCAACCTTTTAGTTAGGAGGCAAGTGCTTAACCACTGCACCATCATGGATCCTTATAAGTTTTTCTAGGCAAAGATATTCATTCAACAAATATTTGAGTACTGTGACTAGTACTGTCAGGACATGGGGAAACAATAGTAGACATATTAGACATCATTCCTGCTCTGATGACTCTTACCCAGATCCTTAGCGATGGCAGTACCCGACCTGGATCAAAGGAAAGTGTAATGAAGAGAGTTTGAGCTTCAATGTGAGACAGGCCTGGGTTTGAATTCTGATACCATCACTTACTATCTGCATGGCCTTGGGAAAGTTTCGTAACTTCTCTGAACCATGTTTTCTTTTCTTTTCTTTTTTTTTAAATTTTTATTTATTGCACTTTAGATGAAGGTTTACAGAGCAAACAAGTTTCTCATTAAACAATCAATACACATGTTATTTTGTGAAACTCGTTGCCAACCCCACGACATGTCAGCACTCACCCCTTCTAGACCTTGGGTTCCCCATTACCAGCTTTCCTGTCTCCTCATGCCTTCTCATCCTTGCCACTGGGCTGGTGTGCCTATGTAGTCTCATTCTATTTTATGGGACTGTCTAATCTTTAGCTGAAGGATGAACCTCAGGAGTGACTTCATTACTGAGCTAAAAGGGTATCCAGGGGCCATACTGTCAGGGTTTCTCCAGTCTCTGTCAGACCAGTAAGTCTGGTCTTTCTTTCTTTATTTTATTTATTTTATTTTTTTTGAGTTAGAATTTTGTTCTTCATTTTTCTCCAGCTCTGTCTAGGGTCCTCTATTGTGATCCCTGTCAGAGCAGTTGGTGGAGGTAGCTGGGCACCATCTAATTGTGCTGGACTCAGTCTGGTGGAGGCTGTTGTACTTGTGGTCCATTAGTCCTTTGGACTAATCTTTCCCTTGTGTCTTTGGTTTTCTTCCTTCTCCCTTGCTCCAGACGGCATGAGACCAGTGAACTATCTTAGATGGCTATTCACAAGCTTTTAAGACCCCAGATGCTACTCATCAAAGTAGAATGTAGAACATTTTTTTTATAAACTATGTTATGCCAATTGAGCTAGATGTTCCCCGAGACCATGGTCCCCATAGCCCTCACCCCAGTAATTTGGCCCCTCAGGGAGTTCAGGTGTGTCTATGGAGCTTCCATGACCTTGCCTTGGACAAGTTGTGCTGGCTTCCCCAGTATTGTTTACTGTCTTACCCTTCACCAGAGTTACCACTTATCTATTGTCTTTTTACTGTTTTTCTCTCCCCCTCCTCCCTTCCCGCGTAATCATCAAGATTGTTTCTTTTTTTGTGTAAACTTTTTCATGAGTTTTTATAGTCGTGGTCTCGTATGATATTTGTCCTTTTGTGATTGACATATTTCACTCAGCATAATGTCCTCCAGAGTCATCCATGTTGTGAGATGATTCACAGAGTCAACATTTGAACCACATTTTATCTGAGAAATGGGAGTAACATTTCTTTCCTTGAAGGGGTGTTATGAGAATTAGCACAAATAACATATATAATGTACCTAGTACACAATAGATGCTCAATTTAAAACGATTTGATTATCATTAAGGTCTCTTAACTCCCAGGCCAATGTTATCTTCACAAAGTTCTCCAAACAAGTTGTCAAAATAACTCTCATGCTCGATTGTTACAGAATCGATTCATTAGACATTTTTTATGACACTTTTATCTCACATTCTTCGAGCTTTCACCTATTTCTTTGTATGAGTTTTTCCATGTGTGTTTCCTCTCACTCTCAAGTGAGAGTATAAACTCCCAAACAGTGAGAATCATGTTCTCCATTTATTTGCTGCATTAGCTAATGCAACACTCCGCACAGCATAGGGTCATCATGAGTCAGGGGCCAACTCCATGGCAGCTAACAACAACACAGTTAGTGTTTCACAAATAATGTATCCTTAAATGTGCCTACTACAAGGGTGAACACATAGCAGGTACATAGCATATATTTGATGACTGACTGTATCAGGGCATCAGGTTGTTTTCACATACAAGCTAATAAGAAATTGGAGTCTGAAGAACTGGGTTTAAGTCTGGACTCTGTCATTTACTAGCATGTGATTTTGAACATGATACTTAACCTGAAACCCCTTTCTTCATTTATAAAATGAAAATAATAGTACCTATCTTGCACGGTTATTTTGAAACCTACATCATATGTCGGTGAAATCAACTATCATGGTATATAATAGATTAGTAAATATTAGCTGACTTTATAAGAGTTTATCTGAATATACATCTCTATGGAGGTGAAAGGTCAAAATAAATAAAACTGTGCTCCTACCAGCATTTTAATGCAGGTAAAACTGGGTTCAAATAAGCATCAAGGGAAGTTTGAAGTAGAAAGACGGAGGGGGGATGTTCCAAAGCAGTAATGTGGCCAAGGATTGGGCTAAACACATGGTCCTGGCCTTGGTGTCATGGGTTATTAAACCTTCCGGATTTTTCCAGCACCCAAGGGCATCCAAGTCACAACACAAACACACACACACACACACACATACACGTACACACAGAAATAGGCAGGTCTCTATGGGACCCTTTCCCCCCACCCTCATAGCCACTGGGGCAAGGAGTAAGGGGTAACCAATTCATGTTAGGCCATTCAGATTCTATCTTGGTGGATTCCAGATCTGGGGCAAGGAAAAATCAAAAAACCAAACCTGTTGGCATAGAGTTAATTATGACACATAGCGACCCTATAGGACTGAGCAGGACTGCCCCGTAGAGTTTCCAAGGAGTGGCTGGTGGATTCAAACTGCCAGTCTTTTGGTTAGCAGCCGAGTTCTTAACCACTGTACCACCAGGGAAAGGAAAGTACAAGATAATTCTGGAATATCTTGTGCCAGAAAAATAAAATCTTCAAAGACTAATGGGGTCAGGTCAGGATACAGGAGCCAGTTTGAAGGGGCTCCCCCTGGCCAAATTTGAGATAATTTGAGCATCAAAAAGATTATAGTAAGTGCTTATAATACACTGAGTTTTAAAAAAATAAAATTATATGTCTATAGTGCCCCTCAAAAGAAAAAAGGAGGGAAGGAGATAGAAAATTAGGGAAAGTTCTTTACAATGAATGCTAGCTTATAAATGAGAAAAAGTGATAGAATTAGAAAATCATCACTTTGCCAGCCCTAACATAATATTTGATTCAGACAAAAATCATCAAAAAATATTGGGTAAAATGTTGTATGGAAAGAGAATGTTCACACAGCCTCAAAGTTATCACTCCACAGACTTCTTACTGACCAGAAAGAGAACATGTATCTTTACAATGGAATGACTCAGTGGTTACTGCATTAATTAAGTAACCAAACTTAGTATCACCAACAGTTGCCTCCTGATGTGATGAAATAAGAAATGCACAGCATCACCTATGCAGTTGTTTTTGCCTCCTCCCCTCCACCCCCTACAAAATGATTTATCTGAACCTAATAACAAAGAAACAACAGACAAATCCAGAATGAAGGACCTTCTACAAGACAGCTGACCATAGCTCTTCAAAATAGTTAATGTCAAAAAACACAAAAAAGGCAAGCTTAGTGTTCTAGATTTTTAAAAGGACAAAAAATGCAATATATAAACCCGATCATATCCTTTATCAAAAAATAAATTTATATAAAGGGAATTTTGGGAATACCTGGGAAACTTTAAATACATACTGGACATTAAACAAAACAAACAAAAAAAAACCTGTTGTCATCAAGTCGATTCCGACTCATAGTATTATTGAATTATGGTTAATTTTCTTAGGTGTGATAAGGGTATAGCAGTTGGAAAGGAGAAATGTCTTTAACTTAGGAGATGAATGCTGAAGAATTCAGGGGTGAAGTGGCATGAATGGTATCTACAACTTTTCTTCCAAATGGTTTAGCCCCAAAACTCTGTGTGTGTGTATGTGTGTGTGTGTAGGGAGGGGAGAGGGAAAGCACAAGAATGTGGCAAAATGTTAACAGTTGATGAATCTGATGGAAGATGTTATTGTTCTATTCTTTCAACTTTTCTACAGCCTTGAAATTTTTCAGGATAAACTTGAGAGGAAATCATCTCTTTCCCAGAAATTTACAATTGGAATTCAGAAGTGTGCTATTCTGTGTTGGTCGTTTGAACTGAGGACAGTCATACCTAGAAGCTGTGGGCTACCACCTTCTACAGAGTGCTTGGGAAAACTGAGAAAACCAGGCTAGAGAGAGAGAGAGAAGAATGATGCAGAAAAGAGAGAACATGCAACCCCAAAGATAGACAGGACAGAGAGACTTAAGAGTGGCTGCCTCGTTTCTAGGAGCCCTGTGGTGCACTGATTAAGTGCTCAGCTGCTAACCAAAAGGTGGGTGGTTTGAAACCACCCGCTGCTTCGCTGGAAAAAGATGTGGCAAGCTGCTTGCATAAAGATTACAGCCTTGGAAACCCTGTGGGGCAGTTCTACCCTGTCCCCAGTAGGGTCATTATGAGTTGGAATCGACTCTGCGGCAGCAAGTTTGGTGCTTTGGCCTCGTTTCTGAAGATTTTGGCTCTTGGTCATAGCCTCCTAAAAAGCTATGGCAGTATGTCATGCCCTGGGGTTCTAGGAAACATTTCTGTACCTAAAGTCCTCCTTTTTGCTTAAACTAATTTGAGTGGATTTTTCTATTACACAACCAAAGTGTGTGTGTGTGTGTGTGTGTATATGTTGGGGAGGAGGTGATAGGATTTTAAAAGATACATGCATAAAGAAAATTTGGTAGTCTATACAACCCAATGATAGCAGGAGTTATCTCTGAAAGAATTTCAGATGATTTTTTTTTTACTTTTATTTCTATACTTTTTTATATAGTTTAATTTTTAAAACAATAAACATGTATTTCTTTTATTGTCACAAAAAATAAATTCTCATAGTTGGCAGGGGGAATACCATTTTCTGTCCTATAAGGGGTCTTTCTAGCCCAGGAAATTATTAGGACTTCATTCAGCGAATATTGAATATGAGAGAATATCATTGATTTCAAAGACTCTGTCCCTGTCTTAAGGATCTTTTTACCTAATCTTAATTTTTTTCTCACTATTTTGCTATATAAATATTACTGTAACAACATGAAATAAAATATCGAAAAAAATCACCATGTCAGTTTTTTCCTTCCTTCTTGTTTCCCACCAGTCTGCGTACATATTATCTTACCCAGTTGTCATCATCTGACCTCCCTTTACTACCCTCTTCTGAATCAATCATTCATTAATTTAAAACCTTCTGGAATCTATTCACATTTGGGGTATGTATTGCTTTGTGTTAATCCTCAATGCACTTTTCAAGCTTCAAGGGCTCTGGTGTGTTGCAAACAGGAATTCTGTCTCATTCTTGTCTTTATTCCCAGCTCCTCACACAGTGCCTGGCACGGAGAAGGCCCTCGGTAGATGTTTGCTGAGTGAATGAACAAGAATGTGCAGTAATTTTGGGGCGGGTGGGAGGTTGTTTGTGTGTATTTAGAAGTGTATACACACTTGTGAAGCTATGGGATGCAAATAGGAACATTTCTGCCGCAACCCAGAGCCCTGACTCAGAGCCCTCTGTTGCCTTTTGTCTCCAAGCAGCAGGGAATTCAAGCAGAAAATTCACTATCAATGGTTCAATAAAACATTCAGGTCCTGGATGCGGCCCCAGGGGAGGCCTCGTGGCAGCCTGGAATACAGATGTGCCACCTCAGGAGGGAGCCCCGTTCTCATTTAGTCGTGTCTGTCATTAGGAAAGGAGCCTGAACTCCTGCGGCTGGCTTGGGTAACTCGTCAACATTCGTGGGCAAAGTGACAGAAAAAGGCAGAGCAAAGTTTCGTCAAGTGCCAGTTAGTCACTCTGAAAAATTTTCTCTCCTGGAGTTCTGCACTCAGTTTTGTTATACATGACACTAGAGGTTAATCGCCTACCTTTCCCTCAGAAAAACATTTCCATTATCTTAACCAACCATGTGGCTTCAAATTTTTTTCGGCACCTTGCTGATGTGTTTCAGACAGATACCTTTTACAGGGAATCCTTGTGTGTGCTGGTAAATTCTCTTTAATTGTAACGATGGTAGAAAGAGCGGTAACTACCAGGGGACTGGAGTGTGTAACCAGCAGAGGCCCAGGTGGGGAGAGGTCGTGGGGGAGGGAAAAGGTCACGACAAGGTTCTTAGGAAATGTCTTTTTTTTTTTGGGGGGTGTGAAATATACACAGCAGAACATATATCCATTCATCAGTTTCTACATGTGCAATTCAATAATATTGGTTACATTCTTCATGTGTCATCGTTCAGGAAATGTCTTTTAATTGATGCAGAAAAATTTCATTTTGAAAAGAAGTAAGGTGTAATTTTTTTCCTCAGGAAAAAAAAAATCTATTGCATATTTTCTCTTCCAGAGCCACAGAATAGCTTTGGGAAGACAGTCATCTTACATGAGCAACAATGCAATTTCGTGAAATGGCATTCTTTAAGCCAACAACAGTTTGATGTGAGGCAGGGGACAGGGAGGAAGAAGGGGTCCTTTTGTGTGGAGCATAGGCTCATCCTGTGATGGTCTCGTCAGGATGGTGGTGGTGAAGGAGAGATTTGAGGTGATCTAGAAACAGGAAATGTCAAGCAATTAGGAGATTTTCATGTGACACTATTTGCCGAGAAAATAGAAAGCTTTCAGTGCAATTGCTTAACTATTTGTATGTCTATTTCTAGCAAGATTTTGAGGCCGCCGTTTTCCATACATAACCAGCCACATAAAGACAGAGGAACACCTACACAGACACTCTCTTGCTTTTTCAAATCAATAAGTAATTAGTGTCACTCCCAAATACTGCCTTAAGCATATCACTTCCCTGCTCAAAAACTTTCAATGTCTTCCTACTGCCTGCAAAGAACAAACCCTTGAGGCCACCATTCAAGGCCTTCTATTGTCTTACCCAACCTGCATTTACAGCCTTATTTCCTACGGCTATTTTGGCTCTTTTCCATAAAGTTTCCTCACCTCCAGTTTACCTGACCTGTTCACTTCTTCACCACTCCTCCATCTCTGCCTATCCAGATCTTACACATCCTTCAAGAGCCTGTGCAAATCTTCCTTGTCTGCCATTGTATATCAATAAAGACTTGGTGCTCAATGAGTACATGTGGGGTTGAGTGACTTCAGTGTGCTTGGCCCAGTGCTCACCTGAAGAGAAGTAGGATACATTGCTTCCCTCAGGTGCTTTACAGTCCTCCCCATAGGCAAGATGTGAAAGCAGCAGAGAACAGAAGGAGACACACAATATGCTTATCTTCCAGAAAAGGGCAGTGGAATTTCAGGAAAGGAAAAGGCCAGTTTTTGATTAGCTATAAGAAGTACTTGTACTTGAGATGGCCTTGAAGGATAATTATTATATTTTGTATGTGTGTGGTACCTTATAGTTTTCTTTACATTAACTGGATAAATTCTCACACCGTCATAACTGAATATTACTATTCCAATTTTAAAGAATAAGAGTCCAAGACTCTGAAAGCAGGAGTGATTTGACCAGTCACGTGGTAGTTAAAGCACTAAGTCTGGATACAAACCCAGATGTTTTGAGTTCCAGTCCAATGTGCTGTCCAGTGCACCCCACTACTTTCCATCTCTATCATCCCTTGCCTTTGAACCAGAATTTTGGAGCAAGGTACTGAAAGAAAATGAAAATGCCATTTTAAAAATGATAGGCAAACTGCTGTATATAGGATAGATTAAAGAGAGAGAGGGAGAGCTGGGAGCCCTGACAAATGGTGATAAATATGAATTGATTATACTTGATAACACATCAAATACACAGGATGAGACAGAGTGTGAAGGAAAATGGTGGTGCGAACAGTTAACTCTTTCGGAGGTTTGAGTCCACCCAGAGGCACCTTGGAAAAAAGGCCTGGCAATCTACTTCTGAAAAATCAGTCATTGAAAACCCCATGGAGCACAGCTTTACTATGACACACATGGGGTCGCCATCAGTATGAATCGACTCGACAGCAACTGGTGGTGATAAAACTGAGTGGCTGTGAGAATGGTATTGTGACATTGGAAATTTGTACAGGGGTTAGCTAAAGAGGATATGACAACACCCCTGTGAATACTGAGGTGACATCTGAGTGAGAACCTCCTGAAGGCATTGGAAATATAGCAAGTTCCTCCAAGGGGATATTTGGGCTGAGGGATACCTAAGTGCCCCCTCCCCAAGAGATGGTGCTGTGAAAGCAAATGAGCTCACATACAAAACTTGTGATTAACAGAGAGGAATAAGCTGAAAAGGGTTTTGTAGCTACAACATGGAGCATAAGTATATTTATGAGAACTTATGCAATTTATTGGAGCCACCTTCTTGGCATTCAGATATTGACACCGCAGAGGGCAATGGCACCATCCTACAAAACTTCTCAAGGTCCACAATCAAGTTTCTCAACTGGCTGGATGCCTTCTTACTCTGACTGAGTATGGCATTTCTTAAGCTTCTATGATCTTAACCTTCCAAGTTTCAAGATACACTTCCTAGTGATCATAACCTGTTGCCGTCAAGTAGATTCTGACTCATGGCAACCCCCCGTGTGTCAGAGTGGAACTGTGCTCCATAGAGTTTTCAATGGCTGATTTTTCAGAAGTAGATCACCAGGTCTTTCTTCTGTTGCGCCACTGGGCAATTTGAACCACCAACCTTTCGGTTAGTACCCAAGAGCAAACCATTTGCACCACCCAAGGACCTTCCTAATAATGATGGGACTCTTAGAATATAGGCATGAGAACTGCATGGGGTGTTCCAGGCATGCTGTGATGTGGCAAAGCAGGAGGAATGTTTTCAACTAAGTGTCTGGGGATACCAACTCAGGGGTTTGGGGGCAAAAGGGTGAAAAGAACACACTGTGCACATTATTCAGCCAATGACCCACAGTGACCTTTCCTTCCCTTTCTAGGATTGAATCTCCATTACCTGATAGGGACAATTTCATTTCCCCCCTAATCCTTTCACTGCCCATATTGAAGCGCAGCTGCCGCTTTTCTGCCCACTCGGAACCAGCAATTTGCCCTTATTTGAACATTTTGTTAAAAAAAAAATAAGATAAATATCATGTCATCTCTCCCTTCTCATTCAGTCCTCTCTTTCACTTCCAGTCTGATCTACAATTAGTACCTTATTCTGTGCTTTCTAATCCTCTAATTGTCTAGGTGGCTGTGGTATATGGTCACCATTCATTAACAAATGTCTTGTCCCCCAGGCGAGCTTCTGGAGGGCAAGAACACCAGTCTTTGGCTTCCTTAGGTTCTGACAGCATCTAGCACAACACTTGGCTGGACACTCTGGCCAGTAAAACCTATACTTGCAAAGGCAATAATTGGCTATTTGCATTGTATTGTAGTCACCTAAACCGTCATTTAAGATCTACCTGTTACTGATCACTGGATGAAATTCAGCTTGCCCTCCATAGTTCAAAAACCCATCCATTTTTTGGAGCAAAGTTGTGGCAAAACATGTGTGTACCCACAAAAAAAAAGACCAGATTTACTGGCCTGAAATAGACTGGAGAAGCCCCGAGAGTATGGCCCCCAGACACCCTTTTAGCTCAGTGGTGAAGTCACTTCCAAGGTTCACCATTCAGCCAGGGATTGGACAGCCCCATAAAACAAAACGGGACTAATGAGGCACAGCAGTCCAGGGACAAGGACTAGAAGGCAGAAGGGGACAGGAAAGCTGGTGATAGGGAACCCAAGGTTGAGTAAGGACAATGATGTAGTGGGGTTGTTAAGTCATAGGGCAACAAGTGTACTAACTCTTTAATGAGAAACTATTTTGTTCTGTAAACCTTCATCTTAAGTGAGAATAGCAGCACA
>NW_004444027.1:5070600-5172039 GCF_000243295.1 Trichechus manatus latirostris
AAAAAAAAAAAAGTCGAGAAGGGAGAGTGTTGACATGTCATGGGGTTGTTAACCAATGTCATAAAACAATATGTGTACTGACTGTTTGGTGAGAAACTATTTTTCTGTAAACCTTCACCTAAAGTACAATTAAAAAAAAAATGTGTCTATTTTTAAAATCCATTTGTGTTCTGAGTTGAGGTGTTTTAAAATGTAAGAGGGTTTGCCCTCTTAGAAAATAAGCAGCAGCTTTTCCAGCTGGGACCCTGCTTGAGTGGTTACTAAGGAGACCAACTGACCATAGGTGCAGTAATTAATCAGTAAATACCTAGCAGCCAAATACCTGGTGTAGGGAGAGTCGCTTTATTTTGAGAGGGGAAAATTGCTTGGTGGGTGGAAGATCAAGTAGTTCAATGTGGGAGCCCAACTAAACTGCCTTCTGATTTCGCCTTGTACTCCCTCCACTGAAATTCTCTGATTGCTGTCTTAAGAGCTTCTAAATCTGCCTCAAAACTTACTTGTCAGGACTGAACAGTCTAATTTTTACAGCCCCCCTGGCCTGAGCCTCTCTATTGCAAGAGGATGGATGACAAGCTGGTCTGGACAGTAGTCAACTTCCCCTGCCTAGTAATAGAAATAAGGCTGTGTGATCTTTACTCACCAAATATTTCAATGTATTTATATAATCAATCAGAAAAGCAGAGGGCAGCTCACTACTCTATGACTAAGGGAAGCCCATGGGTCACAAGTCACAATGATTCAAAGGTAGTGAGCATCCCTGTTCACACGAAGTGCAGAGGAGAAAGCAACTCTGAGGGCATAGTCTTGCAAAACCAAGCATTTAATTGATCGAATATCACACACTCCCCACCCTTTCTAGTTCCTTCTTGCTTTTCTGAGAGGCAAGGTTCTAATACCCCCACATAATAATGGTTTTAAACTCCCTCCCTGGGTTAACTCCTGCCCTTCTGTCCATCTGCTGTTATAGGAGACAGCCTAATGCAATATCCAACCTCACAGAACCCAAAAACTAGTTTCAGGTCATTTGATTCAACTCTTTCATTTTGTAAATGAGGAAAGAAAAGTTCAGAGAAGTAACTTTTTACTCCTGCCTCCCCACCACCCTGCTTGCCCCTTAACTGCAAGGAAAGAAAAACATTTAGCTATCTGAATATTCTGGGAATGGCTAGGTGCTCATGGGCAGGTATGTTACCGGATGGAAACCCCAGGTTCTGTTCGGTGTAACTAGGATTGGCCAATAAACGAGAGACCAAGGTAGGAGAGCAGAAAAGCTACGTTTATTTTGTTGCGCAAGGAAAGGAGTCAGGTGGAGCAGCTGCCGCCCCTGTTCTACAAGGATGAGGGGAAAGGTTACTTTTAAGCGGTTTATACAAGTTCATAAGGTTACTTTTAAGGGAGTTCATACAAGTTACATCAGCAACATTCTTAATCATACTAAACAGGCGCAATTGGGTTTACATATAACTTCATGTATCACCAGGCCAAGCAAAGAAAACAGGATTCTGATGCAAAGCTGCTTGAGGCAGTGGCCTGGGGGTCTCTGCCTTAGGTATATTATTTAAGATGACTTTCTATTATTGCATGTAACAGAAAATCCAAATAAGTGGTTTAAACAAAATATGGTTTTAAGTTATCAATGGCTCCAATTAATGGCCTCCATAAAGCCTCGCTCTTTGTCCTATAACTTTGTAGTCCTCACTCGCTCTGGCTCTGGACTGAGCTTGTGACTGGCTTTAGCCAATAAATGAAGCAAAAGCAATAGAATGCCAACTTAAAGCTTAGGCCTCAAGAAGTTCTACATGGTTTTACTCAGTCTCTTGCTTGGTTGTATTTGCTTATGCTTGCCATGAAACCATGCCAGGCTAGCTTGCTGGAGGTATGTGAGAGATAAATGAAGGATAAAACAAACGGAAGAGAACCAAGGTGTCCCAACTGACAGCCAGCCAATCTTCTGAAGCTAGTCTGCAGCTGACTGAGGATGCATGAGTGAACCAAGCTGAGACCAAAACTGTCCTGCTAAGCCCAGCCTAAATTGTCAATCTGTAGAATCATGAACCAAAGAAATAGTTTGTTGTTTTAAGCCTGAGTTTTGGTATGGCAATAGCTAACTGACTGATATTTTAAAAGGGTGGTTGTTTCCTCTTAAAAAAAAATTAAAAAAAAAAAAAAAAAGCTGGAGGTAGGCAGACCAGGATTGGTACACCAAAAACCAAAACCAAATCGGCTGCCTTCAAATCAACGCCGACTCACAGCAACTCTACAGGGCAGAGTAGAACTGCCCCATAGAGTTTCCAAGGAGAGGCTGGTGGATTCAAACTGCCGACGTTTCGGTTAGCAGCTGAGTTCTTAACCACGGTGCCACCAGGGCCCCAGGATTGGTATAGTAGCTCCAAGGTCATCAGGGACTTGGAATCCTTATCTTTATGCTCCATCATCTTTAGCCTATGGCTTCCATTCTCAACATTGTCTCGTAATCCAATATAGCTGCTAGGGCTCCAGCCATCACATTGGTGTTACAGGCAGGAAGGAGAGATGATGACTAACCTAGTCAAATCCCTTTAAAAGAGTTTTCCTTGAAGTCTCACCCAATGACTTGCAGCTTGATTCTCACTGGCCACCCTTAGCTGCAAGGGAGGCTGAGAAGTGTAGTCTTTTAGCTGAGCACATTTGCCACCCAGAATAAAGTCAAGGGTACTGTTTAGTAAGGAATAACAGAAGAATGGGTACTGGGTAGGCAACCAGCAATATCTGCCATGCATGTGTGAAATCAGGCTCCAGGCCTGGGACCCCAATGTACTATGTCTGGATGCAAAACTGGCCCCATATCATGCAGTTAAAGTGCTCATTTTCCAAAGAGTTCATAGTGGTGACTTTGACCTGTAGTAACAAAGTGTAAAATCTGGGCAATATCTAAGAGGGAAATCATGAGTATGTTGATCTCCTGGGCCCTTGCGCCATGAACACAGGTGGGAGGAAAGTTTTATTCTTAGAATTTGTTGCTCTTAACCCCAAGACAGCCCTCCTTCTCTTCCTTCCTTCCTCCCTCCCCTTCTTCCTTCCCTTTTTCCCTTCCTCCTTTCCTTTCTTTTTCTTTTATTTATTTTTTGATTGAGATATCATTCACAGAACACAAAAATTGCCATTTTAGGGTGTACAATGGTTTTTATTATATGCATTATGTTGGTTAGCCATCACCACTATCTAATTCCAGAATATTTCCATCACCCCAAAAACAAAGCCCATACCTATCAGCAGTCAGGGCAGGTACTTTAATCCTTCTCCACCCAGACCCACGCTGACAAGAGAGTCAGACTTGCCACTTGAGTGGGCGCTTGAGCTCATTGGCCAACATTGGCTCAAACTCTGGGATTTGGGAATACTTTGGACCTCTTAGGAGAGCCAGGGAGGAAGTTATGATGTGATTTGCCTAGGAGGCAAGGAGAGGAGGGAATCCACAAACACTCTACAGAACCTAAAGATTCTCTGCCTGGGCTTACTTTGACCTGCCTTATGCAGTCCACACCCTACCTGAGCAGCAAAAGGAAGAAAGGAGGCTCTGCACTGGGGGTGGGGACATATTCAACAGCTTCAAGCCTCCAAAGGACTTGGCAGTGACACCCTAAGGTACAGAAGCAGCTTTAGGGACACTGCTCTGTTGTGACACTGGATGCTGACGTGTGATTTCCAGATTTAGGTAGTATTATTTAGTATGAAAAGTGTAGGGAGGATGAAGAACTAACATTAAAGGCCTCAAATGTTCCAGATACAAACAGAATTTCATTCTACTACTCACAATCATCCTGTGAGTATTGTACCCATTTTACAGAAGAAGAAACGGAGGTTTGCAAAGATAAGCACCCTGCTCTGATGGTAGAGCCAGAATTTCAGGCACTTCAGTCTGATTCTCCAGTCTCAGCATTTTCCATTGCACCATGCTGTGGGTACCTGTGAAATGACCTCTGTCCCAGCCCATGGCAGGCAGAGCCACCCTCTTGTGGCCTAGCTGTTTCTGCTTGAGGGGGCAGTGACATCAGGAGGGAGCTTCACTTAGCTCTGGGCTTCTCTGTGCTGATGGGAGCTTGACGTGAGCTTCCCCTCCCTCTGCCCATTTCCTATTCTCTACTCCTCAGGCAAAAAGGTTGCTCAAGGAGATTCCAGGGTTTGGGGTCTGCCTCGTCACTGTCACCAGCAGTGTTTTTTTTCTGACTGACTTGCCAGAGCTCCCCGCCAGTCCTCACAACGCCTCTGGAAGCAAAGGGAAGGCAGCTGTGGGAATCCTGGCTGAACAGAGTCCAGGTAAAGCAGGCTTGAAAATGGACTGATGGAGACGGTTGGGATGTCACAGGTTTGATTGCAGAGTCGGGGGTTGGGGGAGCAGCCAGGAAGGATTGTAGGTTCTGCTGTTCGGTTGATTAAGGGGGTCAGTGTGTGTATGTGTCATCGAGGTGGGCAGGGAAGGGGAGGGCTGTGCGTGTGTGGGGGGAGGATATATATGCTGGTGTGGCTGATACGGCAGAACCAAGCCTCACATCCGAGGAAGCCCAGCTAGCGACAGCTCTCAGGTAAGGCAACTGCATGCAAACCCCAGCCCCGGGACTAACTGCTAGAAGCCTCGGGACTGGGGAAGAGCAGGGCAGCTGGGGGCTTTCTCCTCAGCCGCTCTCTTTTGCCCAGTTTGGATGCTGCTGGCCTTCGTGTGAGATTATTTCTTCATTCATCTTATTTTCAGTGCTTGGATGGGGGTTTGGGTTTTTTATCTTGAAGAGAAATGCAGAAGAAAGAGCTGAACTTAGAAATGAGGAAAAGTTTTGATTCCCCAGTTTTGGCCCCCACTTTGTTATTGCTGTATATAGAAAAGAAAGGGCTACAGGAGCGGTGAGGGGCAGGCACTTAGGAGGGGACTTGCCTTGCAGAGCCGCCCTTGGGAAGCCCCTGGTTCTCTTGTGACGGTTTTTGTTCTGTGGCTGACTTCTTTTACTTCCCTGATATTCTGTTCAGGCTGGTTTTCAACGGATCACCGAATTTGACACTATCTGTATTTGAGTTTTTAATCCCAAGGGAACCCTTCTCCATTACACACTGAATAGAAATTGTTAATAGTGATGCTGATTCAAACCCGGGGGGATATGTTCCACCTGTACATTGCTGAACACAGCAGCCGTGTGTGAACTCCATAGAGAATTTCTGCAGGGATGCCCTTGGTCCCCTAGACCCTGAATCATTTTGAGCGCTCTTCTCTTTCTTTCTATCTTGCCCAACTCTCTCACCCAGGTTTTGCCCAGGTCCTGTGGAAAACTACTTTCAGAAGTCATGGCATCCAAACTCTCTCTCTGCTCTTTTTCAGCCTCCTTTCTTTCTCCTTCCCTCTTTGTGCGTCTTTCTCCCTGTTTGTTTCACTTCCCCTCTCTTCATTACCCATCCCTTCCTCCCCTCATCTCAGTCAGAACATGTGCAAGTTCTGGGGGAATTTTAAGTAAGGCAGGATGATTCGGGAAATGGACTATTTAAAGCAGGCTGCTTTGGTCTTGAATACCCTGATCCTGGGCTTAAACATCTGTGTTTAGCTTCTTCGAGCAGCCCATAATTGCCCTAATTATAACCAATAACATTGTTCGGCAGACTAACAAAAGATAAGCTTTGCATGGCATTCACCAGCAAACCTAAACCAGAGTTTTCTACATAAAGGGAAAAAGTGACTGCCTGGCTTCCTACCAAAACCTCCCAAAGAAAATACTGCTGTTTCTCCCTGCCGGTGGGTGTCTGCTGAAAGCACAATCCTTTTTCTCATTTACAAAGTGTGTCAGGGAAATATTCTACAAGCATCCACTGCTGTTGTGATACCTGCTGTTGTGATAAAAGGATTAGTGTTCCTATATGCTTACTGAGTTTTCTGCAGGGGAGGGCCCCTGGAAAGGCTGTCCCCAACCACCACCACCACCTTAGCAAAAGGAGCAGCTCCCACTGTTTCATCTGCTGCCTGTCACTGTCTGTGTGGGGCGCTGTGGTGCAGCCCGTGGTTGTTTTTGGGTGCAGTTCTGTTCTCTGTGGGAAGACAGCCCTTTGCTTTATCACCTGAAGGCTGAGGATACTCAGGGATTTAGAAAATGTAGGAGATTTTGCATTGTCAATGAAGGGAGTAATTGCAGGACTAGGCTCAAACCTGTGCTCTCTGGAGTCTATGACAGGAGCTGTGACAAAACTAGTCCTTATTCCATCAATCAGGTATTTATCATCTACACTCCACCAGGCAGGGGAGGCGAGCCAGGGCTCTAGTGGGTTCAACAGAGGTGAAAATAACAGCCATTTACATTTTACATAGCACTTTCGTACCCATTATCCCTGGCAACAGCTCTGTGAGGCGGGTGTTATATCTCCATATTGCAGTTGAGGAAACTGAAGTTGAGAGGTTAAATAATTTGTTCAGTACATGACTGAGCCCAGCCTTCCTGGTTCCAGCACATCTCCCCGTTTGGTCCATGGGAGCTTATAAACTAATTGGGAGGAGACAACACAAACACACATGAAACAATTAGAGAACAAAGCAAGACTGCATGTAATTAAGTCCTAAATTGTGTGGTACGGGCTGCAAGTGCTGAAGGAATTCGGGGGAAAGAGTGCTTCCCTAGTGTGGGCCAAAAACCAGGGTAGGGGAGATTCTGAGGGGAAGCTGGATAGTGAAGGGGGTAGAATTTGAATGGGTCTAGAGCCTCGGTAGCGCAGTGGTTAAGAGTTCAGCTGCTAACCTGAAGGTCAGTGGTTTGAACCCACCAGCCATTCTGTAGGAGAAAAACCTGGCAATCTGCTACCGTAAAGATTAAAAAACCAAACCCGTTGCCATAGAGTCGACTCCAACTCATAGGGACCCTATAGGACTGAGAAGAACCGTCCCATAGGGTTTCCAAGGAGTGGCTGGTAGATTCCAACTGCCAACCTTTTGGTTAGCAGCCGAGCTCTTACAACTTAGCTCATAAAGATTACAGCCTAGGAAACCCTGGTACAGTTCTACTCTGTCCTATAGGGTCACTGTGAGTCGGGCTTTTGAAGGAGCCCCTCAGTAGAGCCAACAGTTAAGCACTTGCCTACTAGCCAAAAGGCTGGTGGTTCGAACACACCCATAGGCTCCTGGAAGACAGGCCTAGCGATCTGCTTCTAAGAAAGGTCACATCATTGAAAACCCTCTAGAGCAGCTCTGCTCTGCACATATGGAGTCACCATGGGTAGGGATTGACTCAAGAGCAACTAACAACAACAGGGCTACTGAGAGGGAGGCAGCAGTGGTGACAAGTACACAAAAGGAGGACAAAGTAATTAATATTTACTGAAACTTACTATGTGCCAGGCAATGAGTTAAACTTGTCTACATGGTTTTTTCATTTAATCCCCCCAAAGGTAGGAATGTGGAATTTGGAGTGAGTTTTCTATACTTGCATCAACATAGTTCAGTGATCCTTACTCCCTACCCCTAAAACTCCCAATGAGCAGGAAGGAACCTTTGAAATCACATTTGTTCTAGGTCTGAGTGGAGCTACTCATCAGATATCCTTGGAAAGGAATAGGCTTTTCTCAGAAAACAGGTATCTTAAATCAACTTGCAGTGGCTCAATTTGCTCAAATCTCATTAGGCAAACAGGATTTTCTAGAACATGTTTATTTAAATACCTGTAGGGGTCCCCACCAACTAACATGAAGGACAAACTAGCCATGAGATTTTGGCCACAACAATTTTGAGAACAAGCCAATTTTCAGGCGTCTCCTTAGATAAGCTACAGTCACTTTCACTCTTGACTTTCTGTGATCTTGTGACTTTTCAAAATAATGGCAGATGCTTCATCATTGCAGAAACACAATATCTCCAACTCTGAAGGGCCTGGTTTGGTGGGTGAAGTATATAGCTTGCCTAGGAGGAGTCCAAGGTCTTGATGAAATTGTAGATAAATCACCCTACATCCAGGGCTCTGCCTTCCCACGGTGGCTAGGAGCCAACCTCCCACTTTCCTCTCACTCTGTCTGTGATCTTCCCCTACCCGCATTACCCATTCATCCTTTCATTCATTCAGCCAAGAAACGTGTGGAGTTCCTGATAGGAGCTGCACAGTGCCAGGTGCCAAGAATACAGAGTACTAACAGTCAATGTATAGCTAAATGTTAGTCCGTCAAGACCACTGGTCTCCAAAGCGGGGTGCATGACTGACAGCCCACTGGGCTTCGGGAAATTGGGGCTTTAGTTTTTGTTTTATCTTTTTTAATTTGCACTTTAGTGAGTTTTACAATGCATATAATTTATAAATAAATAAATTGAGAATGTGTGCTCAAAAATGTTTTATTGCTAGACCTCTAGCAATAGTTAGACAAAGTTAAAGAAGTTTGAAGACTATTGGTCTGGATTCATTACTCTTTTTTTTTTTTTTTTTTAATCTACGTTTTCTAATCTCTGAAGAGAACACTGAGCACTTTTATTACAAAAGCTTTTTAAAATCTTTTAAATTATGTTGACAGTATATGTGGGACCGTGGTCCAGACCAGGAAGATAAAAACTGAGAGTGATATGTTTCCCTTTGTGGAGGCCCTGATGGAATGTGTTTTTTGCCCCCTTAAGGACTCTCCTGAAACCATAACTACGCTGTTATTACTGCCCTTGACCTGGGCTGCGCTGTGAAGCTGCTTCCTCGTGAACTCTACCTTCTCTTCTTCTTCACTTCCTTCTTGTTTCCCCTTACTAGGAGAGGACAAATCTCTGGCCAGTCATAAAATAAAGGCTATTAACTAGCTAATCCAACTGCCTCTTTTTACAGAAAGGGAAACTGAGGCCCAGAGAGAGAAGGAGTCTGGCAACGGCACAGGTAATGGCAGAGCTCCCCAGCACTGGGCACACTTGGCCCATGTTGGGCAGAGGAGGTGTTTTGTCCCCTACGTTGTCAGTGCCCATCCCCTTTTCCCAGGTGGAAATTTAGAGTAGACAAAGAGGTGTTTTGTTAAGTGTAAGTGTATTAGTCAGAGGAGGAAGAGAAACTAAAGAGGCCTCCCTCAAGAATAGCTGGTGGGCAGTGAACAAGCACAAGCTCAGCGTGGGAGTCCCATCAACAATGGGTCAAAGAATGGGGCCTGTGAAAGATCCACCCCCGTGCCTTTCTTCTGATGGATGTGCAGCTGCTGGGTAATGAATGATTCCTCTACGAACTGGGGAGAGGCAACAATAAAGAGGTTGCCATCAGAGAGGAGGAGCCTAGAGTTGAGGACAAAAGGAAGTCCTTAGAACCAGCTCACCTACACAAAGACAGTGTTCCATAGACACCTGCAGAGATCATTAAGAAGTATGGTTAACAGCATGAGCTTGGGAATCAAGTGGGTTTGAGTCCCAGCTCTGCTACCTTAAGTTACTTCACCTCTTCAGGCCTCACTCTTCTCATCTGTAAAATGGTGATAATAACATTTACCCCATAGAGTGAATGCCTATAAAGCACTTAGCACAGTGCCCGGCATATAGCCTGTGCTCTAAATGTAATAAAGTAATGTGGTTCTTATTACATTCAAATAAAGACCACCCTAAATTCTACCAGAATTTGCCAACCAGTATTTGGAGTTTATGGTTTCCCAGAACACAGAATTTGGAATCAAAACATCTTGAGTTTAAGTCCTGGCACTGCTACTTAAACGGGATGATCTTAGGCAAGTTGCTTAACCTCCGTGAATTTATGTGCATCTCAAAAAAGAGGATAATATAATAACCTTAGATTGTTGTAAGTTGTCGTCGAGTTGATTCCAACTTCTGGCAAAGTCCATGTGTGCAGAGGAGAACAGCTCCACAGAATTTTCAAGGCTATGACCTTTCGGAAGCAGACTGCCAGGCCTATCTTCCAAGGTGCCTCTGGGTGGGTTTGAACCACCAACCTTTTAGCTAGTAGTCAAGCGCTTAACCATTTGTGCCATCCAGGGACTCCCTAGATTACAAGATTGTATATGAATATAAAAATATTTTCTTACCTGTAAAGAACGATATTCTATACATGTAGTTGATGAAGACAGGGATGTACATGCCTATTACAACAAGGGCTGCCCCCTCTTCCCTTCACCACTAAAACCACCAAAATTATAGGCTTTCTCATAGGTTATAAACAAGCCTTGGTGGCGCAGTAGTTAAAGCGCTTGACTGCCAACCGAAAGGTTGGCGGTTCGAGCCCACTAGCTGCTCCACGGGAAAAAGATGTGGTAGTCTGCTTCCATAAAGATTTACAGCCTTGGAAACCCTATAGGGGCAGTTCTACTCTGTCCTATAAGGTCACTATGAGTCAGAATCGACTCTACATCAACAGGTTTGGTTTTCTTTTGGCTCGTAAGAGAAAATTCAATTAGCTTTTAGTTTCGGCTAAATCTTTATACGTATTCCTCCAAACAGATAAGCAACTAATTACATTGCCCTTGGAAGTAAGATTGCATGAAAATAGATTAAGGCTAAAACATCATGACACTTTCTTTATAAACAGCGTGGCATAATTAAATTTATAAAGTGTCACTACCAAAATAAAAGGTAAACATTTTTTTATTCAATACAAGATGCCCAGATTATGGTATTGCCACATAGAAGTGTTAGCTGAGCTTGGTTCACCAAGTGAAATATAAACCATGTAAAATTCAAACATACTCAGGTAAGTTTTATTTACTGATGGTCACTACTGTTGTGCACTTAAAGAAAAAAATCCTGTTGTTATCCCCATTTTACAGTTGAAAAGACTGAGGCTCAAGAAGGTGAGATAATTTGCCCAAAATCACAGTTTCCAAGTGTGAAGTTAAAACATAAATATAACTCATAAATTAGCTAATTACTCACCTTCATTTTAATTGACATTAACATATAGAGCTCCCAAAACCAAAAACCAAACCCATTGCCGTCAAGTAGATTCCGACTCATAGCGACCCTATAAGACAGAGTAGAACTGCCCATAGGGTTTCCAAGGAGCGGCTGGTGGATTCGAACTGCAGATCTTTTGGTTAGCAGCCAAGCTCTTAATGACTGCACCATCAGCGCTCCATAAATGAAAAACTTCTCTGAATTTTCAAGAAAAATTCAAAATGTAATTTAACCTAGAACACAATTGGACTAGGTGTTATGAGGAATAGCAAAAAGTATAAAATGTTACCCCCTTTATTATAATATTTGGAGTCCTTGGGTGATACAAATGGTTAACGTTACCCAGCTCCTAACTGAAAGTTTGGAGGTTCGAGTACGCCCAGAGACAGAGTGAAAGAAAGACCTGGAGATCTATTTCTAAAAAATCAGCCATTGGAAATCCTATGGAGCACAGTTCTACTCTGACATACATGGGGCCGCCATGAGTTGGAATCGACTAATCAGCAACTGGTTTTGTTTGTCGTATAATAATATTTACATTTATTTTTAGCTGTCATGTATAGTTTTCTCATTTAAATGTCACAAAGAGCTTGAGAGATCAGACTACTATATTGTATTATACCTATTTTACAGATTCTTTGAAATGCAGCGGAGGATGCACAGCATTGAACATGAATGGTTTCTAAATAATAGGTGGAGTCACTTGTTAAAACTGAGGGTTGGGGTACAAAGGGATAGGGAGGATAGAGGCTGGGAGAGAGTGGAAAAGAATCGCGGCACGGGGTGGCGGCGGGGGTGCCACAGACCAGCAGGGAGGCACTGGCTAAAGCCAAGTAGATTTGATAAGGTTTCCCCAAGAGCCAATCCAAAGAAGCCCCGCATTATACATAAAGGAAAGCTATTAAATGGAGCACATGCTAAATATCCCAGGAGCTCATCCTCTTTCTTTAGCTCATCCTTAAATCCCATTTACCCAGAGTTTGAGATAACAAACATCAGTCAATCCACCAAACGTTTCCTGAATAAGCACAATGCAGCGGTTAATGAAGTTCATGAAAAACCTCAACCAGGGAGCATTTCATTAACGTCTGTCACAACTTATCAGCTCAGCCTATGTGACCATTATGTATTACAATTTTGTAGTAGGAAGGGAAGGAAGCAATCCCTTGTCTCCTCTGCTTTCCTTTCTTCTGTGACATATAGCCACTGCCATCATGTGGTCAAAGGGGGCACAGCCATACCGTTTCAGACAAATTCTACGAAAATGTTTCCTGACTAAAAAGACTGAAACTCACTTTGATAAGAAATGTAAAAACAATTCTCGTATTAAACAAAATAAATATTGAGGCAGTCCTTAGTTTAAGATTGGATTGTGTTGTAAAACATTTGCTTATATGGTGGTTGTTTAGAACTCAAAATATATTTTCTCTTCAAAAGAACCTGTAAGTGGTGATGAACTTCCAGAGCTTGTCCACAAACCCTATTTAACCTGTATAAACCTAGCATATAGCACTATTCCAAGCATGCCTAATGGCCATTTGTTCCTGCTTAAGATGGCATCTTGCCTTGCTCTGGAACAAAACCAGCTCCCACCCCATCCCTCCCTCCTCAAGGTGGAGAATTAGCTAATAGACACTTAGTCACACAAGTCCTGAAGTGGCTCCTGTGCCATAAGCTTCCTGGACCCCCAATGAGATAGATGCTTCTAGATACTCCTCAACCTCTGTGTTTGCTTAAGAGAAAGGAGGGGCTCCTGGGAGACTGCACTGTCACTTGTCAAACATTTATGGAGCACTTCCTCAATGCCTGGCCCTGTGCTAGGTGTGGAAATACAGAGAACCAGAAAGCATGACCCTGCCCTCAAGGTCACAGTGCAGTGGGAGAAACAGACCCATAAGCCCAATATTACAGTATAATGTGATAAGCACCACAAGAGAGACAATAACAGGAGTATAGTGAATGTTATGAGCTGGGCTCTTTCTCTCTTATAAGCTCTTATATAGCACTTACTATGTGCCAGGTGTTATTTGAAGTGCTTACAGATATCAACCTATTTGATCTTCGTAACAATCTATGAGATAGGTTCTACTGTTGTTGTTGTTGCTGGGTGCTGTCAAGTTGATTTTCAACTCATAGTGACCCTATGTGACAGGGTAGAACCACCCCATAGGGTTTTCTAGGTTGTAATCTTTACAAGAGCAGATCACTAGGAGCCTCTGGGTGGGCTCAAACTGCCAACCCTTTTGGTTAGCGCTTAACCGTTGCGCCACCAGGGCTCCATTAAGTACTATTATCATCCCATTTTTATAGATGAAGAACTGAGAGGTTAAGTACAGCTAGCAAGTTGCAGAACTGGGATCTGAACCAGCCTTCTGTACTGAGTAGATGAGATAGCGCACGTCGCAGATCTGCAATGTGGGTCTGCTCTGCCTGTTTGACAGATGCAGCCTCAGGCTCGCTTGCTTCCCACTATGATGTCCCGCTTCACAATGCCATAGAAAAGCATAGGAGATTCATCTAACTCAGACCAAGGGTTGGAGATGGTTTCCCAGAGGGGATGATTCTTGAGGTGTGTATGAAGTATGAGTTGGAGAAGGGCATTCTGGGCAGAGAGAACAGTAAGCACCAAGATACAAAGGCATTAAGGAGCCTGATACAGCTGAGGAACTACATGTGATTCACCAGGACTAGAGGAGATGCAAGGGTGAGCAATAGCAGTTGAAGTTAGACATGTGGGCGGGCAGGAGAAAGCTCTGAGTTCTTGGAGTTCATCCTGACAGCAATAGGGGTTATAGAATTATTGTTTAACTATGAAGTGCCATCATCAGATTTGGAGATAGCTTGGAGGGAGGCCAGATCATTAAGAGGGCTTATTAGACGCTATTACAATAATCAAGTCAAATCTGAACCAAGGCACTGGCCCTCAAGATAGAGAATATAAATTCGAGGTATATTCATTGTATAGATGCCTTATTTTGTGTGTTCATTATTCATTAGCCCAGGATATCCCATCATCTATAGGGTGAAGTTGAAATTCCTTAGGATGCCAAAGAAGAGCCCGTTCTATCTGGCCCAGCCTCCATTTCAGTGGGTTGCTTACCTGGAGGAGTGTGCACAGGTGGCCCCCGTACACCAATCTGCTCACCATCCCCTCACAAGCTATGATTCCAACTCCTCTATATCTTTGAAAATATTGTTTCCTGCATCCTTCAGATGCCCTTTTCTCTATCCTCTTGGCAAACTCTTACTGTTTTCTCAAAACCCATCTGAAATGTCACCTCATTTATTTAACAAACATTTACTGAGCGCCCGTATAGTTGACATCCTCTTGGTATGAAATGCTTTGATGATGCACAAGAAGAGATGGGTAGTCTCCCAACATGGCCATTGGGTGACTTCACCTGAAGAATCTTCTCCTTTCTCCTGCCACCTACTCCATTTCTTATCCTCCTGATACCAGTGCTTTTCCAACAGTTAGAGTGCATATGAATTACCTGGGAATCTTACTAAAAATGCAGATCCTGATTCAGTGGTTCTCGGGCTGGTGGGGCTCGAGATTCTGCATTTCTAACAAGAGCTCAGGTGATGCTGACGCTGTGGTCTGCAGACTGCGTTTGAGTAGCAAGCCTTATACATTTTCTCAGTATAGTCTGATGAAAAAGCAATAAAGGCAATTATTTTTGTTTTTCTACATTGAACTCTTTATTGAGGTGAAATTTACATACAGTGAAATGCAGAGTTTAAACATACAATTCAATGAGTTTTGACAAATGGAAACACACAGCCCTGTAATCTACACCCCAATAAAGAACATTTCCAACATCCCAGAAAGTGCCCTTGTGCCCCTTTCCATTTCCTCCTCCAAGTTAAGATGGTTCCATTGTTGTTGTGTGGCATTGAGTTAATTCCGACTCACAGCAAACCTACAGGACAGAGCAGAACTGCTCCATAAGGTTTCCTAGGCTGTAATCTTTATGGGAGCAGTTTTCCTGGGACCCCAAATGATGCAGTCCAAGGAAATAGCTTTCTGATTCAGGAGACTTGATCAAAAGATAATTTTAAAGAGAAACACAAAAAACTGTGTATCTTCTAAGCACTGCTTCATAAAGATGGTAAACTACTGATCTAACTAATCATTGGAGTGGTTTTTAGTTCATTTTTCAATACACAATTCCACATGCCAGGTCCTATGCTTGGTGTGGAATACCAAGGTGAACAACATGGCCCTGTCCTCAGGAAGCTAGCTCAAGTCTATCAGGGGAAACAGACAAGGAACCTGGCAGAAGCTTTCTGGAAGAGAGAATTCTGGGGCATGGGGCATTCCTGACTGAGGCAGGGAAGGCTGGGGAGGATGACAGGAAGTAAACGAGTCATTAACAAATCTCATATTTTATACATCTTAATCTTGTATAGAACTTTGCAAAAGTTCCCTTACATATCTCATTTAACATAACCTTGTGACAAGGCAGATACTCCCATTTTATAGCTATGAAAACTGAGGCTTAGAGAGGTTAACTTAAAGTCATACACTGGTAAGCTTTAAAGCAACTGCCCCATAGGGTTTCCGAGTCTGTAATCTTTCTTTACAGGAGCAGGTCTTTCTCCCGTAGAGCCACTGAGTAGGTTCCACTGGGTGAGTTCGAACTACCAACTTTTTGGTTAGCAGGCAAGTGATTAACCATTGTACCACCAGGACTTCTTATAAAGCAATGCGTTTAGCACCTAGGAAAGCTCTGTCTCCATACCACAGATGCTCCAGAAAGTTCTTGTGTGGTGTTGAGGCCAGCTCAGTGGCAGGAATCACAGGAGTGCTCTCTTCAGGAACCCAGACACTAGCCCACCCATGAACATTAGGCCTCGCAGGCCACCTGTGCCCTTGACAATACATTCCCTCCTGGGAGGGGAATTTCCTCAGAGGAGTGTCTTTCCTGCAGGATCTCCCTGTGTTAGGGTCTCCAGTCCTGACCACCCCTCGCGGAAAGGCTATACTAATTGCTGCCCACACTCATTTGTGTTTTAGCATCTTGCTTCCTGCTCCTGCACCATGAAAATCCCACTTTGTGACCTCCTGCTGCTCAGCCTATTCTCCAGTGTGTTCAGCAGTTGTCAGAGGGACTGTCTGACCTGCAGAGAGAGACTCCACCCAGCCCTTGACAGCTTCAACCTAGAGGTAAGTGCAGGAGGCATGAGGGGATAGCTCTTCCACTGGTTCATCTCCACCTTCCCCCTCCAGAGCAGACTCTGAATGAGTAAGGCCTTGCTGAGATGTCACATGACTTGCCCAGTGTCACATGGTCTGTAGGAAACAGATCGGGGCTGGACCTCCCATCTCCTGACGGAAAACCCTGTGGTCTTTCCACTTGACCACATTCAAACAGAGACATAGCCATATTTCCATTTCTTCTCACTATCGAAATAAGCCACACTCACTTTAGAGAACTGGACAAATTCAGAGAAGTATAAAAAAAATCAAAATCATCTTTAATCCCACCAGTCAGAGAAAGAATCCTACTTTTTTCACTTAATACTATACCAGGATCAATTTCCCATGTTATTAAATAGTATTTTAAAATATTTCTTTCTATGAATATAGTTTACTTTGTTTAACCAGTCCCCTACTGTTAGCACTGTTAGTTATGCTGTTCTCCATTTTTGATATTATAGATCATTCTGCAGTGAACATCCAGGTACTGAAATGCTCTCTTATATTTTATATTTCAAATTTAAGTTGAAAATCTGTTGTTAAATTTTTACTCATTAAATAAACTGTTTTTCCAACTAATTTCAGTACATAATCATTCTCCTATTAAATCCAGCATAACTCAGTTATTTTTCTTTTGTAGTCAAATAAACCTCTTTCAAAAGATGCCATGTTTCAAACCCCTCAACCTTTTAAAAGTAACTGCTGTTACCAAGGCAGATGTACAAATATAGAAAACAAATATTCTTGTTGGACTAAGGTTCCATGGCATCTCCCAGCTCCCAGTAAAAGATGAAGAGATACAGCCCCAATAGACCCAAGCGTACCAAACTCTTCCTACCCAGCTCAGTGGTTTTCAAGCCTGTTTTCTGGACAGTAAAATCATGAAAAGCATCCCAAATAACCCATTCAAAATTTATTCATTTATCTGAGTCATTCATCATGCTTTTTTTTTTATGAACACCTACTATGTGAGTTCCTGGATAGTGTAAACAGTTAAGCACTCGATTACTATCTGAAAGGTTGGTGGTTTGAATCCACCTAGAAGTACCTTGAAAGAAAAGCCTGGTAATCTACTTCTGAAAGGTCATAGCCATGAAAACCCTATGGAGTACACACGGGGTCATCCTGAGTTGGAATCAACTCAGTGGAAACTGGTTTGGTTTTCTGGTTTACTGTGCGCGGTATTAGGCCTAGAGATTCAAAGGTGAGCAGATGGGTGGAGCTTGCAACCAGCGGGTCAGAACAACACACAATCCCTCATGCTAGAGTAATCATAGGCACTGGGGAAGCAAGAGCAGTGGACCCCAACCAGTCTAGAGGTGCAGAGGAACTGGAGTTCGTAACGGACCTGAAGATAAAGTGACAGGGCAGGAAAGTGTGCCCCCTGTATCCCAAGTGGTGGAGGAGGGGTGGGGATTGGGGGACATGTGAAAAAGCCTATAGGAGAGCGGGGGTAGGATTTAAAGAACTGAGAAAAGCTGAGTTTGGCCAGAGCACAGTAGGTCCCACACACCTTTTCTATGCAGAAGCCCAAAGCTGTTTCTTAGTACCTCTTCAGACTGGCTCAGAGTGGTTTAAAAGTTCATCCAAAAACACTTTCCCTTGTTCTTAGTAAACAGAGCAGACAACTAGTTTGCATGTAAATCAGTTAAGGAGTTGATAAAGCCATTATCTCATAATTGCCACACTATTAATGTTCTTAGTTTGCAGCATAGATATGACTGAAGGTTATACACAATTCCTGAATCACTAACTTTCACTGCAACCCTTTACCTCCCACTCAAAAAAGCATTAGGAATTTAACTGTAGAGATAATCCTGAACCCACTTTAATTACTTTTTTACAAAGTAAATAAAAACACCCAAGTAGGTGATTTATTCGTAACAAACATCATACCTGATTGTGAACCACTAGTGTGCCTTCCCACTCCCTTAGATACCACAACCTTGGGTTGCTCCATACTGAGAAGATGGAGGCCCAATCCACCACTGTCAAGTTGATTCCAACTCATGGTGACCCCATGTGTTGCAAAATAGAACCAAGCTCCATAGAGGTTTCAAGGCTGTGACCTTCCAGAAGCAGATCACCAGGCCTTTCTTTCGAGATGCCTCTGGGTGGGTTCAAACTGCCAACCTTTCAATTAGTAGCCATACACTTAGCCATTTGTAGCACCCAGGGATCCTAGATGGAGGCCTCCAAGTATAAATTCTCTCCAGTTCCTTTATCAGCATTTCAGATCAGAATCTGTGTTTACTCTCCCCACCTGCCTCCCATCCTGTGCTCGTCTCCTTCTTCCTCCTTTGTGCTTTCCAGCTTCCTCCTGGGCATTCTCCTCTTTATCCTCTCTTCCACTTGCTTTTTCCTTCCCTTCATTGTCATGTTTCTTGAAAGAGTAATCTACAATGTGACTTTAACCTCCTTGCTTCTCAATCACTTCTTAACTGCTCTCTCGGAGCTCACCAGCAACTCCTAATTACCAAATGCCATGGGCTGGTACTCTGTGTTCCTCCTACTTTTCCTCTGTGCAGTATTTAACCATGCTGATCCCCTCCTCCTTCAGGAAACCCCAGTCCTTTCCTGGTGAACTTGCCTAGTTCTCTTCCCAGCTCTGACTCCTTTCTTTGCCTCTTATGTTCGCTTCTGTTCTTCTCTCCACCCGTAGACATAAGTGATTGCCAAGATTCCCCGCTTCTTACCTTAATGTACTCTCTCAAGAGAGTCCATCCACCCAGCCCACACCTTCAGTTCTCCCAGTCTGCAAGTAGCTTCCAAATGTACACCCCCGACCTATACTCTCTACTGAGTTGCAGATGACACTCCCACTCATTTTCCATTGTTGTTGCTGTTAGTTGCCATGGAGTGGACTCCAACTCATGGTGACCCAATGTAAAACAGAACAAAACATTACTGGGTCCTAACCATCTTCAGGATTATTGATATGCTTGAGTCCTTTGTTTCCACTACTGTGTATCTTGAGTGCCTTCCAACCTAGGGGGCTCATCTTCCAGCACTCTACTAGACAATATTCTGATGATCCATAGGATTTTCACTGGTTAATTTTCAGAAGTAGTTCTCCAGGACTTTCATCCTAGTCTATCTTACCAGCAGCTCCACTGAAACCTATCCACCATGGATAACTCTGCTGGTGTTTGAAATATCAGTGGTATAAATCCCAGCATCAAGCAACACACAAGCCACCACAGTATAACAAACTGGTAGTCATTTTCCATTTTGTTCTTAGGTTGGTTCCCACCTATAGCAACCCTATGAAAAACAGAACAAAACACTGCCCGGTCCTGCGCCACCCTCACAATCATTGTTATGCTTGAGCTCATTGTTGCAGCCACTGTTTCAATCCATCTCATTGAGTGTCTTCCTCTTTTTCGCTGACCCTCTACTTTACCAAGCATGA
Source organism: Trichechus manatus latirostris (assembly GCF_000243295.1). NCBI lineage: Eukaryota > Metazoa > Chordata > Mammalia > Sirenia > Trichechidae > Trichechus > Trichechus manatus. The sequence goes on from NW_004444027.1 coordinate 5,090,062, forward strand.
TGTCCTTCTCCAGGGACTGGTCCCTCCTGATAATATGTCCAAAGCACATGAGACACAGTCTCACCATCCTCACTTCTAAGGAACATTCTGGCTATACTTCTTCCAAGACAGATTTATTTGTCCTTCTGGCAGTCCATGGTATATTCAGTATTCTACACCAACACCATAATTCAAATGCATCAATTCTTCTTTGGTCTTCGTTATTCATTGTCTAGCTTTCACATGCATATGATGTGATTGAAAATACCATGGCTTGGGTCAGGCACACCTTAGTCCTCAAAGTGACATCTTTGCTTTTTAAAACTTTAAAGAAGTCTTTTGCAGTACATTTGTCCAATGCAATACATTGTTTGATTTATTGACTGCCGCTTCCATGGGCATTGATTGTGGATCCAAGTAAAATGAAATCCTTGACAACTTCAATATATTCTCCATTTATCATGATGTTGCTTAATGGTCTAGTTGCGAAGATTTTTTTTTTCTTTATGGTGAGGTGTAATCCATACTGCAGGCTGTAGTCTGTGATCTTCATTAGTAAGTGCTTCAAGTCCTCTTCCCTTTTCAGCAAAGCACAGTTGTGTCGTCTGCATATTGCAGGTTATTAATGAGTCTTCCTCCAACCTTGATGCCTTGATCTCCTTGATGTAGTCCAGCTTCTCGGATTATTTGCTCAGCATACAGATTGAATAAGTATAATGAAAGGATATGACCCTGACATGCATTTTTCCTGATTTTAAACTACGCAGCGTTCCTTTGTTCTATTTGAACAATTGCCTCTTGGTCTATGTACAGGTCCCACCTGAGCAAAATTAAATGTTCTGGAATTCCCATTCTTCACAATGTTATCCATAATTTGCTATGATTCACACAGTCAAATGCCTTTGCATAGTCAATAAAACACAAGTAAACAATTTTCTGGAATTCTCTGCTTTCAACCAAGATTCATCTGACATCATCAATGATATTCCACATCCTCTTCTGAATTTGGCTTGGATTTCTGGCAGTTCCCTGTCAATGGACTTCTGCGACCGTTTTTGAATTATCTTCAGAAAATTTTACTTGTTGTGATATTAATAATATTGTTCAATAATTTCCGCATTCTGTTGGATCACCTTTCTTTGCAATGGGTACCAATATGGATCTCTTCCAGTCAGCTGGCCGGGTAGCTGTCTTCCAAATTTCTTGGCATAGACAAGTGAGCGCCTCCAGTGTTGCCATCCATTTGTTGAAACATCTCAACTGGTATACTATCAATTCCTGGAGCCTTGTTTTTCACCAATGCCTTCACTGCAGTTTGGACTTCTTCCTTCAGTACCATCAGTTCTTGATCATGTGCTCTTGAAATGGTTGAACGCTGACCAATTCTTTTTGGTACAGTGACTCTGTGTATTCTTTCCATCTTCTTTTGATGCTTCCTCTGTCATTCAATATTTTGCACATAGAATCCTTCGATATTGTTAACTCAAGGCTTGAATTTTTTCTCCAGTTCTTTCAGCTTGAGAAATGCTGAGCATGTTCTTCCCTTTTGGTTTTCTAATGCCAGGTCTTTGCACATTCCATTATAATACTTTACTCTGTCTTCTCCAGCTGCCCTTCGAAATCTTGTTCAGTTCTTTTACTTTATCATTTCTTCTGTTGGCTTTAGCTACTCTACATTCAAGAGCAAGTTTCAGAGTCTGCTCTTACATCCATTTTGGTCATTTTTTTCTTTTCTTTTTAATGATCTTTTGCTTTCTTCATGTATGATGTCCTTGATGTCATTCCACAACTCGTCTGGTCTTCAGTTATTAGTGTGTAATGCGTCAAAAATATTCTTGAGATGGTCTCTAAATTCAGATGTGATATACTCAAGGTCGTACTTTGGCTCTCGTGGACTTGTCTTACTTTTCTTCAGCTTCATCTTGAACTTGCATATGAGCAATTGATGGTCCGTTCTGCAGTCGGCCCCTGGCCTTGTTCTGACTGATGATATTGAGCTTCTCCATCATTTCTTTCCACAGATGTAGTCAGTTTGATTCCTGTGTATTGCATCTGGCAAAGTCCACGTGTATAGTCGCCACTTACGTTGTTGAAAAAAGGTATTTCCAATGAATAGGTCGTTGGTCTTGCAAAATTCTATCATGTCATCTCTGGCATCATTTCTATCACCAAGGTCATATTTTCCAACTACTGATCTTTCTTCATTTCCAACTTTCATATTCCAATCACCAGTAACTATCATTGCATCTTGATTACATGTCTGATCAATTTCAAACTGCAGAAGTTGGTAAAAATCCTCAGTTTCTTCAACTTTGGCATTAGTGGTTGGTGCATAAATTTGAATAATAGTCATATTAACTGGTCTTCCTCATAGGCATATATCGATATTTTCCTGTCACTGACAGCATTATACTTCAGGATAAATCTTGAAATGTTCTTTTTGACAATGAATGGAACACCGTTCCTCTTCAATTTGTCACTCCCAGCATAGTAGACCATATGACTGTCTGATTCAAAATGGTCAGTACCAGTCCACTTCAGCTCACTAATGCCGAGGATATCTATCTTTAAGCACTCCATTTCGTTTTTGACAGCTTCCAATTTTCCTTGATTCATACTTCGTACATTCCACATTCAGACTATTAATGGATATTTGCAGCTGTTTCTTCCTATTTTGAGTTGTGCCACATCAGCTAATGAAGGTCCCGAAAGCTTGACTCCAACCATGTCATTAAGGTCGACTCTATTTTGAGGAGGCAGCACTTTCCCAGTCATATTTTGAGTGCCTTCCAACCTGAGGAGCTCATCTTCCAGCACTATATCAGAAAATCTCCTGCTGCTATTCATAAAGTTTTCACTGGCCAATTTTTTTGGAAGTAGATTGCCAGGTCCTTCTTCCTAGCCTTAGTCTGGAAGCTCTGCTGAAACTTGTCCACCACGGGTGACCCTGCTGGTATTTAAAATACCAGCGGCATAGCTTCCAGCATCATATCAACATGCAAATCACCAAAGTACAAACTGACAGACGAGTGGTGGTCATTTTCCGTAGTTACCAGGAAATCCCACCTTCCCTTACCGACCTTCTCACTGCTCTTGGAATAAGCCCTTCCATTTTTTTGCACATGCCTTTCCCTCCTCCCACATCTGATAAATCCTACACATACCTCAAAACCCAGATTACATTTCACCTCTCAAGAGAAAATTTTCCCCATTCTTACCTGCTCCCAACAGTTGGCCCCTCCCTCCTTTGTGCTCTGACAACTTTTTTTGTGTTTGCAGGTCTTTCTCTCACCTTCTTTGTGTTATATCTCTGGATGTCCCCCAACACATATCACAGTGTGCGGCACACAGCAGTGCTCAATAAAGACCTCCTGTGGAAACTGTAAGATAGTCATATTTAATCTATCAGGCATGTCTATTACAGACACTGTAGTTTTTACATTTAGGTCTTTGAAAATCAGTGAAGAATTGGGAGCACATCTCCATTTCTCCATAACACCTTAAATCTCTGGGATCCACACAACATTATTAGCCTTACTTCTTTGAAACAAGTCAGAAAATGGACCAGTTATAGCCTTGCCATGAGTGCTAATTGAGTTTGGGTGTGTGAAACCCCTCACAGTGCCTGCTAATCACCCAGAGGACTTGGCTGCTTGGTTGTTTTTGTTTCTAGTTTGTATTCACCTTTAAGCTATTTCAAGATTTTTAATGAAATGCCTAGAAAAATGTAGACAACCACATCTCATTTCCAAATCTTGTAACCCTTGTGTATGTACACACTGTGAATGGCAGAGGCGACTCAGATACTTTGTCAAGGACTACTTCCCCAAATCCTCCTTGGAGTTACATAATCCATGATCCACTAGACCTTTGGCTTCATCAGCTTTATCTCTTACCCCAGGTAGATAGCCCAAGTATGACTGGTTTATCATTAGACTATAATATTGACTGGGAAATGATACACATACCCAAACCCATTGCAATGTGCTCAACTTTCGCCTAACTGTGAACAGTACTTAACCCACCAGCTCAAGTGGAAGAAACTAGATTCAGGGAGTTATTTTAGAGACAAAGGGGAAGGTAACCCCCAAGAATGGTCTAAGCAAATTTATTTAAAACTTCTGGAACTCTGTTGCAAGATAAACTACCTCCTGGTAGTCCTCTCTATCTTCATTAAATGAAAACTCTTAGTAGTGGATTTCAGTAAACCAAAACCAAACCCGCTGCTGTCCAGTCAATTCTGACTCACAGAGACCCTATAGGACAGAGCAGAACTGCCCTATAGGGTCTCCAAGGCTGTAATCTTTACAGAAGCAGGCTGCCACATCTTTCTGCCGTGGAGCAGCTGGTGGGTTCGAATCGCTGACCTTTTGGTTAGCAGCTGAGCACTTATTATATGTTTTTCTTCTCTCCTACTCATCTGCTGGCCTCCTATTCATCTGTCAGCCCTCAGATATTCTAGCGGAACCTCCCAGAGCTAATAGCATCCAAATGTCTCTTGGTCACAAGTGGTTTGGCTCTTTTGTGGCAAAAAGTTGACCATCCCAGTTAGCTTCTTCTTTTCCTCCCAATGGAATCATTTGCCTGTTTCCCAATTTGTGTCCTAATAATTTGATCCCAGACAACTAAATGGCCCTTTTCTCAGTTTCCCCACAAGTCCAGCTTTCAGATCAATTTGGCAACAATCGGAGACCTTCCAGATGCTCATCCATGCTCTGGCTTAATATAGCAATGTTATCAGCATAGGTTGTGCAAATACGTCCAGTTCACTTAATAGGCCATTAACCCATCTCTGGAAAGAGGCTGGCAGGTTCCTCCAACCACTGTTAGGCATTAAGCTCATACGCCATCTGGTGTTAAAAATGCTGTTTTGAATTTGGATTCCTCATATTTGTCCAAAACCTTCTTCTAAACCAGGAGTTGAGATAATTTTGTTAGTACCTAATTCATCTAACACTGTGTCAAGCCTGAGTATGAGCTGTGCATCTGGTTTGATCATAGTATTTCATTTTCTACGATTGACACAAAATCTAATTACCATCTGGGCTTAGAAACCCAGGGGCCCATATGAGATCTAATAGCCTCTAGGTTTAACAACTCTTCTACCCGTTTCTGTAAAACGCAGGGAGCAGAACAATTCAACAAGCACTTTTGGGACTCCCATCTTGTGAAAATTGGACCAGGTATACTCAAAGGTCCATTCTAGCTCCAAAATTCTACACTTCTATGCACCTTTCCAATGCTACTCGTGCTTTCCTGCTGACTTTAATAGAGCAGGGTTTCTCAAACTTGCCACTACTGACATACAGGCTGGATAATTCTTTGCTGTGGGGGGCTGTCCTGTACATCCTATGATGTTTAGCAGCATCACTGGCCTCTACCCACTACCCTCTGCCACAATCCCCCACCCCCAGTTGTAACAACCAAACGTGTCTTCAGACATTGCCAAATGTCCCATGGAGGGCAAAACTGCCCCCAGTTGAGGGAGTTTTTGCTTAGGGGCAGTAGGTTTACGCTTATGGTGGTAGAATAATTTGAAAAAGGATAGCAAGAATGGTTGCACAACTTGATAATGTAATCAATGTCACTGAATTAGGCATGTAGAAATTGGTAGATTGCTGTTTGTTTTGTTGTATATTTTCACCACAATAAAAAAATAAAGTAAGTACTCAAAAAAAATTGCCCCCAGTTGAGAACCACTGCAGTAAAGTAATAACCCAAACAGGATTCCACCTGGTTTTCTTCGAAGTGTTTCGGTATAGGCTAAGTACAGATCCACCTGTCTTTCTCTAAAGGAGTACTATTTCTGACCACCGTGTCCCATAAGCAAGTCCCAAAGCAGGATTTCTCAAAGTTTACTCCCACCTCAGAACCACCTGGGGGGTTTGTTTAAAAATGCAGATTCCTGGACACTCTCCTAACCTACTGAACCAGAATCAGGGATGTGGTCCAAGAATTTGCATTCTAACAAACTCTAGTAGTGATTCTTATAGACACTAAAGTTTACAACTTTATTGTTCTCCGGTTAGGTCTTCCATCTATGAAAGTTGCCTGGCGTTTTTCATACCCAGTGACATTTAGGTATTAAAAAGTGGTTTATCTATGTATCTCTGCTGAGCTTGTACTAAGTGCTCTTAGCTCTGTCAGCAACTATTTCTTGTCTGTCAAGGATCTCTGAGGAAAATCTCAGTGGAAAAGGCATGCTCAGAAAAATCATGGCTTCAGTATCAGTAGGAGCCAACATCACCACCTCTGGGGAGCAGGTGGACTGAGGAAAGGAGCTCCTTGGAAGCCTTACCAGTGAAGGACAGCAGCACTCTGCTGGATACCATCTCTTTCTCCTCTCCAGTCCAGTGGAATATGAGCACTACTTCCATCAGAACCTTACCTTTGGGTCTCAAGATCCTTACTCTTGCATTAATTTCTACCAATCAGTACCACAAGCACATGGACGTATTATAGTAGATGTCCTGGGTTGGGAATCAAGACATGTGAGTTCTTGTTCAGGTTTTAATATCATCTAACGGTGTAAATCTGGGCATGTTACTGAACCTCATTGTAACGTGAAGATCACACCGTATTAGTGATTCCCAAACCCAAGTAAATCTCAGAATTAGCTGAGGAGCTTTGTAAAAATAAATTTCTCCTATTATATCCCTTGGAGATTTAATTGGGTCTTGAAAGTCTGTGTTTTTAAAAGCTCTGCAGATGATTTGGATTCATATCCAGGTTTGGGACCCATTGCCCCAGGGGTTGCCTGAGGTCCCCCCTAGTGCTAGTATTGTATGAAATGCTTTGCTGATACACAAGAAGAGCTGGGGTGGTCTCCCAATGTGGCCACTGCGTGACTTCTGAAGCAGAATCCCCTCCCTTCTCCTGTTGGCTTGCTTCATTTCACATCCTCACTATTGGGCTCCACTTTGTATGCCAGGCAGAGATGGATTCCCAATAAGCAAGGTACGCACAGGCTTACTTGAGCTTACTTACTAAATCCATAGTGTATGATTTTACCAGTTTTTCACCACATCTTTGATGTGGTAAAACCCATATGAAACTGTGCACTACAAATCAGTAAGTAAACACAATAAAGCCCATGCACACCTTGCTTACTGGTTAATCCGCCTCTGAATTGCCAGGCATTGGATGCTTGGAATGTCTACTGACTTTATCCACAAGAACAGCTTACAGCCAAGTGAAAAGGTCCTTAGCCTGGTGTCCATGGATGGCTGGTCCACAGATAGGTTTTAGAAGATCTACAGACTCTCTAAAATTGTACACAAATTTGACACAAGTACGCATTTATATAGTCAAAGGGTGGGTCCATAGTTTTCTTAAGATTCTCAAAAGAGCCCATGACTTAAAAAAAGGTTAAGACCCCTGGTCTAATGAGACGGACAAAAAATCAGGTGAACAAAGAGTTGCAGAATGGTGACAAGTGCTACCTTACAAGAGTCTACTGAGTGCTAGAGTTCAAAGGAGCCCTTGTGGTGCAATATTTAAGAGCTCGGCTTTAGCGCTAAGTGAAAGGTCAGTAGTTCGAACCCCTGAGCTGCTCTACAGGAGGAAGATGTGGCAGTCTGCTACCGTAAAGATTACAGCCTTAGAAACCCTATGGGGCAGTTCTACTCTGTCCTATAGGGTTGCTATCAGTTGGAATCTACTCGACGGCATACAACAACAGGGGAGTTCAAGTTCTGGTTGCAACTAGCTGCAACTCCTGTTCTTCCACTGACTTTCTTTCTCATCTTTTTTTGTGTCCTTCCTTTTTCACTCCTAGCTAAGTATAAGGTCACTACTTGATTAATTCAGCCCAGTTCAACAAACCTCTATTGGAAACCCTATTTACTGCATGCAGAAGATTCCTGTAAAGGATTCAAACATGAGTTAGATGTGGTCCCTAAGTTGTCATGTTCTGCCCTATAATGTATTACAATTATATTAAGTAATAAAGTTGCCACAAAAGCAATACAAAGTTCTGTGGGAACACAGGGGCAGGAGAAAGTAGTTCTGGCAGGAGGAATTGAGGAAGGTGCCATAGAGGGGCTGGCTCTGGTTCCAAGAGTGGATGGAAGGAGGTCATTCCAACAGAGGGAAGAGCTTATGTGTGTTTGAGGCACTAGGAGCAGCCCCATATGCTTGAAGGGTGGTGTGAGAGAAGGAATCAGAAATCAGACTGAAAAGGTGGACTGGACCAGATGGTGGAGGGGCTTCAATGCTCTGCTCAGAAGTTGGGACTTTTTTTATGGACAACAACAAAATGTTGGACAGTGTGGGTAAGGTAACAAGGTGATTTGAGTTATTCTTCAGGAAGAGTACTCTGCCAGGAGTATAAAATAGATTGGAGAGGCAAAGATCAGAGATGGACAGACCAGTTAGAAAGCCACTGCAACCTGAGAGGTAATGAAGTCCCTATAAAGACAGTGGCAGAGGGAATGCAGATGTGCATGCTAATTGGATGGGGAAGAGGGAAGTGAGAAAGGAGAAGTTAAAGATATCCCCAGGTTTTTAAACCTGCGTGAGTTGGGGAATAAGGTGCCATCTAGAGAGACAAACAGACACCAAACAGAAGGGAAGACTTCGGGGTGGGAAAAGTATATCAGACAAGAATTATTTTCACCTGCTAGTAACAAAGACCTAAAGTAACCATGGCTTAAATAAGACGATTTGATTCCTCATAAAGAAGGCAGAGGTAGATAGCCCTGAGCTGTCATCAATGTCCCAGACTCCTCTCTTTCTGCTCCATCAGTGCATGGCTTCCATCGTCATGTGACTTCCATCCTCAGCCTCCCCTCATGGTTTTAAGATGGCCAATTAAGCACCAGCCAAAACATCCACAGCTTATGCAGGAAGCTAGAGGAAGGGAAGGAAGAAGGAAAAAAAGATGTTCTTCCCAGCTGAGTCAGCCCCTACTTTCCTGGAAGCCCCACTTAATCACTTCCATTTATATGTCGCTGGCCACCTCTGGCTATAAGGAATAAAATGAATGTTCTGTTAGTAAGGAAGAAGGGAGATGGATACGGGATAGGCCCTTGGCAGTCTATACCCCAGAAGGGAAGACAAGCTTCATTTTTAACAAATTGCACTTAAAGTACCCATGAGACATTTTGGTGGAGATAGAAGGCAGGGATCAGAGTAGTATCTGGGCAGGTACAGTATGTTAGAACATCAGTTCTGGAGATATCAGGTGCTAGAAGTACCGAACTGGGATAACCTGACAGAAGTGATGACTGAAGCCACAGAAATGAACAGTCACCAAGGGACAGAGTGTAAAGAGAAGGGGAGAAGTTTAAAGATAGGATCTTAGGAACAGAGGGGAAAAGGAGCACCGTCTGAGTGCTGAGTGAAATATCAGAATGAGAGTTTTAAGAAGGGGGTGTGTGGTCCACATTGCCACATGCTGCAGGGCCAATGAGAATGAGGACTAAGCGGGGCGGTTGGATCTGGTGACTGGGAAGTCAATGGTTATTCTCAAGAAGACAAATTTAGTTGGAGTGGATGAGGGAGGAAACCAGATTCCAAAGAGTTGAGAAGTAGCTTGAAGATGCTGAAATGGAGGCATCACATGCAGACCACGTCTTGGAGAAGCTTGTCAGTGACTAAAGAGGTTCATGGATTGGGGGGTAGTGGCAAAGGCTTGCAGGAGAAGTAGGATTGAAGAAAGGGTTTTTTAGGATGAAGTGGAACAACCTGTTTAAGGTCTGTTTTAGGATGAAGTGGAACAACCTGTAAGGTCTGTGACCTAAGCTGCCCACTCATCATACTTTTTGGTTAGGGATCAGGTTGGAAACTCTGCCCACAGAGACATCTGTACCACCCTGAACATCTGGGTGAGTGCTCTGGCTACCCAGATAGGGGCTCTGGGGCACACACACACCAATCTCCTGATGTCCTGCAGCTGCCCAGACTGAGCAGTAATTCTTGATGCCCTGTAAGCCAGGCAAGAGCTCCAAGGTTGGATGAAGCACCTTCTTGGCAAGGTTAGGTTGAGATGGGGTTTTCATCTGGCTAAGGCCAGAAAATGGAGATGATACTCAGGAGTGAAGCCAAAACAGCAAGTAGGAAGAAAAGCTGGAGGCAGATACTTCCAGAAGACCCAACCAAAGACAGGAATCCCAGAGGATGGGGCAAAGGTCAGAAACAATTAGGAGGGGTTGGAAAAACATCATGGTCAGGCTGGAGGCCTAGACTAAAAATTGGTGGTGATGAAGAGGCAGAACAGCAGCAGGGAGTTTCCAGGGGTCTCGTGGGGTCTGGCTTGCATCTGGTGGCACCTCTTCCCCCACCTGAAAGTGGATTGCAGGTTTATCCCTAAATGCCCAACCTACCTACAACCCAAAGTGGCCTGACTCTATTTTCTATAAATGATGCACAGACAGTGATGATTAAATGTATGTGGGATGAAAAATTAATAACACCAGGGTTGGTCTTTACATGGTGACCTTAAACATGCAGATTTAACTATACATTCTCACGCCCCCAATTTTTCTTTTTTAATTGTGCTTTAGATGAAGGTTTACAGAGCAAATTAGTTTCTCATTAAACAATACACATATTGTTTTGTGACACTGGTTGCCAACCCCACAACATGTCAACACTCTCCCCTTCTTCATCTTGGGCTCCCCATTTCCATTCATCCAGCTTTCCTGTCCCCTCCTGCCTTCTCATCCTTGCCCCTGGGCTGGTATGCCCATTTAGTCTTGTATATATGGTTGAGCTACATGTATTATTGTTTCCTTCATGGGCCTGTCTAATCTTTGGCTCAACGGTGAACCTTAGGAGTGACTTCAGTACTGAATGAAAAGGGTGTCCAGGGGCCATACTCTCAGCATTTCTCCAGTCTCTATTAGACCAGTAAGTCTGGTCTTTTTTTTTTTGAGTTAGAACTTTGTTCTACATTTTTCTCCAGTTTTGTCTGGGACCCTCTATTGTGATCCCTGTCAAAGCAGTTGGTGGTGGTAGCTAGGCACCATCTAGTTGTGCTGGACTCAGTCTGGTCACACTCCCAATTTCTTAAACCAGCCTGACCTCCCTCAAGCCTGATGAGAGAACAAAATAAAATTCTTTTTTATGGGTGACTCTCATGAGTGTGTTTGGCTCCAAGGACTCAATTACGGATGTAACAGTATGCAGTTTTTGGTGCACTCATTCTGTACCTACTTGCTGTGTCACCTTGAGTAAATTAACCTCATTTCTCTGAGTCTCAGTTTCCTCGTTTGTAAAATGACAGTGTTTGACCATATAGTTCTGTTTCTTTCCAACTCTGAAATTCTATGAATGTAAATACCAAAAACAAAAAACCAAACCCACTGCAATCAAGTTGATTCTGACTTATAGCGATCCCATAGGGTTTCCAAGGCTATAAGTCTCTGCGGAAGCAGACTACCACATCTTTCTCCCATGGAGCCGAGGTGGTTTTGAACTGCTAATCTCTCCATTAGCAGTCCACTGCTTTAACCACTGTGCCACCAGGGCTCCTTATGAGCCTAAATATCTGTGTGTAAAACTGCTGCTGGTAAATAGATGCTTTGGAAACACTTGCATTGGTATAGATAAAGACTATCGAGAGATTTATCTCCTCCACTGCTTTGGACTAATAGAGGTCCCCGTTTCTTTTCCCCTCCTCCCACCTCTGTTTTTGGCAGGTGTGCATCCTCGAGTGTGAAGAGAAGGTCTTCCCAAGCCCTCTCTGGACTCCGTGCACCAAGGTCCTGACCAGGAGGTCCCAGCAGCTCAGTCCTACTGACCCAGAGCACGTGGCTGCCGCTCTTTACCAACCAAGAGCATCTGAGATGCAAAATCTGAAGCGAATGCCCCGTGTAAGGAGCCTATTCCAAGCACAGGAAGACACAGAGCCTGGCATGGATGAGGCTGGAGAGATGGAGCAGAAGCAGCTGCAGAAGAGGTTCGGGGGCTTCACTGGGGCCCGGAAGTCGGCCCGGAAGTTGGCCAACCAGAAGCGGTTCAGTGAGTTTATGAGGCAGTACCTCGTCCTGAGCATGCAGTCCAGCCAGCGCCGACGCACCCTACACCAGAATGGTAATGCGTAGCCGGAAGGGGGACCCCTTCCAGCTGCACCGTCCACTTCAACCCATGAGTGAGTTGGGCACAAATGAACCGGGGGCAAGAAGACACTTCAGACACCCAACTGTCTTAGCCTTCCTCCCAGTCTTAGAAGCGCATTATCCCTCCGCCCCCCCAACGCATACACACACACACACACACACACAACACAGAACCTCAAGGAGTTCAGCTACTGTGCGGTCTGTGAGGTAGAGTCATCTCCGTCCCTCCTGAACAGGGGGACTAATTGGCCCACCTTTGCTTTAGGGAGCAAAGATTTTTCTAGGATTGCTCTTTGACGACTCTCATTTAAAGCTTGGTTACCATGGGGATAATAGTAGTATGTTAAGATAACTAATTCTTCTACATCTCTCCAGGAGCTTAGTTACTATGGGGACAGTTAAGGGATCAATCCTCCTATTCGGTTTCCATAGCAACCATTCAGCTCACCTTTCCTCAGAGACTATCTCTAAGAACCAATAGCTGGACCTACTCTTAGTCATTTGCAAAGGGTCTGATTACTGTGGTTATGATGCTGTTATTTCATCTTCAAAGACAGCTTACCTATCTTCTCCCTTACCCACTATGTATTAAGGTGACTGGATTCCATGGAAACCATTAAACTTTCCCACTCTCCCCCAGTCCAGGAGTTCATGCTAGGGCCAGTAGTTATGCTTTCTGATTTTCCTTCCTCCACAAGCCACTTGTTCATCAACCACCACACACTTTGCCTTAATTTGTATACGGGAATATGATCATCTGCAGAGTGCCATGGCTCTCCTTAAACATTCTAGAAACTTGACCTAATACAAAGAGTCAGTCCATCAAAATCATCCTAAAATATTACCCAAGTGGGGCTTTTCCCTGACTCTCAGAGGCATTAACAAAATAATAATCTACATATGCTGTTTTATTTCATTTCCCGTAAGTCAGAAGTAGCCAGACCATCAGTAATCTTCCTTCAAGTATATTAATATCTGTGTTAATCTCTGGCCTGGCATGGGGGCAGAGCTCTTTGAAGGTAGCTCTTTGCAGGTAGGCAAGCTTGTTTGCAACAGGCCCATTGCCAAATATGAACATATGTATTAAGTGGTGAGGAAAGGCTGCTATGCTTATTTTAGCAGAATAACTAATCTCCAAAGGCCCTGAATTAACCTCAACTCTGTTTTTGAAGTCATCTTCTTGGATCCTGACAAGCATTCTATTTCTTCCTAAGCCATATCCACACAGTACCTAACAGTAAATCTTTCAGAAGTAACAGGTATTGAATTCTTTCAAATTTTAAAGACATTCTTCTTTAAAGTGGTTATTAAGGAACACTAAAACTCATGTCTAATTCTGAACTAGATCAGTTTTCTTTACCCAAAGACAGTTGAAAATCAGTCACGCTAGCAGGAATCAATTTATTTCAAAAAGCCATTCGAGCCCCTATTCAGGCAATTGATTTTTCTAATTTTCTACTATGCTTCCAACTGAGACGAGCTGAAACAAAGCTAGTAACTAGCTTCCATCTGCTACTTTGCCCAAGATGTAAAGTTCTTAACGGAAACATTAACCAGCTCATTTAGGTATCACCAACTGCTCTTCTTTCTCCTTCTGCAACCACCTCTCTATTTTTCCATGCATTCATGGTTGTTGAGTTCTAATATGGATATGTATTTATGAGTCTAGAACAGGCAACTTAAACTTTGTCTTCACATACACACACCCCAACCTACATTACAATTATTGTCCTTTCTCCATCATGGGGGACTCCTGCTACCAAAGCTGTTCTTGATTTCGAAGATATCAAAAACCAATCTAGCATTCTCCTCAACCTATAAGGTTGGGAAGAAATGGGGTCACATACCACGGGAGAGGGATAAAGAATCCTATTCAGAAAGTGCAATGATGTCCTCGGAAGTGGGGGGGGTGCGGTGCAGAACTGGCCCTAGTCAGAACTGTGAAATGGGCACAGCTGGTCGTGGTGTCTCTCTTCCCTTTCCCTGGCCCTGGTGCTCTCCTCTGCCCCAGGCTTTGGCTCTTCTAGACAGTGGAAAGTGAGCAGATTCATTCATGGTGAGGTATTAGTGACATCAGGCTTAAAAAGCACTTGCAATATAAGAGAACTATAAATGAGGACACTATCTAGCCTAAAGAAATGAATTGCTAGACATGGAATTCCAAATACCAGGGATAAGAGACACTGTTTCTAGGCAGGGGGCCTACTGTTATGCTTTTCAAGTCACAGCCTACAGACTTCCCTTTATTCCATTAGTCCTGACAATAGACTCAAATCAGGGAACAGAGGTACAGAGGGAGTTAGGGAACGCTTCTTGCTACATTAGGGACTAATGACTGGGTTGATAGCTTTTCTTTGCCTCTTTTTGATCATTTGAGTCAAAGAGGACTGAATAACAGGCAGATAGGATTGAAGAGTCAGAAAAACTACTGGGTTTGCCATTTTAACCATTTCTGTCTCCCCAGGTGTCTGGGTGATCCCCAAAACAGCATGTCTCCAGCCCCTGACCTGCCAGCAGAAAATCAGGATTCCTTCCTCCCCAAGGCCGTGAGCATCCGCCGGCGCTGAGGGCTTTGCCTCTAGGTCTCCACCCCCAGGGAGAACTCTCTGATTGTACCTACTGTCTCCCCCATGGCATGTTTCACAACACCCCTGTTGCTACATCAGAGTGTATTTTTGTAATTTCTCCAGCTAACATTTAAATGGCCCCATCACTCCTTCTCAACTGCCTCTTCCCTCTTCTAGGGGTGGGTTAAAAGAATATGACCAATCAAATACAAGCCTGGGGTTTTGACTTGTCACTGCCATAACTTGTTTGTAAAAGGATTGTCCTTTACTGACTGAATGTTTTAAACAAATATTTCTCCATTAAACTTCTACTGAGCAAATGGTTAATAAATCAGTTTGCTGTTTTAAGATTTCACATGCACAATCAAAACTGCCTCTCCCTGGAAGGCAGAGGCAAAAGGCTGCTTTATATAAAGTATACAGTGCAAGATACATGAGCATACACACCACAACTATACTGTGTTGCCAGATTCAAGTGGAGTAAGTGGGGGGAAACAGATGCACACAGCTGTGTGGAGTGGATGGACGGGACAAAGGACGGCAGTGGTCCTCAAAACTTTAGTGTGCATCAGATTCACAGAGAGGGCAAACTGTGGCGTTCCAGGTTCTGACACACTAGAAATTTGCATTTCTAACAAGTTCCTAGGTGAGGCAGATGCTGCTGGCTGGGGACCACACTTTGGGAACCACTGGATTGGGACATGAGGTAAAGGGTGGAGCCAAAACTAACAAGCTGATGTCATTTTTATCTCCAATTAACAATAAACACGTTAAGCGCTGCAACTGTCAGGGTCCAGACAAGAAATATACAGCACCTCAAATGGAGTAACTGAGGAGAGTTAAATGAAAGGACTATTAATAAAAGTAGACAAGGTTACAGGAAATCAGTTAAGGGATAGTACTTTTTTGGGGAG
This sequence comes from Trichechus manatus latirostris, assembly GCF_000243295.1. Lineage (NCBI taxonomy): Eukaryota > Metazoa > Chordata > Mammalia > Sirenia > Trichechidae > Trichechus > Trichechus manatus. The sequence continues at coordinate 5,105,584 of NW_004444027.1, forward strand.
CTGGGGAGTCCTGACAGGGAAAAGGAAGTCTCTGGAACCCAGTGAGAACTGTAGTGCTCTGCAGCTTTCAGTAGAGAAATATAGCCACTTATATACTTTGCTAAGCAGCCAGAGGACTCAATACTCCAATTTCTCTCCTCCCACACCCTTCAAACTCCAGCCTGGTATCTCCTGTTGGCCAAACCCAACTGGAAGCCAGAATGTTTGGGCATTTGTTGATGCAACCCTAAAGGTCAGTCTCCCAGGGCACAGAGCTGCAAACAAACCTGGCACAAAGGCAATTAACTGATTTGGAGGACAGACAGGTTGTATTTTTTACTTTCTTAGAGGGAAGGAGGTGGGGCAAGGAAAAACAGAATGAGGAGAAAGAAGTCCTCCATTCTACCCCAATGTATGGAAGAAAAAGACAACCTCCCTCACCTGCTTCACAGGCTACTGGGCTTGACTGACTTCTGTCTTCAGGTCCCTGCATCTCCTCAGAGGTGGCATCACTCTCACCATCAAGCATTATTAGGGGTCCCTAATCCCCACTCCTAGAACTGCCTCACAGCCCCAAAAGCTTCTGAATGCCTCTGCTTTCTCTCCTCCTCTGCATACCCCTGTCACTGCACATCAACTTCTCACTACTCAGCACCTGCTTCTCTCATACAACCAGTGTGACTTAATATGAAAAGGATTTAACCAAGAGTCTCTCATCTGCCCTCCACCCCCCTACCTTGGATTCTTAAAAGGGCAAAAAATTTCCCCTTATTTTAAGTATACTTTGAATGCTTAAACACATTTCCACATCTCCGGTTTCTTCAAGCTTTGTTTATTTTACTTAGTCTTCCCTGAGTCTATAGCTGCTTCACTGTCTTTCTTAAACTTCAGCAACTAAAATTGCATCATGTAGTCCCGGTGCAGCAAGGGTTGTTGTTGTGCGCCACAGAGTCAATTCCACTCATAGCGACCCTATATGACAGAATAGAACGGCCACATAGGGTTTCCTAGGCTGTAATCTTTACGGGAGATCGAGAGGTCTTTTCTCCTGCACAGCCGCTGGTGGGTTCGAACTGCCAACCTTTCAGTTAGTGGCCAAGCACTTAACCACTGTGCCACCAGGGCTCCTAGTAGCAAGGGTGGGATGATGCTTTCTGCTTCCACCATCCTTCCCACCCAGGCCAGCTTCTAACTAGACATCTGGGCCATCACAATACATGGAATGACTATCTTTAGGGAATGACCAGGGAGTGAACCATGTTGCTCCCTGGGTTCAGAACCCATCCTGTAAGTAGAGTGTGACTTGTTTTCTCTTGAGTCTATTATCTTATACTGGGCCACTCTCCAGGAGACACAGGAATATGGCCAAGAATATGCTCCCCATTGTCAATATAAACATTATAGAAAACAGTTACCACCTGGATTAGAATCCTGGTGCCATTACTGCCTAGTTCATGACCTTGAGCAAGTCACTTAACCCGGTCTCCACATCTGCAAAATGGGAATGAGAATAATAACTCACACCTAGGCTATGGTGAGGATTTACTTCAGGTAATCTATGTAAACACTTGGCCTAGTATCTGGTAAATATTACCTACCGTTATTATGAGCAAATGGATGCATATGCTCTGCCAACAATGTGACATGATATCATTTGCTTAACACCAAGGACAATGATCTTATTTTTTGCAGGGGAAGAGGGCAAAGGGACAGGCACAAATTAAATCAAACAATGTACCATTTTATTCTTTATAAAATATATTTCATATTGCTGCTGTAAAAACATTACATTTCACATTTTTAAAAAAATTTTTAACAGTAAAAATAATACTTGGAAGACAGCCAGGGAAAAGGTGCCAATAAGACAAATTCACAGATGGGATTTATCTCCCTCTTCTCTTTTTTGCCCTTGGTAAAGTCAGAACCTGAGATGACCAACCAGAAAGTAACAGGACAGATTTATTCAAACAAACCAGAGCTTCCAAACCCAAAATACTATTTTCCTTCAAAGAGTCACCTTGGGAAGCTGTAGACTTACTACAACATGTGGCCATTGCTCAAAACACTCTCTGAAATCACAGAATTGCTTTCAGAGCCAGTTTAAAAGCCACCTAAATAAATCCAAGCAATTTTACTCAATAGTAAGTCCTTTTGCTTTGCACCTAAGACCTCAACTACCCCACTTGACCACAGACATGATTTGGCAGACTTGTGATTTACCATCATTAAGGCAATTCAAAAAACAGCACCACAGACTTTGAAGGTTAAGTCCAAGAACTATTTTGAATAAGGGTGACATCACTGGAATAAATGTACAGTTTCCCAAGGTAACTGCTTTGAAAATCAGTCCTATTAGTTTCAAAAGCACACCTCTGGCATCTTCCCTCAATCGGATTCTGCTGTCTGGCTGGGCTGGGAAGTAGAGAGATACAGAGATGAAGAAAACAGGCATGATCACTTGATTAATTCACAAACCACTCCCATCCCCCAAGAAAAACAAATGGGGCAACCCCTAGGACAGATCACATGTCAAGAACCAACACAACAGCAACAAGACAGAGGAGAGAACAGGCAGAGGGGCAGAGGAGACCAATACCACCAAAATGAGAGCAGGAGCAAATGCAGACAGGGAAGGCTGCACCAAAAAAAGAAAAAGGAAAAAAAAAACCTCAGTTTTTAAATTGTTCCATCAATTTCTTCTTTTATCATCCCTTCCTGTCCTGTGCACCAGTGACATGAGAAGCCTATCTCACTTAGAGAAAAATCTTTATACCCAGTTATATCTATCTACACAGTCCAAACTGAGTCGGGGAAAGTAAAGCAACTTTTCTAGGGAAGAGACTCAGCAAGAGCTCTGATTAAGAAAACTGCCTAGAAGAGAAGGGATGATCGTCCTGTGCCGAGTTCCTACTTCTCAAAATGCTCCCTCCCCTCACCACTGAGATCTGAACATGAACAACATGGGGAGGAAAAGTAATAGCCTGATGTCAGCTTTTAATTCTCAGTGAGGCAGAAGGGAGAAGAGGAAGAACCCTGGGCCACTTCTTACTGGCCTGGTTTCTAGCTTTACCAAGAATCAGAATCCCACATAATTTTTTTTTTTTTTAACTAAGTTTAAAAATATACTCCCATCACCACCAAAAACACCCATGCATAAGTGTGCCTTTCCCTTCTATCACCAAACAAAGCCACCATCATCCTTTACAATATCACACCCCTATTCTTAGACTTGCAGGGTTGTTTTGTTTTTTTTTTTTAACATTAAATGTGCCTTGGATTGAAAAGTGTATGTGTATTTCCCACGGGAGGCTGGCCAAAGGAACTTCAGTAGCCAGGTATTTTCACCTGGGACCAAGAGGACAGCCTAGATTAGAATCAAGGGGTAGACGCTGCTGCTCAGTCCCAGGAGAGGTGGCCTGGTGGGATTCCCTGAGCCCTGACATCTGGGATGCAGGTCCAGGACTCCTTAGGATAACTGGCACTGGTGGCCACACTCAAGCAGGCCCTGGGGAATTCTTCATGCTTAGAAGAAAGGTGAGGCTCCAAAACAAAAACTTGCCCTACTTTCAGGGCCCATGTCACTCAGTCGTTATTAATCATTAGCTAGCATGGCAATAAACTCCCTAAATCTCCCTTCCCAACAACAATATTTTTGCTTATTTACCTCACAAGCAACACGGCCCAGGTTCCCTTAAATTCCTGTGGTCTCCAGAAACACTAAAGGCCTAAACTCTAGTAGCTGCAAATTCAACCCCACATCTTCTTCACTTGATTCCTCAGCCTGAACCTCACACACACCCCAGGACTCCTGCCCCAGGAGTCTCTTTAACATCCAACTATCCTACCTTCAGGCAAGAGATGGTGCTCAACAGGCATCTGAGAAGGTTACAACCATCAAACTGACCCTCCACATCGCATTGACTAGACCAACACTGGACAAAGGATCCAGAACAACTTTCCTGTGTTAACTGAAGAGTCCTGGGCTCCTTCTCACCTTAGGAATAAGTTTAGATTCTTCCCAAAGGGGAAAGTTAGATAATAGAACAATTGGGGACCTGTGAGCTCCCTCTCCATCATGGGAGCCATCTGCCACTTGCCTTTCTATCTGTTCCCTTCTCTCTCCCTCTTCCACGGCCATCCCCACCTGCAGCCTTAGGAGGGATATTGGAGGCATCCCTGGTGAAGAACCTACCAGGGTCTCTGAAGATCACTGAAGTAAGAGGGCACTTTAATAGAGTGTCCAGAATAAAGGCTTCAGAATAAATCACGGAAGAAAACAAAGTGTTTTAGAAGAATCATTTCCATAAATGGAGGGAGGAGGCATCAAGAGGGCAGTGACAGCAGAGAGCTTCACAGATACTAAAACCCTCTAGCATTTCCTCAAAGAAATAGGAAAGAATGATCAAGGTAGTGTTAAACTGCCACATTTCAAAAAGTGAACTATCTTTAGCCTTTTGGCTCAGCTAATTTGGGACAGTCTTTAAAAACCTATTTGCCTGGGCTTTGAGAAGAAGCCATATAATATTTGTTGGGAGAAAACCCAACATCTGAGAGAACTCAGAGTCAAAGAGTTGTCACCAAGAAAGGGTTTCGCTTTTACTTCCATAGAAGCGGCTTGGTGAGAAGGACAAAAGCTCCCTTCTCCAGATTCAGACGGAGAAGAGGAGGTGGCACCTTGGAAAGTGCACAGAGACTCTTCCCACCCCCATTCGCGATGGGTCCTGCTCTCTGAGTGACCAGCCAGAAACTTTTTTTTTTTTTAACAAAAGTAAATTCATCTTGCTCACAGTTCCTTCTGGAAGAGTTGAGAAAGCAAAGAAATCACCAACTCAGCAAGAAACAGAATAAGCTGTTCCTTCTTTTGATACGTACAAACTAATACCCTAGAGAAACAAGGTGTGGGAAAGGGAGGGTCATTCATTCTTTGGTCTCTGGTTTACTGTAGAATACCCTCGCTCAGTTTTGGCTCTCTCCTATTTTAGGGGAAAAATAGTTTTGTTTCTTTTTTAAAAAATAAAATGTTCCCCCATGGGGAAAAAAATGCTTTAAGTGTTAAACTTTGGCCAGTAGAGCCCCAAATCCACATTTTCACCTTTATCTTTTAGGTTTCTGCTGAGGGCTTCTTGTGACACGTCTGCCTTTTGTCATCCGGCTGCAGGTCAGGGCCAGAAAGAACAGAGGATGAGCCGGTTCGACAAGTTCAATCCAGGAATCGCTGGCAGGCCTTCTTCCACCGGCAGGCTGTGCACCACTGGTCTCGATGCTCAATGCCGTACACTTTGCGGCACTTCTTCGCTTCCCCACGGGCTTTCCTGCCAAAGGAAGAGTAATGAGAATACAGAGTCACACACTGGTGGTTAGAACTGGACAGCAGCCAAGCAAGAGGCTGAGCAAACACGAAGAGACTGGAACGGGTGGCTCAGAATTGAAGCCGACAGGGCCAGCAGCCTGACTCCCAGAGGGCAGGTGGCGAGAAGCACAGAAAATTGAAAGCCTTCCCCAAACAGCACATTCTCCACATGGCCTCCCCAATCTTGACTAACTCTGGTGATGATGATTTGGAGGACTCAGAGTCCCTACTTCCAGTAGAGATGGTGGGGACAGAAACCAGAAAGGCAAGATAGCAAACGTCTCACCTGGCACTGCTCTGGGCCCGTGGTGAAGTGACAATCAGGTGAGATTTCATTGCAGGTGGTGGCTGTGGGGGATCGCTGAAGCTTAGTGACCGGCTCCGAACCTGGGCACAGTGGAGAGAGGCTGTAAGTCCAGGTCGTGAGCACGAGGGCAGTCATGAGAAATGAGAGAAGCACTCCTACAGCACAGTCAGCAACACTGACTGAGCCCCCTTTAAGTGCTGGGCCCTATATCATCACTAATGCAGAGGCAATGACACCTTCTGGGGAAGAGGACTCCAGGTAGAGATGAGTGCTCTGCAACAGGGGCCAGGTAATGGGGTGAGGTTGAAGAATGAGGAGCAGGCCTTTAAGGGTAAAAACTGAATACGAGCCAAGGGCAGGGGTCAAAGGCAGCCACTTGTGGGCCATCTAGTGGGTTGCTCCCTACAGGAGATTTAGACAGTTACCATCTATAAAACAAAGGGGAGGGATTGGCTCAATGGCACCTTCTGCCACTTAGGTTTTGCCATGTGTGATAACTTTCCTGTAGGAGATAGTTAAGACTAGAGCTCACCATGTGTGGTTCAAAATTACTTACAGTTTATTTAGTTCAAGGACAAGCAGCTGAAGTCATTGGTTCACAGTGGCCATCAAGATTTCTGACCTATTCCACACACCCCTTCACATGCTCCTATCTTCTTTATTTTTTCCCACCTTCTTCTACTTCTCTTCAACTCCCCTACAGAGAATTCTCTCCCTTCCTCTCTCCTCGATACTAAAACCATAATCAGCACCCACAGACAACCTAGCCTGGAGATTTTCTTGGCAATAAACCCGCTCAATCTCCATACTCTTGTGTAAGCACCCTGCTTTCACTTTCTAAGAGAGCCTGTGACCAGCTAGGGATTGCTATGGTAGCAGGGAGAGTGTATCAAGATCTTCGAGAGGTTTAGGGGCTGGAGGCCTCTAGCACTGGATATGTGTGAAAGAGCCCTAGGCTTGTACCAGAGCCCCAGAAAGTGCTGAGGACCACTCACCGGAGAAAGGGAGGAAGCAGTGGAGGGGGCGGCAGCCCAGCTAATACTGGTATAGATATGCGGAGAGACGGGGATCTGAAAGGACGGCAGAGCCTGCAGAGACAAGAGAGAGTCAACCAAGGTTCCATCTCTGGAGGCTTTCAAAGTCCAGCAATCATTCTGTAACTTCACATTGTGCAGCACGAGGTGTAATCTCTGCATCTTGGAGATGACCAGGAAATACTGGGATAGTAGAGATGCATCTTCCCAAGAGAAATATCAGAGTTTCCAAATGTTTGAAGTCATCTCCTGGAGCCCTGGTGGCGCAGCGGTTATGAACTCGGCTGCTAACCAAAAGGTCAGCAGTCCGAATCCACCAGCTGCTCCTTGGAAACCCTATGGGGCAGTTCTACTCTGTCCTATAGGGTCACTATCAGTCAGAATCAACTAGATGGCAATGGGTTTTTTACTCTTTTTTGGAACTCTTCTTAACAGTTGTTCTCAGAGTTGGTTAACATGACAGCCTCATGACTTAATCACAGAGAATTAAAATCTCAGCCTGATTACCTACCAAGAACATGATATAGGCAGTTCCAAAAGAAGTCTAAAAGACTTTGGGTGGCATTGCTGGAATAAGTGTACGGCATCCCCAGGCAACTACTTCAAGGTAGACAACCCTTGCACGGATGCACAGGTTTAGGTCTGTTTGTGAAAACATCAGCCACACTCAGGATCAGCCACACAATGTGAACCACAGTTGCCTAAGGGGCCACCTGAAGTTAGGTAACTTGAAATAGCTAAGCAGCCACTCATTCTAATCAGAGGGAAGCCTGGCTCATTTTAGAAAGGATTTATTACTGAAAGCCCTGTTTTTAATGACTAACTTGCAAATCAGCCCAGAGTCTGATAAAACCAAACTGTAGGCATACAAGGATTTTAAGAAAAACTGGCACATAGCAGCTGCACATTCACTGAGCACCTACTATGTACAGTGAAAACCAAACTCACTGCCGTTGAGTCGATTCTGACTCATAGAGATCCCACAGGGTTTCCAAGGCTGTATATCTCTACCGAAGCAGACTGTCACATCTTTCTCCTGCAGAGCCACTGGTGGTTTGGAACAACCTATCTCTCGGTTAGCAGTCAACCACTTTAACCACTGCACCACCAGGGCTCACGTACAGTGAAGACCACCCTAAGTGTCACCCCTCCATGACCACTTTCCCAACCACACAGGCATAACAGACTGTTCATTCCTGGACACACACTTTGCTCGTGCTCTTGTAAAGGTACTTCCAACTACTTATTATAATTTGACTATTTTGACTATTTATTATATTTATGCATCATAATTATTTTGACTATTTATTATAATTAAACAGTTATATATTCATTTCTCTCTCCAGCTAAACCATGCACTTCAAAAGGGCAGGAACTATGTCTTATTTTATCTGGAAAGCTTAGCCCAATGCTTCACACATTGTAGATATTTAAAAAATGGTTGGTGGATTGTTTATTAATGTAACACAATTCTAGGAACTAGAGATTTGCTCTGGGAACCCCAACTCCAGTATTCCATCCTCTTTAATAAACAGTGATATAATAATTCTCCAGCCCAAATAAATTAACTTGCTTACTTAGGGAATTCAGCTAGATTTTTAGTCACCACTCATGACAGCTACCAATTTAAAACTTTGGAATTCCCACATTCATTGAGTGTGAAATGATTTTCTTTTTCCTTCTCTGTACAAGAGATTAGCAATTTGGCCAAATGGTTCAGCCTTCAGTCAGGGTTGTCAATGGTCTCTGATGAGGCTGGCCAGTCACAAGCCAGATACTGAATGTCCTCACAGACATAAGGCTGAGCTACCAGAATGCCCCAGCCCATACCTGGTACGCATGGTCGGCCTGAATGTGCCAGAAGGAACCAGGAGCTGACTTGCTGAGAGTGCCAGAGGGCAGGTAAGTCTCCAGGCCAGGGTGTTCCGGGCCTGAGGACTGGGCTTTGGGAGGAGGTGGTGAAAGAATGGCAAGAGGTGTGCTGGTCACACTAGGGGTGGGAGCTGGTTCAGTTGTGGGGGTCCCAGGTGCAAGGGTGCCAGCAACAGCAGCAGATTCTTCCTTCATCTGCACCTCTGTGTAATAGAAATCCTCCTCCCGCTTGAACTGGTCAGAGTCCACAGTGTCCCTGTGTGGGAGGGAGATGTGGCCATGATTAGGTACAAGTTGTCTCAGTTCAAAAACAGGGGAACCCAAGGTACTCAGGGCCACCGAGCAAGTCAGGGAAGGAGCCCAAGAGAACACGTAGAAGCCCATCTCCTGATGTGGTGTTACAGAGGATTAGGCTCTTGCACAGCAGTGGGAACTGTTTTTCCTGGTGCCCAAGGCTTCTGCTCTCACAGAACCTGTGAGAACCTCTCCTCCCACAGGAGTTATCAACTCTGAGTTCGGCGACGAGTCGTCCCCGGGCCCCATCTACTTGCAGTCAAGCTCTTTCCTGAAGGGCTGAGTCAGTTCCTCTGTCATGAGCAGCCATGAGGCTCAGCCCCAGCTGTGCATGGAAATAAGTCCCTGGCTCCAGAAGGCCAATGCTAATGGAGCTCTGGCTCTCCAGAACCCGGCCTCTGTACTTCTTGGCAATAGGGTATCAACAGTGACTGAACCAAATTACCCTACTTCCATCCTGAACCAAAACCATATCTTGCTTCCTACAGTGCAGCAAGAAGACACATCCATAAGATGGATAGAACTCCCTTCCCATCCACAGCAAATTCATTGTCATCACTCATCATGATAGGAAGGTCCTTCCTTCCCACCTATCTTTTCAACAGGCTATGTTGCCCGGCTCAGGGGCAGGGATAAACCCCTGAAGAAGGAGGAAGGTGAAAAGGTGTTCTCAGCAAGTGCTTTTCTTAAAAGCATTCTGGGCTGTGGGTCATAAGGAGTTAGCAGGGTGGAAGAACCCCTGAATGGTACCTCAGACAAAGATGGGGCTCCATACCTACCCCAGGTGGAGGGCTTTAACATGTCGTTTGATGCCCACAACTGAGCGCAGAACTTTGCCACAGTTTGGCCACAGGCACTTGTACATCACCTTCAGAGAGTTCTAGGGGAAAAGGAAGACCAGGTAATTGGGATATGTTCTTCTCCCTCATCCCTCTCTTATCCTAACCTAGGGGAGACTTCAGCTTCAACTGGCTGTTACCCTCTGCCTTCTGGCAGAACCCAAGAAAAGTGTCTAGGAAAGGGGTTCTATAGGACCAAAGAAACTGACAACCTGGACCCAACAAACAGTCTTAATGGTAAACAGCAGGACTTGCTGCTGTAGAGAGGAGCCCACCAGACCTCTCATGCATAAGCCTCTGTAGTAGTGCAAGAAAGAAGGTAAGGATTGGGATAGAGGTTAAAAACAAAACAGAACTGCATTAATGAAAAGGAGTAGGCTCCTGGGAATATATCATGAGGTAATAGAAGCAGTAAAAGAAAACTGAAATGGGGCAGAACCTGGGAACATCTAGGACCTGTAGGGCCCCTCCACTGCTGGCTGTCCCTGCCCGTAGCTGCTCACAGACATTAACCCCACCAGCCCAGGCTCACACTCACACTACACCACATACCTTTCTTTTGCGTGGAGCTGGTTCATCCAACAGGAAAGGGTCAGGATCTGTTTCAAATCCATTGTCAGTTTGGGGGGAACCAAAGACATCTCCCAAATACTTGGGGCTGGCCTGGGGGTGGGGGGGAGAGGGGGTGGAAATGCCACTGCTCCCGCTCCAGTGCCCACTGGTGGTGCTGCTGCCGCTGTCGGACACGTCACCACTCTCCTTCCACAGGTCACAGGCTGAGCGGGAAGCTGGTGGGAGAGAAGACAAGAGGATGCCCACGGTTTGTATCTGGGCAGGGCTCTGGCATGGCCTTGTCTATGCCAGATTCCGCACCGATGGCCCAGGTTGGGAGACCATGAATTCTAGCCTGGGAGCCTGGGTTCTGGAGTCCAATTCCTGGCTCTGGCTCTGTCTGGCTTTGCCACTCCACCGGGAAGAAAATAATCTCCCCTTTGTAAGCTGTGATAAAAATGGAGAGTGGGGAAGGGAAAAAGCTCTCCTGCCTTTTAGGCCTCCAAGGGTGGGTGAGAATGCACACATACAAGTATGTCAAATACTACCTGGAAAGCTTTCCCTACAGCTATTCATCCTATCCAGGGTGGAAAGGCCAAGTTAAGAGCTTCCTGACTATGCTTTCTTGAAAAATGCCTTTCAGTAATTTAAGCCCCAGCAAGAACACTAAAACCTGTGAGTGAAAAGAAACCATTCAGTTCTTACAACTATCAGGTGGGTATAACATTTACCAACGCTAGCTGCAGCCCAGGTTGCTCCTCTTTTTATTCAGAAGAGACATACTTGGAGAAGGAAAGACAAGCTCTGAGAGTATGACTAGTCACAGGATGACTGGAGGCTCTCATGCCTGCTGTGGCCCTGAGCCGACCGCCCTGTTCCCAACAGTGCATCTCAACAGGGAGAGGTCGGGTGAGGTGTGGTAAATGCTCAGTTTTTAAACTGTCTGTCTTCAGGCTGCTTTAGACCCAACCCAGACTCTTTCATTCCTAGGCCATAAATCTGAATTTATATTATAGGAGAATCTAAAATGCTGATAGACAGAAGCAGGAAGGGGGCAGAGGGCTGTGAAACCAACAGATATTATGCCTCATGTCCCCAAGAGCCCCAACGCCTAACACGGCCATTCCAAAGGAGCCTCCTTATCCTGGATGTCAAGACTGAATACCACATTCCTCATGGGAATGATAAAATCCTCCTGCTTTTCTCTCACCCTGCTCCATATTCCAAACTGCTTCTATGTTAATCTAAACACCTGGAACAGACTCCTAGCTGTCCATGTTCCCAACCCAGGTTCTTCTTAAATTTCTCATCTATTCAAACAGAATGGAACAGGAAGGATGGAACTCTTCCCTTCCTAAATATCACTGCCAAGTCTCAAAGCTGTGGCTTTCCCTTCCTGGAAAGCAAGAGGTTACTATATCTACAAAGGGGCGTTAAACCAGAGTAGACCTTTAGGGCAGAACTCAGAAACCACCCAAAAGGTCACACACATCCACTCAGGAAACCTAGCAGGGATCAAAGTTCCAGGCAGGAGAAAACTACATCTGGAGTGATCAGGACTCTAGGATAAAGGACAGGTCAGGCGGCAGCAAACCCTACAAATACAACAGGTGTTCCCTATACAGGATTAGGGCATAACCACTTCAAATGGCTCAAACTGCAAAACTGGAAAATTGGCATAGAAAGGAAGAAAAATATAAAACGAAGCAAAAAGTTAATATCATAAATTAATCTATAAGTTATATGATAAACATAAGTCACTGATAAGTTATTCTATGTAGATAGTACGTTTCCCTAGGGCAAGGACAATAGATATTCAATACTGTGAAAATGAAGAACACTGAGAGTTTACAGTGAACTTAGAAGAAATATTTACAATTTCCTCTGCTCTTGCCATCTCTACACACACACAGTCACCCAAGTAATAGAGACCAAAGGGAAAAGGTGACTTAGGTACAAATAGCAGCCACGATAAGGGCAAGGTATTTGTTGTTGTATACACTTCGCACTGCAGAATATTTCAATATAATTAGCTCTTTATATATACAATTATAATTAGCTGCCAAGGAAGCCATTTTTGTGTGGTAAAAATATAAATAACAAAACATATGCCAATTCAACCATTCTTACATGTATAATTCAGTGACACTGATTACATTATTCATGTTATACAACCATCACCACTATCCTTTTCCAAATTATTTCACCACCATTAAGACACTCAAAAATATGGAATGCCTCATGAATTTGCATGTCATCCTTACAGAGAGGCCACCTTAATCTTCTCTGTATCATTCCAATTTTAGTATATACTACTGACAAAATGAGCACAAAGGGACTTATTTTTCCACTGACTTCAACAATAAAATCAGAAATATACTGTAATGGAAAAAAATCTTTAATAGACAATTAAAAACTTTTTATCAAAAAGGAACTTAGGATATCAGGATTATGTCATATTATCAGTGAGCTGTGTATACGTTGGTGTGTGTGTACATGTGTGTCCCTGTGTAATACATACTTACACACACTTCTGCTGGGAATTAAGTTAATGATTTTCTTTCCCTTTATGACACTTCCCTAGAACTTCACCCTGCTGACTAACTATTACAGATCTCCTAAGCTTATAGAATTCCCTGAGAACTTGAAATTGACTCTTTTCTTCCCCCTTTTGCTAATGTAGCTCCAAAGTGCTAACAGAGTAGGCATACAATACTATGCTTCACAACCAGATCAGAGGAGGTATACAATACTATGCTTTACGAGATCCCATCAAAGGGCAATGACTTACTCTAGCAGCCTAGTCCTTGGGTGAAATAATAAAGGAGTTACTTATCATGCCTTTCAACGTACTTCTATCTAGTGAGATTACTTATGAGGGATACCTGTAAAGGCCACTCTCTCCTCCTGGCATGTGTTTAAAGCTAACCCCATATTTTCCTACAAGCTCCTGAGTAACTTGTAATTCAATCAGATTTCACCAATGAAAAAGTTATTCCCTGGGAGTAAGTTAGGCCAATCCTATAACGAAGTTCAAAAAAAATTCAGGTTTACTACCAGTCTTGTCAAACTACTAATATCCAGCAAACCTTTCCTTCAGTATTACTGATAATGTATTTTGGAGTCAAACTAGAGGAAATTTGTTTTACTTTACAAATTTGCTTTGAAGTAATACTATTGATTTTTATGAAGCAATTAGATGCATTTTAGACTTCAGATAACTTATTTCAGGTCCTTGGCCTGTTTTGTTGTTGTTGTATGCTATCAAGTCCCTATAGGACACAGGGTCACTATGAGTCAGAATCGACTCAACAGCAACGAGTTTAGCGACCCTGTATGACAAAGTATAACTGCCCCATAGGTTTTCCTAGGCTGCAATTTTTATGGGAGCAGATCACCAGGTCTTCTCTCCTGCACAGCCTCTGGAGGGTCTGAACCGCTGACCTTTTGGTTGGCAGCCGAGTGCTTAACCACTGCTCTACCAGGGCTCCTTCTTTGGTCTGTAGGCCCACACCAATTTACAAGGCTGAGTTAGGCACTTGGAATGGGGCATGAATTTTCTGAGGCCACTAGGGGACCATTTAGTATATTTCTACTGTTGTGAACTAAATATTTCTCCATTGGCCTTGTTGAGGTCCCCACCAATCTGCCTCACTCCACTTACTCCCGTAGAAGAACTTACTCAAGTGGCCAGAGAGGCTCAGTCCTGGGCTCAATCACCTTCACAATGCACCAGGAAACTTCTCCCCAGATGAGGACACTGAGGAAAAAGAATGGAAGCATCTAACTAAATATCACTCAGCAAGTCTGAGGTGGAAGCGAGAAGAGACTCCAGAAATACTACTGCCAGGTTGGTGATTTTCACAATTAGCTGCCGAAAGCAAGGGAAGTTAGTCCTGGGCATCTGCCACACCCAGAACCCATTGAGGCCCCACTTCCTCACCAGAAAAGTTGGCCTCAGCCCCAGGAGGACTCTGCACAATTGGGCTACAGGACAGGGATGTCAGTACCATGGCCGCCATCATCTCATCCATTTCCACTGCATCCGACTTCCTAGATTCAAATGGAAGAGTGTGAAAGGTTGCTTCCTGAAATACCTTATTCATGACTCTGTAGAACTAGACACTACTTCTGGTTATTTCCACATGATAATCTTACACTTCTGGACTGTCCCCTCCAAACCCCCACCCCAATCAGCTAGTGTATGTTCAAGTAATATAAGTAAAGTATGAAGGTGTCTTCTAATACTTTGTGAAAAATACTCATTCTAATTACGTTTACCATGTTAATCAACCCAAGTGTAGGCAGACTGGTCTCCATCCTACTGCTGACACCCTGAGGTAGCTCCATTCTCTCCTCACTTCTCTTCCTAATTCTGCAGCTTCAAGTGGAGAATTTTATTTAGAGGGAAGAGAGAAGAGTCAAAACAATAAAGTAAAGCACTGGGATAAGACACCCATTAGAATTAAAAAGCACTTAAAATTACCTCCCTTTTCCCATCTTATATTTAAATACAATAGGGAATAATAACCCTAACCAAGCCCTCCCTGAAGAAACATTCTGACAGCTTCTGAATGTCAACAGAACCTATTACGTAAGTCAGTGAGCATATAAACTAAAAACACTAAAATAAATTTCCCAGTGTAAATTTCAATGCTTTATACAACAGAGTTCCATACAACTTGATATGTAATTTTTCAAATCCATGTAAGGTTACATTGTTTGGAAGTAAAATTAGAGTTGTCTCTAATTTATAGTTTTATGAAAAGTTAGTCTGAAATAAACTTCGGGGTGCCCCATCTATTTCAAAAAATTGTATTAATCAATTCTTTATAATTCTTGGGTGTAAAGCAGCTAAATCAAGAGTATTAATGAACAAAACATATTAGCATCCCCTTTTAAGTATGATCTTTGTATTTCATTTCCACAGAATATAAAAAATTATTTGCCAGCACCCACTGAATACATAATCACAAATATTGTTGCTCTGGTCTGGTCTCAAAATACTGGGTCTACTGTCACTGAAGGGACACCCACAGACAAGATTAGGGACCATGTCAGAGAGTGAGGTGGGATAGGACTTAACTGTTGCACATCTTGTATATAAGACAGCCTGAACTGATAGGAGGTTCTAATCTTAAAAGGTCAACAGAGGGTATATAATACAGAAATCAAGATATATGTTCTCAGGGAAAAGTTACATAATAAAATTTTAAAGCAAAATATATACATTCTTTACTCATCATCTGTGGTTCTGAATAGCTAAACCAGGGGTCAGCAATTGTGGGCTGTGAGCCAAATCTGGCCTGCTGCCTGTTTTTGTATGGCCTGAGCTAAAAATGGTTTTTACATTTCTAAATGGTTCTTAAAAATCAAAAGAAGGATATTATTTCTTGGCACATGACACATGGTAATTATATGAAATTCAAATTTCAGCATCCATAAAGTTTTAGTGGAACACAACCACGCCCATTTATTTACGTACTGTGTATGGCTGCTTTTGTATGGCAGAGTTGAGTAGTTCTAACAGACACCTAAAATATTTACTATCTGGCCCATTCAGAAATAGTTTGCTGACTCTGAACTAAGCCACTCCTTCCCTGCCTCTTATTTTGAAAAACTGAGATCTGGTTGTAGTTTAAACATGAATGGGTAAAGAATAGCCCTTGGCCAAACCAAATATACATCATCCATAATAGTTACAGGGAAGAAAAGATGACATTCTGGGTTTTTAAAGGATGCAAGCCTTTCTTCTCTGTATCTCATCTGTCCAATATCTTTTTTTTTTAATTTTAATGTGCTTTAGGTGTAAGTTTATAGAGCAAATCAGTTTCTCAAAAATTTATACACCAATTGTTTCGGGACATTGGTTGCAATTCTTGCAATGTGTCAGCACTTTCCCCCTTTCCACCCCAGGTTCTCCGTGTCCGTTTATCCAGTTTTCCTGTCCCTTCCTGCTTTCTCATCTTTGCTTTTGGGCAGGTGTTGCTCATTTGGTCTCGTATACTTGATTGAACTGAGACACACATTCCTCATGTGTGTTGTTTATTTTATAGGCCTCTCTAATCTTTGGCTGAAAGGTTAACTTCAGGAGTGGCTTCAGTTGTGAGTTAGAATGGCATCCGGGGGCCATTGTTTCAGGGTTCCTCCAGTCTCCTTCAGACCAGTAAGTCTGGTTTTTGTTGTTTTTTTTTTTTTTTCCTTTTTGTGAATTTGAATTTTGTTCCACATTTTCTCCCACTCTGTCTGGGACCTTCTACTGTGATCCCTATCAGAGTGGCCAGTGGTGGTAGCTGGACCCCATCTAGTTCTTCGGAGCTCAGGCTAATGAAGGTTGTGGTTCATGTGGTCTATTAGTCTCCTGGACTTAATATTTTCCTGTGTCTTTGGTTTTCTTCATTCTCCTTCATTCCAGACGGGATGGGACCAATAGGTGTATCTTACATGGCTGCTCACAAGCTTTTAAGACCCCAGACACTACTCACCGAAGTAAGATGTAGAACGTTTTCTGTATGAATTATGTTATGCCAGTTGACCCAGATGTCCCCCAAGATCATGGTCTCCAGACCTCAGCCCCAGTAACTCAGTCCCTCAAGGTGTTTGAATGTGTCTAGGAAGCATCTATGACTTTGTCTTGGTCAAGTTATGCTGACTTCCCCTATATTGCGTGTTGTCTTTCCCTTCACCAAAGTCAACACTTGTCTGTATCTAGTTAGTGATTTCCCCTCCCCACCCTTCCTCCCTCGTAACCATCAAAGTTTTTTGGTTTTTTTCCCCGTGTGTAAACCTTTTCTTGAGTTTTTATAATAGTGGTCTCATACAGTATTTATCCTCTTGTGATTGACTTATTTCACTCAGCATAATGCCCTCCAGATTCATCCATGTTGTGAGATGTTTTGCGGATTCATCATTGTTCTTTAACATCACATAGTATTCCACTGTGTGTATGTGCCGTAATTTATTTATCTGTTCATCTGTTGATGGACACTTAGGTTGTTTCCATCTTTTTGCTATTGTGAATAATGCTGCAATGAACATGGGCGTGAATATGTCTATCAGTGGGACAGCTCTTAATTCTCTAGGATATATTCCCAGGAGTGGGATTGCTGGATCATATGCTATTTCTATTTCTAGTTTTTTAAGGAAGTGCCAGATCATTTTCCATGATGGTTGTACCATTTTACATTCCCACCAGCAGTGTATGAGTTCCAATCTCCCTGCAACCTCTCCAACATTTGTTATTTTCTGGGTTTTTTTGTTGTTATTTTGTTTTGTTTTTTTTTGGTTAGTGCCAGTAATGTTGGGGTGAGATGGTATCTCAATGTAGTTTTGATTTGCATTTCTCTAATGGCTAGTGATTGTGAGCATTTCCTCATGTGTCTGTTAGCCACCTGAATGTCTTCTTTAGTAAAGTGTCTGTTCATATCCTTTGATCATTTTTCAGCTGGATTATTTACCTTTCTGTTGTTAAGGTGTTAAAGTATTTTATAGATTTTTAAAGATTAGAATCTTGTCAGATATGTTGTAGCCAAAAATTTTTTCCCAGTCTGTGGGTTCTCTTCCCACTATTTGGTGAAGTCTTTTGCTGAGCATAAGTGTTTAATTTTTAGAAGATCCCAGTTATCTAGCTTATCTTCCAGAGTTTGTGTGTTGTCAGTTATAGTTTGTATCCTGTTAATGCTGTGTATTAGGGTCCCTAGCATTGTCCCTATTTTTTCTTCCATGATCTTTATAATATTAGGTTTTATATTGAGGTTTTTGATCCACTTTGGGTCAGTTTTTGTGTATGGTGTGAGGTATGGGTCCTGTTTCTTGTTTTTTTGCAGATGGAAATTCAGTTATGCCAACACCTTTGTCAAAGAGACTGTGTTTTCCCCCATTTAATGGACTTTGGCCCTTTCACAAATATCGGGTGGCCGTAGGTAGATGGATTTACATCTGGGTTCTTGATTCTACTACATTGGTCTATGTGTCTGACGTTGTACTAGTATCAGGCTGTTTCAACTACTGTTGCTATATAGTAGGTTCTGAGCCACTTGTCCAATATCTTGACTAGACACCTATGACTTGCACATTCTACCCCTCCATCACAAGACAGCCTACAACCTAACACTTCACATGACCCACACAACTTACAGAGCCCAAATTCTTCCCACACGAACCTCTTTGGGACGTCAATGTTCCTGGAGACAGGCCTGTAGGCTGGCACCTGGGCTCCCTGCTCTGTAGGTGGTACCTGGGAAATGGAGCCCTGCAGCTCTGCAAGCCACACCTCCTCTGCTTTGCAGCAGATTTGTAACTTCTGGTCCAACAGCCAGACAGTCACCTTATCCTCTGCCCAGCTGTGCTGCTCCACCAGTCCTGTATACTCTTGACCTCCATACCACACATAAACCTGAGAGGAAGAAAAACACAATAGTGGTCAGCACTTGGTAGTTCTTACCCCTAAAGAGTTCATATGCCCCAACTTCCAGGAGTCAGGATCTGCCTGCCATAAACTGCTTCTCTGACTTACTCATCTTTAATTCAGCTAGATGCTCCCAGGTACCTGGTTCCCGTCTGAAAACCCACACTAGCCAAACTGGACTGATTCTTCCCAAAACAGGTCCTTAATAAACTCTATAGACAGGAGTCAGTGAACAGTCAGTTTCTAGGGATTGATTTAAATTCGGAATCTGTGTCCATTCCTCCTGATTTCCTCCCTTGCCTTGCCTTTAATGTCCCCACGTATGTGCTGATTCCCAACTGCTGTCTTCAATTGCTCATACCCTGCATTTTTCCCTTCAGAGAATTCTCAGTCTACCTGGACAAGAGGACAGGGGGTGAAGAGGTAGACTGACCTGTCTCAAAGGGCACCTGGCATTGGCAGGACACTTTGCCTTGTGGGAAGAGAGGCCTGGAGAACACACGCTTCAGGGAGGGGAGATGGGAAGACAGAGTCTCTACTGAGCCCTTGAGAAGGCAATGAAAGAGAACCACATGTACCTGGATCTAATGCTAATATCAGGTACAGATGTGACTGGGCCCTGCTGCAAGGGAAGGGAAAAGGAAATCCAAATTGAATTCCAACTAAAGAAACACGTTCATCTCTTGAAAATATCTAAAGGTAATTCAAAGACGCAATCTTAGCTGGCTCTTTTAAGTCTGAGATTATTTCCCTTGTTTTGTAAAGTGGCAAACTGAGGGAGAATTAGGAGAAACGGACCCATGACCATACTTCGAACTGAGATTTTGAGTAGCCTAAAGCCCAGAACTGCAGATGTCAGGTCTTGCCAGCTTTCACTCCGGTTAATACTGTCATGAAGGAACCCTCGAGGAGCCCTGGGGCCCCTAATGATGGTACCTTCTCTTGGGAAGCCCACCTGCCCAAGGGTCCACATGGCCAGAAGGAAAAGGTCTGTGCTCAAACTGGTGCCCAAAGAGTTTCCTGCCTGACACGGGGGACATTCCTGGCCTTCCAGCCCCAGCCTGAGTAAAGCATACACCTGTACACATTGGGTACCAACCTACCTTCTGCCCAGGCTGAAAAGCCACCTGCTGGAGGCCTGAGATGCCAGGAGCCTTGAGGACTTCCTTGGGTTGTTCAGGGCAGGAACTGTCCTTATAGGCAAGGAAAGGCTGTGGAGCAGCCCTCTCCAGTAGCTCCACTTGAGGTTCCAAGGGCTGGACGGTCCCCGGTGGCCCATCTGAAGCAGTGGGTCCCAACACCCGGGCTCCCAAGAGGGACCGCTTACCAAGGCGCCGGGAAAGCACACTGGCCATGCTGCTGCCTTTCCTGGGGAGGCAAAGAGAGCAGAATCCTTTACCACTATCTGGAGGAATCTGAAAGCAGGGACTTCCTTCAGCATTCAATACGGCACCCTACACACAGAAGGAGCCAATGTCAGTTACATTGAATGAAACATCTTAAAGTAACTTTTACAATTTTTTTCTCTTTACAAAAATAGGACATTTAGAAAATACTGATAACCACAACAAAAAACAAATCACTCATAAACCTGCCTCCCAGAGGTACGTTACTCTTTTGTTGTATAGTGTTCCATGCTTTCTTCTACATGTTATTTATATATACTGTTATTTCTACAAAAATGGGATCATTGGTAAACTGAACTTTCACTTAATATACTGTGTAAGTTTTATTATATCATTAAATATTATTCTATAAAAACACTTCTAAAAGCCACACAGTATTTTCTTAGGTGGATGCATCACTGCTAATTTAACAAATCCCTTACTATTGTACGTTAAAGTTGTGTTCAATGCTTTGCTGTTTAAACTGCTCTGCCTGCAGTGAACATCCTGCTCTGCCTGCTGAACTTCAGCACACATACACATCAATCACTTTCTTAGCTTAAATTCCTGGATAAAATATTGCTAGGTCAAAGCATCTGTCTGACACATGCAGATTCCTAGGCTACTTGAAGATTAGTTGTCTTCAAAGCTGCAAAGAACCAGATATGAACCACGTCATTCGTCTCATTTTTACACTTTAGGAAACTAAAGCTGACAGCTTAAGTGTCTTGTTCATAGTGACAAACGTAGTTGGTGCCAGAGCTGGAACAAGGTCTAGTCTCCTTCCTCTCAATCCAGGGCTCTTTCCATTTTCCTGCTCTGCCTCGAAGTTGCCTGCACATTGCTTCCAACAGCACCTAGTGTCGGACCACTAATGTATTCAGGTGTCTTCAAAATGTAGGACAGCACGGCTGTTTATTCTTCCTGACAACCTGTGTTACCCTGACATAAACCAAACGAGACTATTCCATGCCTCGTCAACCTCATCCCACAACTGGCATCATGAGGGAAAGTTTCACTGATCACCCAGGGCTCAGGGGCTCATTTGAAAATGACACACATCATTTTAGCATCCTCTGGGATTCCAAGTACCTCTCATTTATCACACAACAACTCCAGAAAGCAGGGAAACAGGTAGTACTAGCCTCACCATTTTATACAGGAGAAGAGCTAGTGAAGAGATCAAAAAAAGAACCTTGGTTTCATGCTTCATTAGTTAAAATCCTCTTGCCTGAGGAAGGATTCTAACACCCTTGGCACTCAATGACCACAAGACTGGGCAGAGCCTTCAGAGGCCATCTGGGCCACTCCAGCTTCAAACACTCATACCATTCCAGAAAAGAGTAACTCCATCTTCCAGGTCTCTCCCATGAAAAAGGCTCTACAACTTCCCTCAGGAATCCACATCAGTCAACAACCTTCCTACTAGGAAATGCCTGCTCTAACCCACTTCCTCCCTGCTAAGTGAGATTCAGGGAAAAACATACTAGATCAGCTATCAGAGGACCCACGGTCAGTCCCCACTCAGTTTCAAGTCCCTTTAACCTCTCAGATCCTGTTTCCTCATCAATAAATCAGAACACTAATTACTATTCTTACCGACGCCTCACAGGATCAAATGAGAACATTTCTGAAGAAGCTCTTCACAAACTGTAAAGTGTGATATAAATGCAAAGTAACATTGATGTGATGAAGTCCAATCTAGCTCTAGCCTAAGTGGAAATAAACCGTTTGGGCATAGGCTTCTATGTAATTCTGTATTAGATTTACCTTTCAGAAAATTGACAAAATTTAGCTAGACTGACAAAGAAAAAAGAGAGAAGAAACTAAAGCCAAAACATTACAACTGACTCAACAAACTAAAAAGGATCATAAAAGAATACTACAAATTTGTACTCCAATAAACTTGATTACTTAGACGAAATGAATAAATTCCTAGTAGTACATAACCTACCTAAACTGACTCAAGAGGAAGTAGAAAATCTCAAAAGACCCATAACAAGTGAAGAAATTGAATTTGTAACCAGAAACCTCCCAACAAAGAAAAGCCCTGGACTCGATGTCTTTCACTGGGGAATTCTACCAGCCTTACCTTTCAGATCCTTACAAACATTACCTTTCCAGGATGAATAGTCCTTTTTTTTTTTTCCATTTAGGTGATATTTTTTAACCCTCACATCATTTGGATGGCTCACCACTGAACACCTTATTTATGTATATACACACTGTACTTATAGCTAACACTTGAGAGCATTGACTATTTTGCCAGACTCTGTGCTAAGTGGTTTACAGGCATTCTTTCACTCACAGGTACCATCCTTGTTCTACTCTTTAAAAAACTAAGTTTTACCACAATTTAAAAAAAAAGAACTAAGGCTCAGAAAGATTAAGAAACTTGACCAAAATCAAAGCTGGTAAGAAGCACAGTCAGGACGGGGACCCCAGGATCTGCTGACTTCAAAGTCTGTGTTTCTTACTGTTAAACCATGTTCTCCCTCCTCTTTCCAAATATGCTCTGGCTCTTCCTGTGACCTATGACATATGGCTTCCCATGCCCCTATTTCTCATTTTCTTTGGCTCCACTGACACCCATCTCCACCATCTACATCATAAATTGGGATCACAAGGTACCACTCAACCGCCAAAGAGTCCAGCTTTGTGCTCGCAACCACCAAATGCACACTCCTAACTTGTCACCCCTCCCATTTTCAGCTACTTGTTGCCCTTCTCACCAGCTTCATTCTCACAAGCTCCCCTCTGAGAACTGACTTTCATTCAATCACAGACAACAAGCCTGAACTTTGCAGTTCCCTCCCCACAAATCTGATTCCTTTGCTCCTACATACAGCCCCTGCTCCCAGGCCCAGGGTCTGCTGGCAGGAGGGGAAGGATCAGACCCAGCACACTGCAAACACCCTCCTTCTCCAGAGCCCTTGCAGTTCCTCAGCCTTCCTGTGGGTCTTCTTCTCTTGACTCCCTGGCACACTCACAGCTCTTCCAGATCCTCTGCTCCCTCCTATTCATTTATTTCCGTTAATTGAGGGCCTGATATGTGCAAAGCTAATCCCAGGTGCTGTAGCAAGTATAGCTTTCACATCCCTCCATACCAATGCCATTTCCCCTATCCGGAATGCCCTACCAGGCTAATTCCACCCAGTCTATAAAGCTTAGCATTTCAACACTGCCCTAACCACATTCCCACACACAAACCCATTCCTCTTTCCCAGCCCGCATTCACACCAAGAAAAAACCTGTCACCATAGCTATTGGTTCAAACTTTCTTTGAACAGTTCTATAAACCACCTTTATGTTTTACCCTCATTCAAAAGTACCTCAGCACTTTGTTTCGGTCCCATGTCATCTTCAGATCACCCTAATCCTAGCTTCTTTCCTAACCATCCCAGCAGATCATGCTAAAGAACATCTCCACAATAACACAAAGTAAATGGCAAAAATAATTTTAAAAAATAATAATAAAGTTGCAAATGTTAAGAAAAAGAGTGGTTTGTTTTACAAGTGTGTTATTCAAGCCTCAAGGGCTGGAATTAGATAGCATGGTATTTCTACCATGAATTCCCTAGGGGAAAAAAAAAAGATAAAAGTCAGAGTCTCAGCATTCATACAGGTGTCTGGTGATTTTACATTCAATAACACTGTATTAAAAAGCTTTACTAAAACAATAAAAAGGAAGAAAAATATAAGGAGTAAATTCTTTACCACTACAGAAAAATGTATAATCCCGTTGCTGGCGAACAGATTCTGACTCACAGTGACCCTATAGGTCAGAGTAGAACTGCCCCACAGGGTTTCCAAGGTGCGGCTAGTGGATTTGAATTACTGATCTTTTGATTAGCAGCCAAGCTCTTAACAACTTTGCTACCAGAGCATTGACCCTAAATCGGTTTTCGAAACTCAGTCACCTATGTTTGTCCTTGAAGTCTCAGGCCAGAAACAAACGCCTCTAACTCTCAGTTTGATTTTATTCAACTCAGAAGAGCACGGGGTGAAGTTGCAATGCCACTTAGAGACAGAAGATGGAAGCATCAATCCAGAGAAAGAGACAACCCTTTTCTTGACAAACATGGGGTGGCCACCCCCACTTTCCAGAACAGGAAGTCTGGGGTTTCTACCACTAAAAATGAAGAAAGGGTAGCATTTCCAAATTCCTGGGCTTCTAATCTTTAGACAGAGCCTGAAATGCTTGGCTAACAAACTCTAACAGTGCTTTTGTAAACCACTTTCTTTTTTTTTTTTTTTTTTAATTTAAAGAATACCTTTTGTTTTTAAGCATGCAACTTCCAAAATCTGCTGGGTTGGCATACACAGTGCCCACTTCAGGCTTGTTTCCATATACATTTGTCCCATTCTCTAGCTTTTCTCCTTTAACTGGCCCAAATTCCACACTGAAATACTATACGTTTTATTATTTATTTATAGTACTCCCAAATCACAATTTTTAAAAATAGAAGAGAGAGAAGGGAAAATATCTTTATTAAATGCCTAATACATACTGGCTTTCACAAATTGTATCTAATTTAACCCTCAGAACAATCTGAGATGAACATATCTTTTATTTCTGGTGAGGAATCTGGACCACAAAGAGATTAGGTTGCAGAGGCCACATGCTACTAGGGAACAGCAGCCCTAGGGTTTGAACCCATGTCCATCTGGTGTCAAAGACAACGTTCCTCCCATTATCCCAGTAGGTATAGGAGCTCTCAAAACAAAATACTCCATTAAATTGCATTTTACCTATATGGTATTTTTTCTCTATGTCAATGAACCTTGGTAAAAAAAAAAAAAAAATAGTTCCCAGTTCTACAAGTCTATACTTTTATTTCCTCATGCACTTTCTTTCCTTGAAAATCTCTTTTCCACCTGCATCTTACCCTCCTACCTACAAAATAAAGGTCAATGCCTTGGTCTGACCTCGTCAAACAGCCCAACTCACTGTTAATTATTTAGAGGTTTAGGAAGACCTTTATACACATACTGCCTTCTAAGAGGGCACTAAGGAGTACAGCCATAAGGCTCCTTAGAAGTGAGGATAGCGGACTGCTTCTCAAGTACTTTGGAGGAAAACATGCTTGGTAAGGTAGAGGGCCAGTGAAAAAGAGGAAGACCCTCAAAGGGATGGATTGACACAGTGGCTGTAACAATGGGCTCAAACAGCAACGATTGTGAGGATGGTGCAGGGCTGGGCAGCATTTCATTCTGTTGTACACAGGGTCACTATGAGTCGGGAGCAACTCCAGGGCACCTAACAACAACAACAGGGCACAAAGAGATAACGTAATGAATCCAAAAAGCTACTGAAAACTTTAGCTAACATTATACTGAGATTAACAGCATGGAAATGGAAAATCTGACAAATAATCTATGAAAACAATCTAGCCTAAGACAGTATCACTAGGTGGTATTCAATGCCTCATTTGTATTAACCAATGACTCATAACACTAAAGACAAACATAACTCTTAAACTTGTTATTGTGTTGTTAGGTGCCGTCGAGTTGGTTCCAACTCACAGCAACTCTATGTACAACAGAAAAAAAACACTGCCTGGTCCTGCACCATCCTCACAATCGTTGCTATGGTTGATCCCATTGTTGCAGCCACTGTGCCAATCCATCTTGTCGAAGGTCTTCCTCTTTTTTGCTGGCCCTCTACTTTAATAAGCATGATGTCCTTCTCCAGGGACTGGTCCCTCCTGATATGTCCAAAGTATGTGAGACAAAGTCTCACCATCCTCACTTCTAAGGAACATTCTGGCTGTACTTCCAAGGCATATTTGTTTTTCTGGCAGACCATGGTATATTCATTATTCTTTGCCAATACCATAACTCAAAGGCATCAATTCTTCTTCAGTCTTTCTTATTCTTTGTCCACCTTTTGTATGTGTATAAGGCAATTAAAAATACCATGGCTTGGGTCAGGTGCACCTTAGTCGTGAAAGTGACATCTTTGCTTTTTAGCACTTAAAAGAGATCTTCTGCAGTAGATTTGTCCAATGCAATACATCGTTTGATTTCTTGACTGGTGCTTCCATGGGCATTGATTGTGGATCCAAGTAAAATGAAATCCTTGACAACTTCAATAGTTCTTAAGCTTACTGAGGAGTAAATGTCTTTAAGGCATCCTAGTGGTGCAATAGTTAAGCGCATGGCTGCTAACCAAAAGGTAGGCAGCTTGAACACACCAGCGGCTCTGCAGGAGAAAAGACCTGGAGATCTGCTCCTGTACAGATTACAGCCTGGGAAACCCTATGGGGCAGTTCTACTTTGTCATACAGGGTGGCTACGAGTCAGAATCGACTGGGCAGCACACAACAAATGACTTTAGATCTACAGATAAAGAGTCTTTGGGGATCCAGAAGTGAATGAGAACATCTACAAAAGTCTACCATAAAGGTGGGTGGAGGAGGAATGCTAACCTCTGGGCCCTAGAGTGACTTTCCAGGATCTCTTGTTATTTTAGTACCTCAGGGCTTTGTTTGGGTTCCATACCATCTCAGAACCAAAATAAACACACCGATCTGTTGCCATCAAGTTGATTCCAACTCTTGGCAACCCCATGTGTTACAGTGTAGAACTGCTCCACAGTTTTCTTGGCTCTAATTCTTCCTGTAATTCTTAAAGAAGATCACCAGGCCTTTCTTTCATTGGCACCACTGGGTGGGTTCGAACCACCAACCTTTCAGTTAGTGGTCAACCATCTCCACATCTCCCTAATCCCAGTCTCTTTCCCAACCATTGCAGCAAATTATGCTAGGGTATCAAAGGTCCCACTCTCCCTTCCTAGTATGCTTCTACCATTTTAATTGTTGTTGTTGTGTGCCATCAAGTCGATTCCAAATCATTGTGACCCTATATGACAGAGTAGAACTGCCCCACAGGGTTTTCTAAGCTGTAAATCTTTACGGGAGCAAATCACTGGGTCTTTTCTCCCACAGGGCGGCTGGTAGATTCGAAATGCTGACCTTTCAGTTAGCAGCCAAGCACTCAACCACTGCACTACCAGGGCTCCTTATTGTAGCCTCCTTCAAACCTCTCTTCCCTGATCTCTACTTCTATTCACTCTTCTGTTGGTTTCTTCCTTGGGAGATATCAGAGGTCCATGTAAACCAGCCATCCCCTGATTTTCCATATGGTTCCTGAGCAGCAAAAAGAAATCAAGAAACATCTATTTCAGGGTAACAATAAAAGTATTTCAACATGTAGCCAAAATCCACTTCACGATTTTACATTCCTGAATTATGAAATTCCTTGATTAAAACAAGTAACTGACATTCATGTTAAAGAATAGTTCTAGGCTGATGTATAGTTTTAGGGGATCCTGAACTCTCTTGTGCTTCTCACCCCTACTGCTGTCACCACCAGGAGGAGTTAGCTGCCCCAGAATATGTATTTTCGTCTATGTCCAAAAGGGGTTAGCCCTTTTCCAGGCTCAGCAAACGTTAGTCCCTTAATGAGGACATCTGCCATCCATTAAATAACTAGAACAGACTAGTAAAACAAACCCTCTCTGTGGTTCTGAGTTGCAAATTGCTATTTGACACGTGACTGTTGTTAGACAACCACATCTCAGCACATGCAGGCATGTGCATGTACCCACACACACTGGCTGCTCTCTCCTACTCCCCAGGGACACCACAGCAAACCATGGACAACACCTAGGGGCACTTGTAAAACACAGGTCATAAGTCAAAGTGATTAATTATGTAAACAAAAAGGTTTTTTGTTTTTTTGTTTTTTTTAAGTTAAGGAAGTTGAAGTTTGTAGTAAGATTCCTATTTGCTAAAGCTTGGGTGCTTGCTACCTCTCTAATGAACAATTTATGAATCAAGGTGAGGAACATCAACCCTCCTGAAACAACAGTTTCAGGTTCTCTACTAAACCTCACCTTTCTGTATGTGTTTTGATCCCACTGGGTACCACTGCGTAGAAAAATAGTTCGAGTTTTTAGTTCTTTCGCCAATATTTTGCATATCATTCTTAATGTTTTATCAGCAAGTTGCTAATTTTTTTTTCCTTAAAATCTTTAAGAATTTTAACTTAATTTTTTTTTCAGTGTGATGCATTAAGCTTATCCAAAGACCAAAATGTCTGCAGCAAACTCTCTCTCTTATTTTACAACAAAACTCAATGGCGAATACATTCCTCAGCAATTCATTTTCAGCATTCTTAGCTAGGGAATATCTTCATTGACAGATGCCACGTGCACTTGCAAGCATACACAAGTAAATGCAAATGTATGTGTGATCGTCCTAGTTTGCAGCTCATGTGAACCTTAAGAAGCCCTTGTGGCACAACGGTTAACCACTAGGCTGCTAACCGAAAGGTTGGTGGTTTGAACTCACCCAGCGGCTCCGCAGGAGAAAGACCTGGTGATCTGTTCCTGTAAAAATTACAGCCTGGGAAACCCTATGGGGCAGTTCTACTCTGTCATGTGGGATCACTATGAGTCGGAATCGACTTGATGGCACCTAACAACAACAACAACATGTGAACCTTGGTAGAGCAGGCTGTCATACCCCATCATCACTACCCAACTGCTGCATAGTGGTTCTCAAGTCTTATTTTTTCTGAGATGCCTCTCCAAAGCGGGGGAAAAATACTTTACTGAGTACACAATGACCTTTTCTTCCCAGAGGACCCTCTGCCCAGTCTCGCTTTGGATAAAAACCCTACAGACAGCACTCAAGCCTCTCAGCTAAAACTTGTAGACCTCTGAAGTTATTCATCAAATCCTGTTATATGATTTTAAAAATGTATGTGTATGTGTATTTTTAGATTTCCCAGGACAAGCTTGAGATACACAGCACTGAGCATATTAGTGGTCAATTCAATAGCAATATTTCTAAATCAGCTGGTCAGTTAATGACAGTATGGATTCGGATTCTCAGGACATTCTAATTACAGTCTTTTTGCTGAACGTGTTCAAAAACTGGATTACACTGCATTGATGTATAATAGTTTAGGCTACCCATAAAGTTAAAATTATAGAATGTCAGGATTGACGGAAACCTTAAAGGTTAGTCAACTCCCATTCAGGGCTGGAATGCTCTCTACAGCATCCCCTGTGCATGAGCACCCAGCCTTCCCATTACTGTGAGAAACAGAGGTAATAGAATAATGGAAGAGAAAAATAAGGGCCTCAAATAGCAGTGCAACTCTCATATTCCAGCAGATGGGCCACAGAAGTAGGTCATCTGATCTGGTTACAGGGAATTCTCCCCAGAAATAATAAATGATCCTGATCAACAAATACTTTCGTTGGTCTGACTGCACAACAGTCATTCAGTCAAGTAAAAGGGATCGTTCTGTTTGCACACCGGCATGGAACAGAAGTATGTTCACAGTCCTATCTAGGAACAAATACACTTCCCCTTTCCTTCACACTTACCTCCCTATTTGCTTTCAGAAACACCAGTGCCCTTTGTCCATAACTCTGTAATGCATATACCATTCTGTATTAAACAAAATAGTTAGGGTTCAAGAACTATTTCAACTCAAACCAAGAGGACTGCCACTTCCCATAGACTGTAAGCCCTTGGAGGGTAAAGACCATTATCTTGCTTATCCCATGCAGATTTGTGATTTTAAAGAGATGATATTCTCAGGGGTGAGGAGAGACTCAGATTCAAGACTGATGTGTTATAAGAAATAATACCTGCCACCTGTCTTAAAATGAAGACCAAAAACAAACTAACCAGTTGCCATCAAATTGACCTTGTCTCATGGCAACTCCATGTGTGTCAGAGTAGAACGGTACTCCACAGGATTTTCTTTTTTTTAACTTATTTTGTTGTTGTTGTTGAGAATATACACAGCAAAACATACATCAATTCAACAGTTTCTACATGTACCATTTAGTGACACTGATTACATTCGAGTTGTGCAATCATTCTTACCCTCCTTTTCTGAGTTGTTCCTCTCTTAATAACATAAACTCACTGTCCAGTAAGGCTCCTATCTAATCTTTCAAGCTGCTGTTGTCAATTTGATCCCCACAGGGTTTTCAATGGCTGATTTTTCAGAAGTAGATTGCAAGGTCTTCCTTCTGAGGCACCTCTGGGTAGACTTGAACAGCCATCCTTTCAGCTAACAGCTGAGCTCTTAACAGCTTGTGTCACAGAAGGGTCAAAATAAAGAGGAGAAAAATAGCTTGAAACTTAGTTCTAAAACAGGTAGGAAACAGGTAGAAAACTCAGTTCTGAAAATGGGGAGAATACTACAGAGAAGCAGTTATAAGTGAAATTTGCTTACAAATGTGCCACATAAGGTGAAGAGGTTGTCTGGTGCTGTTTTGCACATGCATGGGGGGCTAAGCACACATTGCAGAGCGCGCGTACATGAATGCATGGGCCTGTGTGTGCGTGCAGGTGTGTGTGTGGTTAAACCTGATTTAAACTGTGAGAGTTACAGGAGGAGGCAAGGAGACAGATGATTGCTGAATTGGCACTTTATTCAGAACAGAAACGGGAGGAAAGGGGCTGGGAACTGAGTATTCCCGGAAGAACAAGCCCCAGACAACTAGCAGTTCTTTATAGCAGTTTTCAGAATAAGCTTATAAGAAACCTGCACATTAAATAAAACCACCAGTGAATGCTTGAAAGCCACCTGGGTTTATACTCACTTTAATAAACACGTTTGAGGGCTTCTTTTTTCCCAGCCTTGCAGCAACTGAATAAAATACAGTGGGGGAATATCATCCCCATTTTATAGCTGAGAAAACTGAGGATCTTCAAGAGCTTCACTTACGTGCCCAAAATCACAAAGCTAGCAAGTTGTGGAGTTTGCAGCTTTCCTAGGCCCTCCTGAATTCAGGTCTCTCTTCTCACAAGTGGAAACCCAGCAGCAGGATAGGGACTCTCTAGTTCATAGCTCGGATGCCTTTACGTTGCCTCATCTGGTCCTAGGTCCTGGTGGTGCAAGCAGTTTGCATCCAGCAGCTCCATGGAAAAAGGGCCTGGTGATCTGCTTCCATAAAGATTACAGCCAAGAAAACTCCATGCAGCAGTTCTACTCTGTAACACCTGGGGTCACCATGTATAGAGGGCCGACTCAATGGCAGCTAACAACAACAACATCTCATCTGGTCCTCGCAATGCTGTAAGGAAGAAAGTGTTTAAGTTTCATTGGGAAGAAGGGACCTACTGGAGGCACTTCAGTAATGATGAGCAAAAACTGACAACAAAAGAAAACCAAAAAACCAAACGAGTTTCTGTCAAGTTGACTCAGACTCACGGCCACCCTATGTGTGTCAGAGTAGAACTGTGCTCCATAGGGGTTTCAATGGTTGTGATCCTTCAGACATAGATAGCCAGGTCTTTCTTCTGAGGCACTTCAGGGTGGATTTGAACCTCCAACCTTTCAGTTAGCAGCTAAGCACTTAACCACTTGTGCAACCCAGGAACTCCTAACAACAGAAGAGTCACCACGAAAATATAAAATACAGACATGAGAATCTAAAAATCCTAAAAGTCAAGGGCCAGTTAGCTTAAGGCCCTTCATTTAAGTGGTTAAAGTATAAAAACTATTTGGAACTCAACATTCACTCACAAATAATCACAGTTCTTGAAGATGCCAAATAAAGGAGAATTACTCCAGGCAGTGAAATGGTTAAATTAGAAAACTGGTTTGGAGCTCAAGAGTCACTTAAATGAATTATCACATTCCTTGATAATGCCAAATAAACAGGCAGTGGGGTTTGTAGGGAGTGGGGTTTGTAGGGAGGTTTAGAGCTACCTACTGGCTTGCCTGGCGGGTTTGAGGGGGATAAAAGGCAGAAGCCCTCTCCTGTGGTGGGTAATCAGGGCACGGAGGGCTGCAGGTCCCCAAGAAAGGCATTACCCCATCTGGAGGCCCGGCCATGAGTGTGAAAGCCGAAATTAAAAATAAGAAACAATGCATACGCAGACAAGACTGATCAACTGACAGAAAAGATAATAAACATGTATGGAAAGGGATCAAGGTGCCACTAAAATACCCTTCAGGAATCCAAATCTCATCTGGGAACCATCCACCCAAAATGCAAGGTAATGGAAAATAAGCTGTAATGTTAGAAATTATAAGTCATAAGATAAGAAACATGTACTATAGGGATGACAGAACATTCTGGTTGCTGGTAACATAAAAAAATAAAAATAAAACCTGAACCAACAGCTAGATACCAGCATTGTCTGTCAGAGAACAAGTATGGCTGACAGGCCAATGGGAATAGCTCTGTCTGGTCAGAAAGGAGATATCAGGTGGTCGCGGATCAACTTTTAACCCAACTTTTCCCTTTATTCTGATATACAACAGTATCAGCTGCCATTGAGTCAATTCTGACTCATGGTGATCCCATGTGTGTCAGAGCAGAACTGTGCTCCATAGGTTTTCAATGGCTGATTTTTCAGAAGTAGATCACCAGGCCCATCTTCCGGGATTCTAGGTGAACTCAAACCTTCAACCTTTTGGTTAGCAGCCAAGTGCATTAACCATTTGCACAACCCAGGGGCACAATTCGGGCACATACTTGTTTTCTATTTTAGGATGGGGGGCAGCCCCCACCCCCGCAAGAAGCATGGTTTCAGAATCACCCTAGCATATTTTGGGAAATTTTGCTCTGTTCTCCAGGGAAGGGGTATGCCCTCCTACATGTCATGGGGGACTCGTAATACTAATGGGAATGCTTCTAATCCCTCAGGAGTGCTGTGGCTGGGGATGAGAAGGAAAGAGGGAGAAGCTGGATACCACTGAAGTAAGTACTAAAACTGACACATCAAGATGGACACCAAATATGTCCAGGAGTAGACTACATCTGACATTGCAGAGGAAGCTTCTCTAGGGAAACAGCAGGCTCTGCACTCAGAGACACGTAGGCCAGCCAGTTTGACCTGTGCGACCTTGGGCAATTAACCACCATTCAGAGCCTCAGTTTCCCCACCTTATCTGCAAAAATGGGTACCTACTTCACAGAGTTGTTATGAGGATAAAACATGCACAGTGTCCAGCATCTAGAAGGTACTCAACAGATGTGAGTTTCCTTCCCCCATTCCCCTATTTTTGACCAATGCTCCCATTGCCATCGAGTCAATTCCAACTCATAACGACCTATAGGACAGAGGAGAATAGTCCCATAGGGCTTCCAAGGCTATAATCTTTATAGAAGCAGACTGTCACATTTTTCTCCTGCAGAGTAGCTGGTAGTTCGAACCGCAATCTTTTGGTTAGCAGTTGAGCACCAGGGCTCCAAACCAGTGCTAGACTGCTAAGTAACACAATAAGCAACTCCGAGTGCTTAGTAGCTACTATACGGCGGTTATCTTAGTTATCTAGTGCTGCTATAACAGAAATACCACAAATGGGTGGCTTTAACAAAGAGAAATTTATTTTCTCACAGTTTAGGGGACTAGAAGTCAGAATTCAGTGTGCCAGCTCTAGTGGAAGACTTGCTCCCTCTGTTGGCTCTGGAGGAAGGTCCTTGTCTCTTCTGAGCTTCCGCTCCTAGACAATCTTCACGTGGTTTGACAACTGTCTCCCGCCATCTCTGCTTCTCTCACTTGCTTATGTCTCAAAAGAGATTGATTTAAGACACACCCTACACTAATCCTGTCTCATTAATATAACAAAGACAACCCATTCCCAAATGGGATAACCACAGGCATAGAGGTTAAGATTTACAACACATATTTTGGGGGGACACAATTCAATCCATAACAGGCGGCATATACAACCAAGGTTATAAAAAAATATTCTACCAGAACCAGTAATAACTCTAAGTACTAATGCTAATGGAAATCAAGAAGTTGACGATGAGTGAGCTGCTAACTGAAATCACAACAAAACTGATTTCAGCAAAAGAAGGGAACCTCAACCTATTTCACTTAAAGGCCTGCTGGCCAAAATGTACCCAACCCAGGCCAGGGCTCAGGGCTGAGAGTTCAACACGAACTCAGACAGGCTGTGACCCCAGAGCCCAAAGCCAATAACCAACCAGCCTCTGCCCATTCATTTCCCAGGTGATCTGGCCCCTGCTTGCCTCACTTTCAGCAAACAGGTCCCAATCCTGCTCTCCTCCCCCAAAGCCTAAATCTCAGTCTTGGTTCCCTGCCCAGTGTGGTTCAATGCCTGCCGCCAAACATCCCTGAGGCAGTACATGATCAGCCACTTTGAACTACTTCCAATGCCTGCTGCTTAGATCTTTCCAAATCTCTTGCCCCACGCAGCCGAAGCTTTAGTCTGTGGGTTCCAGTTATCCCGGATCCAGCCCAGTTGATAACAGTTCAGATCAACATAGGAGTTTCTTCAGCATCAACTCCAGAGGATCCCAAAAAAAGGGACACCACAGGACAAAAACATTGGCATCTTTAAAATTCTGCTGAGTGGCTGGATATTCAGACAGACATGTCCCCCATCCCCCAAAAAAAGCCAGTCTAAGTGAAGAGAATTCATCTCCACCAGCTGTTGTGGAGTTGACTCCAACTCCTGGCAACCCCATATGTGTCAGAGAAAAACTGCTCCACAGGGTTGGGTTTTCCATGGCTGATTTTCCAGAAGTAGGTCACGAGGACTTTCTTGAGGCATCCCTGGATGGACTCGAACCTCCAATTTTCGGTTAGCAGGTGAGCACATTAACCATTTACACCACCAGGGATTCCAAGTGAAGAGAATAAAGACACCATAAAGGAAGATAATTTACATGCATAGAGAAAAATGAGCGAAGTGGGGCAGGGGGGCTTGCCCAAGGCACAAACCACTAAAGAAGTACCTTAAACATGTTTCTTTAAAGAAAGTGGTCTCATGCCCCAATAACTGTGGGGCTGAAAATAGGCTCAAAGACAAAATGGAGAGGGGGGAATAAGCTAAATGAGTGCCCACCCCAGCCCTAGCTCAGGATATCGGGGTGTCCACTCTTGGGTGTTTTTTACTGTAATGGGCAGTGCGGAAGCATTAATCAAATAATGCTCACTGATGAGGAAGTTCTAAGCCAAAGTGACAAAATAAATGAGGGTAGATAAATCACAGAGACCAGATGGCCCACCTTGAGAGTTCTGAGAGAAGCGAAGGATGAAATTGGCTCTTGGGAAGCAAACCCAAGGGCCATGCCACAGCAATGGTGAGACCCAGCCTGGCCCAAAAGAGGGCAAGCCAAGGGGCTGACGCGCAGTGAGTCTCATCCCAGCAGATAGACTGTATTTAATTCGGGACCACAAGACTAGAATTTTTTCAGGAAACAGTAGTGTGATGTTCACAAGGAATAAAATCACATCTAACTACTTAATTAGGACTGTTACAGAGTAAACAGTCAAGAAAATAATAGGAAATCTTATACGCAATCTGCAGCCTTTCAAAGACTTATGTTCCAACAGCTATCATTTATCCAAAACTTTGTGCCAGTCACTTGCTAAGCATTTTATATACTGTACTTCATTTAGTCCCCCACTAATTCCATGAGATAAGAACCATTATCTTTCTTATTTTGTAGATGAGGAAACTGAGATTCAGGGAGGTTGAGTAATTTTCCCAAGACAACAGAGCTAGAAAGTGACAGAACTAAGATTTGAGCTTGAATATGTCTGATTCCAAAATCTATACTCTACTGCTATACAGCCAGTAAAATTGTGCATTGAGTAAGAGGCTGGACTCGGTGATCTCTTAAAAGTTCCTTGCTACTAAAAATTTGAGTCACCAAGAGGTTAATGTGGCGGGGTGGTTGTGACATGGAAGGAAAATCAGCATTTCTCTGGTTAACTAAGTATAAAGTATAGGGCTCCACCAGGATCACGGCTACAACTGTTCTTATTTAATGCTTCTACAAATATTTGAAAGAGAGTACACAGTCACACACTCAGGGTTGCAAATTAGCTGTAACTTTCCAACTATGTTACCTTGGGCAAATCACCTCGCTTCTATGTGCCTCAGTTTCCCCACCTCTAAAACGAGAAAAATATTAACTCGTATCCCAAGGGACAATTTGTCGCTTTAATGAGGCAATGCACTTTTTTTAAAAGTGCCTTGCTTAAAACTGGAAAACTAAAGGAAGAATTAGACAAATTATCAAATTCTGGAGACTCCAAAAGCTGGAGAGTAGAACAAGGCAAAGTATCAGTCAAGACCCACAAGATCTGAACAACACTATCAACCACCTTGACCTAATTGATACTCCAAGTGGACATGTCACATTCACCAAGATTGGGAAAAAAAAAAGTGACTTGCTTTTTAAGAGGCGACGCTCCTCTTCTTAGAGATTCTAATTTCCCAGGTCTGAAGGAGGTACCCAGGAAATACTGGGAAGACATAACATTGCATACTGAGCACCATGCCTGGCACAGATGCTCAATAAATTTTAGCTTAAAAAAAAGAGATCCTGAGCCAACATGGCGCTATAGACAGAAGCACCACGCCGTCCCTCCACAGCAAAGACCTGAAAAACTAAGCAAAACAGAGACAAATGTCAATCCTGGAACCCTAAGCATCAAATGAAGAGATAAAGAACTCAACCAAGCACTGAATGGAATAAGAAACTGACAGAGAACAAAGAGCGAGGAGTTATGAGCAGAGGCCCCCTATCAGCTAACGCAGCACAGATCCACCATCTTGGACTCCTGCCAGAGATCAGTGGACAGGGAGTACAGGAAAGCAGATTCACGGAGCTCCCAGCAGGAAACACAGCACCTGGTAACCAGCGAGATACACTTTCCCACCCCCCACCCTGTCTCCCCCTGCTCAACCTTTGCTGCTTCCTGGCTGGCCAATTCCTGGCTACCTGGTGGGCCGATTCCCATCTTCACAGAGGGCTGATTCCTGGCTTCCTGGGGGGCTGATTCACTGCTTCCCGGTGGGTCAATCCACCACTTCCCAGAGAGCTGTAACCCCAGCACAGGAGGCACCGGTTCCATGCTGCGCAGATTCGCCCTGCCCACACAGGCTGGCTTCTTCACTGCCATTTCTTTGTTGCTGGTGTTGCTTTTTTCAGCCTCTTTTGGTTTCTTCCCTGCCTCTTACCTCCTCCCCTTCCTTTCTCTTGAACTCCTAACTCCATGTGCCATCTTTGCTTCAGGGAGTTTGAGTAATTTTCAGCTGGGGAACTGCTTCCCTGGTCTGTTTCCCCAGTCCATGTGGCCACGCTGGTGGAATCCCTGAGGGCTTTTTTTTTTTTTTTTTTCTGTTTGTTTGTCTCCTTCTTTTTTCCCTTTTTATCTTTTTTCATTTTTCGGTTTCTCATTTCTTTCTACTTACCTTCTTTTCCAGTCTCCTGAATACCTGGTGCTGTGTATCATGTCCACCCCTTCTAGGCAGGCTGTACTGCAAGGCTTAGGAGCCACTTCCCCAGACTGTGCAGCCGTGCTGGTTGGATCCCTGGGAGCCCTTTTTTTTTATTGCATTTTATTTTTCTTTTTGTTTTTCTTCATTTCTCCGTTTCTTGTCTCTCCACTCCAACATCAAGCTCCTGTTTCTCTCTCCTCTCTCTCTTCTTTTTCATACCCAACCTAGCTCCACGCTCCACACATTACAACCACCCCTCCCTTCCTCCACCTATCTGTACCATATGCTGAACAATGCACTCCTGAGAAGCACAATCACGACCTCCTCGAACCTGCCCTGCACTGACCACCGGCTCTCCTAGTCGGCCCCAGTACGTGCCACAAGCAACCCATTCCAGCCCCTCCCCTTCAGCTGGACCTGCCCTGCTGCACCATAGCTGAGCCACTGGCCCTGCCCATTGGACAAGGAGGTGAAAAGTATGGGGTTCACAGACAAGCAAACAAAAAAGAACACATAGCCCATGTGCTCAGATATAACCAAATAAAACAAAAATGCAGGATGAAACAAATCTACATTCAATAAATGAAGAAAATAACTACTGAATATCTCGAAGACAGCAAACAATATCAAAACATATTAAAAAAACAGGACAGGATGGTTCTAGTAGGGGTCCAAAATAAAACACCAGATGACTTTCCAGTAGAAAAAAAGGCACTAGAACTACCTGATAGGGAATTCAAATCTCTAATACTCAGAGCTATCCAAGAACTAAAGCAAAAAGCAGACAAAAATGAGGAAAAAATTGACAAATTCATGGAAAATACAAACCAAAAAATGGAAGAATTCAGGAAAATAATACAGGAACAAAATGCAAAAATAAATTCACAACTAAAATCATATAAAAACAACAATTAGAAATCCAGAAGATATACAACAAGATTTCAGAAATGGACAGTGTCAGAGAAGGGCTGAGAAACAGGTTTGAAACAACTGAAGACAGGTCAGTGAAACTGAAGACAAGCACTTGGATACAAACTCTGAGGAAAAATCAGAAAAAAAATGAATAAATAAAAATGAAGAAACCCTGAGAATTATGTGGGATACAATCAAATGCAAAAATTTTCAAGTGACTGGAGTTCCAGAAATGGAGGTGAACGGTAAACAGAGAGGATCACTGAAGAATTGCTGACAGAAAACTTCCATAATATCATGAAGGATGAAAAGCTAAACATCCAAGAAGCTGAACGAACCCCATATAGGATAGAACCCAAAAGAAAATCACAAAGGCATATCATAATCACACTTACTAAAACCAAAGACAAACAAGCAATAATGAGAGCAGCTTGAGAAAAATGAAAAGTCACATACACAGGGGAGAAAATAAGACTAAGCTTTGATTACTCAGCAGAAACCATGCAGGCAAGAAGGCAATGGGATGACATATATAAATCCTTGAAAGAAAAAAATTGCCAACAAAGAATAATATACCCCGCAAAACTCTCATTCAAATATGATGGTGAAATAAGGACATTTCCAGATAAACAGAAATTAAGGGAATATGTAAAAACCAAACCAACCTTACAAGAATTATTAGAAGGAGTCCTTTTGTTTGAGAACAAACAACATCAGACGACAGCCTGAATCTAGGACACAACACAGCACCAGCCAGATACCAACCTAGTAAATGAACTTTCAAGGACTATCCAAAACCAAAAGATTTACAACACAGAACCAGAAAGGTTAATCTGAAAATGACAACAATGTCAGAACAACAAAGAGGGAATAAACAGTGTAGGTATAGAACTTTCTAATGGAGAG
Source organism: Trichechus manatus latirostris (assembly GCF_000243295.1). NCBI lineage: Eukaryota > Metazoa > Chordata > Mammalia > Sirenia > Trichechidae > Trichechus > Trichechus manatus. The sequence goes on from NW_004444027.1 coordinate 5,144,674, forward strand.
GAAGGCAAGGCAATATCAAGTAATAATAGACTGGTTCAAACTTAGGAAGATAAGGGTAAATTTCAAGGTAACCACAAAGAGAGTTAATAAACCTACTCATCAAACTAAAGAAGAAAGCAAAGTCTCAGTAAAAACAAATTCTACAAAAATGAAAGAAATGAAAAAAATCCACAAACAAAAAGAATTCAGCACAGGAGAGTAAGTGGAACAAAGAAATCGCCAGCACCACAAAAAAAAAGCACTACAAAATTACAACAATAAACTCACACCTATCAATAATTACACTGAACATAAATGGCCTAAATGCATCCATAAAGAGACAGACAGTGACAGAATAGATAAAAAAACAGGATCCATCAACATGCTATCTACAAGAGACACATCTTCGAAACAAAGACATAAATTTATTAAAAATCAAAGGATGGAAAAAAATATATCAAGCAAACAGCCACTAAAAAAGAGCACGACTGACAATACTAATCTCAGATAAAACAGACTTTAAATCAAAATCCACCATAAAAGACAAAGAAGAACACTATATAATGATTAAAGGGACAATCCAGCATGAAGACATAACAATAATAAATATCTATGCACCCAATGACAGGGCTCCAAAATACATAAAGCAAACTTTAACAGCAATGAAAAGCGAAATTGACAGTTCCACTGTAATAGTAGGAGACTTCAACACACCACTCTTGGTAAAAGACAGAACATCTAGAAAGAAACTCAACAAAGACACAGAAGACCTAAAGGCCACAATCAGCCAACAGGAACTCACAGACATATATAAAACACTCCACCCAACAGCTGCAAAGTACACATTCTTTTCCAATGCACAGGGAACGTTCTCCAGAATAAACCACATCTTAGGCCACAAAGCTACCCTCAACAAAATCCAAAACACTGAGATAATACAAAGTATCTTCTCTGATCACAACAGCCATCAAGGAAGAAATTAACAACAGGAAGAGCAAAGAAAAAAATCAATTACATGGAAACTAAATAACACCCTGCTTAAAAACCACTGGGTAATAAAAGGAATCAAGTATGGAATCAAAAAAAAATTCCTAGAATCAAATGAGAATGAAAACACATCATACCAAAACCTTCAGGACACAGCAAAGGCATGCTCAGAGGTCAATTTATAGCAATAGATGCACACATCAAAAAAGAAGAAAGGGACAAAATCAAAACGTTAACTACACATCTCGAACAAACAGAAAGAGAACAGCAAAAGAAGCCCACAGCCACCAGAAGAAAGGAAATAATAAAGATCAGAGGAGAAATAAATGAAATAGAGAATAGAAAAGCAATAGCAAGAATCAACAAAACCAAAAGTTGGTTATCTGAAAGGATCAACAAAATCAACAAACCACTGGCCAAACTGACGAAAGAAAAACAGGAAAGGATTCAACTAACCCAAATAAGAAATGAAATGGGGGACATTACAACAGACCTAACTGAAATAAAAAAGATCATAACCGAGTATTATGAAAACCTATACTCCAACAAATTTGAAAATCTAGAGGAAATGGACAAATTTCTAGAAATACATTACCTATCCAAACTATCACAAATTGATGCTGAAACTACAAACAGACCCATAACATGATGCTGAAACTATAAACAGACCCATAACAAGAGAACAGACTGAAACGGTAATTAAAAAAACTCCCAACTAAAAAAACCCTGGCACAGATAGCTTCCTTGGAGAATTCTACCAAACATTCAGAGAAGAGCTTACACCAGTACTACAAAAAACTATTTCAAAAAAAGGAAAAGGAAGGGATACTTCCAAATTCATTCTAAGAAGCCAGCATAACCCTGATACCAAAACCAGGCAAAGACGCCACAAAAAAAGAAAATTACAGACCAGTATCTCTCACGAATATAGATGCAAAAGTTCTCAACAAAATTCTAGCCAATAGAATTCAGCATCAATCAAAAAAATAATACACCACGACCAAGTAGGATTCATACCAGGTATGCAAGGATGGTTCAAAATTAGAAAATCAATCAATGTAACCCACCACCTAAAGAAAAGAATCACATGATCATCTCAATTGATGCAGAAAAGGCATTCAACAAAGTCCAACACACATTCCTGATAAAAACTCTCAATAAAATAAGTATTAGAAGGGAAATTCCTCAACATAATAAAGGGCATCTATCCAAAACCAACAGTCAACATCATTCTTAATGGAGAGAAGCTGAAAACATTTCCCTTGAGAACAGGAACAAGACAAGGATGCCCTTTATCACCACTCCCATTTAACACCGTGCTGGAAGTCCTAGCTAGAGTAATAAGGCAAGAAAAAGAAATAAAGGGCTTCCAAATTGGTAATGAAGAAGTTAAACTGTCCCTATTTGTGGATGATATGATACTATATACAGAAAACCCAGAAGACTCCATGAGAAAACCACTGAACTAATAGATTCAGCAGAGTAGAAGGATACAAGATAAACATACAAAAATTGGTTGGATTCCTATACACCAACAAAGAGAACCACAAAAAGGAAATCAAGAAAACAATATCATTTATAATAGCCCCTAAAAAAATAAAATACTTAGGAATAAATCTAACCAGGGATGTAAAAGACCTATACAAAGAAAACTGCAAAACACCACTGCAGGAAACCAAAACAGATCTATGCAAATAGAAAAACACACCATGCTCATGGATAGGTAGACTCAACATAGTGAAAATGTCAGTTCTACCCAAAACAGTCTACAAATACAATGCAATCCCAATCCACATATCAGCAACATTCTTTAAAGAGATGGAAAATACAATCATTAACTTTATATGGAAAGGGAAGAGGCCCCGGATAAGTAAAGCATTATTGAAGAAGAATAAAGTAGGAGGACTTGCACTACTTGACCTCAGAAGCTACTACACAGCTATGGTAGTCAACACAACCTGGTACTGGTACAACGACAGATACATTGACCAATGGAACAGAAACAAGAACCCAGGTGTAAATCCATCTACCTATGGTCACGTGATCTTTGGCAAGGGCCCAAAGTCCATCAAATGGGGAAAAGACAGTCTTTTCAAATGGTGCTCGCAAAATTGGATGTCCACCTACCAAAAAATGAAACAGGACCCATACCTCACACAATATACAAAAATGAATTCAAAATGGATCAAAGACCTAAATATAAAACCAAAAACTATAAAGATCATAGAAGAAAAAAATACACTCAATGCTAGAGACCCTAATACATGGCATTAACAGGATAAAACCATAACTAACAACATACAAACACCAGAAGATAAGCTAGATAATTAGGATCTTCTAAAAATTAGACACTTATGCTCATCAAAAGACTTGACCAAACGAGTAAAAAGAGAACCTAAAGAGTGGGAAAAAAATTTTTGGCCATTACAAATCAGACAAAGGTCTAATCTCTAAAATCTACAGGAAAATCCAACACCTCTACAACAAAAAGACAAATAATCCAATTAAAAAATGGGCAAAGGAAATGAACAGTCACTTTATCAAAGAAGACACTCAAGCGGCTAACAGACACGTGAGGAAATGCTCACCATCACTAGCCATTAGAGAAATGCAAATAAAAACCACACTGACATACCATCTCACCTGGCATTACTAGCACGAAATCAAAAAAACAGAAAATAACAAATGTTGGAGAGGCTGTGGGGAGACTGGAACTCTTTTTTCTTTTTTGATGGTTAGTATTTTTTAGCAAAAAAGAATTTTTGTTTTTACTTTTTTTTTTTTAATTGTTGTGCTTTAAGTGAAAGTTTACAATTCAAGTTAGTCTCTCATACAAAAATTTTTACATACATTGTTTTGTGACCCTACTTGCTCTCCCTATACTGTGACAGCACACTCCTCCTTTCCACCCCGGATTTCCCGTGTCCATTCAACCAGCTCCTGACCCTCTGCCTTCTCATCTCACCTCCAGATGAGAGCTGCTCATTTAATCTCATGTATCTACTTGAGCTAAGAACCACACTGTTCACGAGTATCATTTTCTGTCCCATAGTCTAATCTTTGTCTCAAGAGTTGGCCCCGGGAATGGTTTTAGTTTTGGGTTAACAGAGAGCCCGGGGGCCACATCTTCCAGGGTCCCTCCAGTCTCAAACCATTAAGAGACTGGAACTCTTCTGCACTGCTGGTGGGAACGTAAAATGACACAACTGTTTTGGAAAATGATATGGCGCTTCCTTAGAAAGCTAGAAATAGAAATACCATACGATCCAGCAATCCCACTCCTAGGAACATATCCTAGAGAAATAAGAGTCATCACACAAATAAACATATGCACACCTATGTTCATGGCAGCGTTGTTCACAATAGCAAAATGATGGAAACAACCTAGATGCCCATCAACAGATGAATGGATAAACAAACTACGGTACCTACACACAATGGAATACTATGCAATGATAAAGAACAACGATGAATCTGCGAAGCATCTCACAACATGGATGAATCTGGAGGGCATTATGCTGAATGAAATAAGTCAATCACAAAAGGGCAAATACTGTATGAGATCACAACTATAAAAACTCATGAAAAGGTTTACATACAAAAAGAAACAATCTTTGATGGTTATGAAGGAAGGGAGGGGTGGAGGTATAAGAACACTAAATAGACAATAGATAAGTGGTCACTTTGGTGAAGGGTAAGACAGTACACAATACTGGGGAAGCCAGCACAACTTGTTCAGGGTAAGGTCATGGAAGCTCCATGGATAAATCCAAACTCCCTTAGGGACCAAATTACTGGGCTGAGGGCTGTGGAGACCATGATCTCAGAAAACATCTAGCTCAACTGGCATAACATAGTTTAGAAAATGTTCTACACTCTACTTTGGTGAGTAGTGTCTGGGGTCTTAACAGCCTGTGAGCGGCCATGTAAGATACGCCACTGGTCTCACCTTTTTAGGAGCAAGGGAAAATGAAGAAAACTAAAGACACGAGGGGGAAGAGTAGTCCAAAGGACTAATGGATCACAACGAGAAGCTAGTTTGTTCTGTAAACCTTCATCTAAAGTACAATTAAAAAAAGACACCAACTTCTGGGCAGTGAAGAGGTAAATCTGTGGGAAGATTACAGGGCAGAGTTTGTGCAAGTAGGGGAAAAAATAGCCAATATATTTTAACATCATCAAGGGCAATATAATACATTCAAGGGAGGAAAAAAAAATTCAAGAGTCCTGGGGTAACAGTCACAGCCCAATAAAGGGACCTCTAAGTCACTGTACAGCAGAATGTCATCCTACTATAGTCACAAAGCCAAAAAAGTTTTGTCCATCATCATTACAAAAGTACAAAAAAAAGTACAAAAAACAAACTGCTCGCTCCAAAAATCAAAAAACCAAACCAGCTGCCATCTAGTCAATGCTGACACATGGCAATCCCATGTGTGCAGAGCAGAACTATTCCACAGGGTTTTCAAGGCTGTGACGTTTCAGAAGCAGATTGTCAGGCCTGTCTGTCCAGGCACCTTTGGGTGGATTTTAACCACCAACCTTTCAGTTACTAGTCGAGTGCTTAACCATTTGTGCCACCCAGAGACTCCTCTGCCCACCCCACTCACCATAAAATTAGGAAACCATCTATACTGGGAACACTGGCTGCAGCCCATCAAGAAAGATGATTTGTGAAACTAGAGAACAGTCAACCTAAATGAGCTGTGCAATGGGGAGGGCAAGCTAAGAGGACAGTGCTCTTCAGGTCAGAAAGGTCAAGGCCAGGAGGCCCTGAATCTACCAAGTAATAAATGGGGGAGATAAGGTGGATAGGGACTCAGTCACCAAATCGTGAAATGGCAGAAAAGGAAGTTCCTGCTAACACCAGCAGGAGACAGGAGGAGAAGCCTCTGAACCCCCAAAAAATGGCAACATAAACGCACTATGGGGTTTGGACAACTGTATGAATTCGAGAGTAGGGTTCTTCTGGGGTGGGAACCAGAAATGTTCTCATTAACATCTGCTTAGGAATCTTCAAGCAGGGGACAACCAAGTCCTCCCTTGCCACGCTGGCATGGGTGTGCCCTGATATGATTAATTTTCACATCTTCTAGTTTTTCAGAGGTCTAGAGATGATGGCAAGAAGTGTGTAAATACAGAGAGGCACACACTACTCTTCTCTAATTAAAATAAAACTGTTAACAAAAGAAACACTGCAGTATTCTAGTTTATTTTTTTTTAAGGAAAACAAAAGTGCTCCCAAATGCCTCATCCTTGGCTTAAATGCTTAAGCCACACTTTGTACTAAAGATGGCACAAAGAAGAATCAGAGGTCTCTAGGTAGAGAATGAACTGGGTTTAGACTTTACCATCCAGAGTCCACAATAATGCTGCTTATTCCTCCTGCAATTCTCCTCCTCCATATACCACTACCAACATACCAGTTAAAGCCCTCTGCAGAAGTGGCAGGAGGGCAGGGGGACACCAGAGACAAGTTAACTACTCAGAGAGAAGTAACTACAGGGCTCAGAAGAGCCCTTCCACAACACCAACTCTTCTAGCTCAACCAGCACTAACATGTGAAGATGGGTAAACATACACCTAGGATACCCTAAATCCTGCCCTAGTCTTAAAATAACTGCTTAATGTCTGAGCACGCTTCAAATATCCCCTGGCCTACACTAAGTCTATGCTAAGAACTGACCCTATAATGTATCATTATTAAAATTAAAAATCAAAGTACCGAGTTCGATTCCCAGTCAATGCACCTTATATGCAGCTACCACGCATCTATCAGTGGAGGTTTGCATGTTGCTATGATGCTGAATAGGTTTCAGTGGAGCTTCCAGACTAAGAAAAATGAGGAAGAAAAGGTCTGGCAATCTACTTCCAAAAAATCAGCCAATTAAAACCCTATGGATCACAATGGTCTGATCCCAGTATGCATGGGGTTACCATGAGGAGGGTGCCAACTCTATGGCAGCTAACAACAATTATCCATCAATCCCACTTTCTCAGTATCTACTCTAGAAGAACACTTACACGTGTTGTAAACGCACAGTGATGTTTATTGTAGCAGTATTTGTAACAGTAACCCAAACCCAAAAACCCACTGCTGTCAAGTTGATTCTGACTCATAGCAAAATAACCTAAATCTTCATCAATTGGTGAAAGGCTAAATAACTGTTGTGCTCCTCATTATGCAGAAGATTACACAGGAGTTAAACAAAATCAAGAAGACCTGTAAGTCGTGACATGAATGATCACTGAGATTCACTGTTGAGTGGGGAGAGGGGAGAGCAATATAACAATATATGTAGTACAATCGGCACTTAATTTTTTTTAAGTTCTATACATATAAATGTAGGTAAATAAAGCATTTGAAGAATACCAACAAATCCCTAACAGTGGTTAACCTCTGGGGAAGGACAGGGATTAGGAGTGGCCATCAAGAAAGATTTCTGTTTGCTCAGAAAAGTTTGCATTTTTTTCTATAGAGAATGTGTTCATATATTACTTAGGTGATGAAATTTTTGTTAAATGGTTTAATTTTTAAGAAGGAAGAAAGTGACCCTTTTCAATACATTTCACTAAAGTGTTTGGGAGCAATTTCTATCCAAATACGGGGTGGCAATCTGACACACACTTCCCAGGAGGCTGAGAGCTCAGTCAGCCATGGGCTTTGCAACACAGATCTTGTTTCAACATTACAGGCCCAACTCTGTAACTCTGTAGATTGTTAAATTCATATGCTAGTTCAAGAAAGAGGCAGGAAAAGAGAGAAAGTATGTCAAAGGGGCTTCTGGGTAATCTAAAGGGATGTCCTAGGAGAAATTCCAGATCTTCTAACTGAGCATTCCTGCTCTCCAACGGAACAAACTAAAACACACACACACCCCCACTAATGGCAGCACTTGCTCAATCACACTTATCCCACATCATGTCTAGCTGTCTGTGCCTCCGACTCTTCAGTCTGGGGATCAGGATTCCTAACATAAATCTGGATCGCTTAGGCTAATGAGAAGGAAGAATCTAAGCTCAAGAGGAGCTCAAGAATACTAATATTTACTTAATGGGGCCTCCTAACTATATAGGATACTGATTTTTAAACACATACCCACACAACCCGACACCATCAAAGCATTCCATATAAAGTCCTATCACTAACAAAATTAAAATATTAAGAACCTACTAAACAAAACTAACCTATGGTGATAGAGATCAGATCTGTGATATTTCTGGCTAGGGGATTATCTAGAGAAGGGTAGGAGGGAACTTTCTAGGGGGAGTGATGGAAATGTTCTGTCTTGATACACACTCATCAAGACTGATTAAACTGCACACTTAAGATCTGAGTATTTTACCGTATGCAAATTAAACCTCAATTTAAAAAAAAAAATACTGAAACACAGTTTTTCTTCCACTGCAGCAGAACTTTGAGCTGTCCTATCAGACATCTGAAATCTCTGTTGTGCTATGTAAAGAGCAAAAGTACCATGGCGACAGTCACCATAAAAACAGGTAACGAGATTAAAATGGATAGAGAACACATGAATTTAAGAATGGCACATCAAGAGCAATTCATTTTCAGCAGAAAAAGAAAAAAGCGAGGGAGTTTTTCACTCCTCCGGCACTCTGAAAAATATCTACTAGTTGTGGTTGTTTTTACCAAAAGTTTTATGGCTTCCCAACACTCAAAGGACAAAAAAAGACTGAACTGTTATTTCTTGCTGTATTTTGCTTTAAAAAACAAACAAAAAGTATATGGCAGTCTAACTTTTCCCAGTACCTGCTATATGTGGCCCAGTGAACTGATTCCTGGCAATTCAATAAGCACAGTCCATGAGCCAGACATCATGCCAAGCACAAATGACACACAGACCCATCATCAACAAGGTCACAAGGATTTTTAACTTTAGTTCTAAATAACCAAGTTTTGCCTATACTTTTTACACACGTCTAAAACCATCAGTCCTTAGGCTGATGCACCCAAAACTAGTCTACTCCATGCAAAGGGAGAGCACTTTCTGCCAAATGCTGATTTTTCAAATGCAAAAATGCGAACATGAATCACATGGAGACAGAAATCATCTTGTGATATTCTCCAAAGATGAGATAAAGCAGCCCCTATTCAGAGCTGTCTAAGAAACCTTTGCTATGTGATTCAGCCCTAGTAAACAAAACAAAACAAAAAAAAACCAAACCCATTGCTGTCGAATTGATCCCGACTCATAGCGACCCTACAGAATAGAGTAGAACTGCCCCCATAGGGTTTCCAAGGCTGTAAATCCTCATGGAAGCAGACTGCCACATCTTTCTCCCAGAGTGGCTGGTGGGTTCGAATTGCCAACCTTTCAGTTAACAGCTGAACGCATAACCACAACAAAAAATAATAATAACAACAAAAAAGCAGTAAGAAGAATCAAAAAATTTTAAATAATCAAGGTGGATTTTAAATAAACCATATATTCAAATCAAATTTAGGAAAGATTAAACTAAATCAAATTTTCCACATGTAAACTGCTAATTTTAAAAAACACAAAAATTAGGACTTTAAGTACTCAAACCACAAACATATTGTCTGATATAAACTAAATATCTGTTTTCCAGGAAAATCTTGCCCAAAAGTTCCTTTAAATTCGGCTGCCTGTTGTTCTCTTTATAGCTAAAACTTGAGAACAATCACAAGGCTCAGTCCCATCCCTGGTGTCACGATCGCATTTATACACAGTTCCCAGCAATGTAAATCCACTGTGTGAGAAATGAAGTAGAGAAGGGGATGTTCAAGGGCACTTCCAGGTTCAAGTGCAGCCACAGCCAAGTGGAAGATCAAGGATTCAACTGAAGAACCTCATCCTGATTTGTTCATTATACTAAGTAGAACTGGCCAGTAAATACATTATTCTTCTTCAGGTCAATCTATTTTATTTATTATTATTTGTCATTCCCCACTCCCTCACCTTTCTGCTTTTTCTAAGGACAAAGTTCAATTTTCAGCAGCTCTGAGGCCACAAACTGAGTTCTGAACTATGTTAGAACAGTTCTCTTTATCCTTTCAAAATGACACCAGAAAGGTCTCTAGAAAATTCTGGGACCTATTTATAAAATTTTTAAAGAGCTTACATGATGATGTTAACTCAAATATTATGCAACTAGTATTATATCCCCTATTCCACATTATCTTTGAGTTATAGCAAATCACATAATAATTGACCCTAAGAATTGGAAGAGATTCTTGTGTTATCCACCCCACGAGTATACTCCCATCATTTCTAATCCTACATCATCCTACTCTCTTTCCTGTGGATAAAGTCTTGCTTGTTCATGGCCCTTTTAAATCATGGCTTCCCCATGGTTCAAATGTCACATGATCAGTAGAGGCCATTAAGACTAGATCTGTGACTGGATTATTGAATTTGTAATCCAGTTATAAACTAGATTAGCTCTTTTAAATGCCCATCCCATTCAGGGCTCATGAACGATGGCACAATCCCAAGACTTTTTTCCACATGACCTGTTCCTCCTCAGTGTGCCTGGAGCACCGCCAGGGCTATACTGTGCTTATCTGTTTACCTGTTAGCCTCCCTCTTTAGATTTGAACAAGTTCAGGTCAGGGACTGAATTTTATTTTTCTGACCCTAGTGCCTAAATCCAGTGCTTGACACAGAGCAGGTAGGTGCTCGAGATTAATTATTGAATGAACCACCTAGTTTTCCCTCATCCTATCCTTGAAATATAAAATGTTTTAAGGGTTTTTCCCACTGAAAACATACACATTAAAGAAAATACAAATAATAAAAACATTTTTAAAAAGAGTCACTCAAGTCAACCGATCTAGAAACAACCAGTATTAGCATTTTGGTATTAGCATTAGTATATTCCCCTCCAGTCATTTTCTATGCGCATTGTTTTTTCACATTTGAAATCACACTGTAGATGCACCTTAACTTATAGCAGAAATATTTTTCCGTGTAATTTTAAAGCTATTCCTAAACATCATTTTTTTTCTCTTTATTTATTTATTTTATTGTACTTCAGGTGAAGGTTTACAGACCAAATAGTTTCTCATTAAACAGTCAGTACATATATTGTTTTATGACATTGGTTAACAACCCCACGACATGTCAACTCTCTCCCTTCTCAACCTTGGTTTTTTTTTTTTTTTTGGTGAAAATATACAGTCAAAGATACACCATTTCAAAAATTTCTACATGCAGAGTTCAGTGACATCGACCATGCTCTCTTCCAATTGAGCTGCTATTCTCACTTTTGATGAAGGTTTACAGAAGAAAAGTTTTTCGTTAAACAGTCAGTACACATGTTTTCCTATGACAGTGGTTAACAACCTCACTACACATCAACACTGTCCTTACTCAACCTTGGGTTCCTTTTCACAAGCTTTCCTGTTTCCTTCTGCCTTCTAGACCTTGTCTCTGGACTGCTGTGCCTCATTAGTCCTATTTTTTTTTTTTTTCCTAAACATCATTTTTAATGGCTTCGTAACATTGTATTGTAAAGACACATTTATCAGAATTCACTTATCTATTACCTTCAGCCCACACCACTGGATATTTAGATTGTTTCTAATTTATTACTGTAGTGAAAAACTCTAAATAGTCTCTCTGTGCATAAAACATTGTCTACATGTTGGATATGGTCTCAACTATATCCCCAAAAGTGCAGTTATCTTATCACAATGTATGAACATCTCAGTGTATTACAGTCCAAATTTTAAAAACTAAATCCAGACTTAATATTTATCCTTACTGAACTTTTTTTTCTTCCTTAATTCAGGCCCTTCACTGTAGACAACTTTGAGCCTTGATTTATCTTCTAAATAATCAATCCCTCCCAACTCTGTGCCATCAACAAATCTGATAAACATACCTTCTATATTTTCATCCACAACACTGGAAAAATGTTGAATAGGTCAAGGCCAAAAACAGAAACCTATAGCACTCATTTTCAGACCTCCTTTCAGGCTGACTCAGTGCCAATAATTAACCATTTTTACATATGATTGTTAAATTAATGACAACGTCATCCAGCCCACATTTGATCATTTATGTATAATATGCACCATCATATCTTAAGAAACAATATATTAACACTTCACTAAAGCCAAAGTGCACCACAGATGCTGCACCATTCCCCTGATTTAGTAACCTAACAATCATGTAAAACAGTTATCCTTGACCCTACTGCCATACATTTTTAAGCAAAAAGCATTTCAACTTTTTTAATGCTACAAAAGCAATAAGTGATTTTTGCCCAACCTGTAAAAAGGTGGGTGACTACAGTTCAGTCCCCCTCACCTGAGTACACCTGGGAAGAGCTCTGCATCATGGGTCGTTATGGACTCTCCAGGTTAAACCAGACTGTCTCTAGCCCTGAGAGATGTGAACTTATTCACTTTAAACCAAAACCAAAACCAGTTGACTCACGGCAATTCTGACTCATGGCGACCCCATGTGTGTCAGAGTAGAACTGTGCTCCCTCCATAGGGTTTTCAAGGCTGTCACCTTTCAGAAGCAGATCACCGGGTCTTTCTTCTGAGGTGCCTCTGCGTCAAGTTCAAACCACCAACCTTTTGGTTAGTTAATTGAGCGCTGAACCATTTGCACCACCCAGGGACTCCCTGGTCCAAAAATCAAGACAGTCATTTGAGAGTCTGAGAGTCATTTGGATGAATACCTGGGCTTGATCCAGTTATTTTGTGGTCATTATGAATCTCCTGATCCTGGAGCCCTATCCCCTGGGGTCATCCTCGGGGTAAGGAAATAAGAGAAGAAATGACACAGTCCCTCCTCTTGTTCTCCCTTTATTATTGGCTCACAGAACCAAAGCTCCTGAAAATCTAATGTCATATGGAATTTGGCAGCCATGACTCAAATCTCACCAAGTTATTACCCAGACATCATACTCAGAGGATATGTGCCAGGAGCCACCATCTCACTGTGCCAGCCAAAAGTGAAAAAGGGAAAGGTTTGACAGACATGGGGGTTACCAGAAATTTGCCTCATTATAGAGAATACAGGTAAAAGCCCTCTCTAATTAGTGCCATTACAATCATCATAAAAATACTTCAAGATTCAGTCAGCAGCTCCTCATCAAATGCTGTTGACTTACCTAAAACAAATCCATTGCACACAAATATCTCAGATACCATAATGTCACACTCCTAACCTGGATCCTCCAGTGGCCACCCAGAGCCAATGACAGAGATCTCAAATTCCCTAGACTGGCATTCTAGCCTCTTGAAAACAGGTCACAAACCCAAATGCCTACAGGACTAGGCAAGGAGTGTAAAGCAACCGGACAGAGGCAACAGGGAGTGCTGGAACTATACAATTAGACAACATCCCACCTGTCTCCCATCCACAGGGGGCAGCCACCACTCAGCTCTAGGGCGCTTCCAGATCTGATTCTTTAAGACAGCCCCAAATCCAGAGGTTTTCTAGAATCTTCCCAATTTTTTAAAACCTTCATGTAGTCCAAATGATAACACATCTGTAGGTTTAAAACATTTTATGGGGCACCTGCTTGTAATGTTTACACTAGTTTGACTGTAGTCTACCTTTACAACCTGATTTCTCCCTATTCCCTAACACGAATCCTCTGTTCTTCACTCTTACACAAGCACACTGTGCACATCCCTAACTCCGTCTTTACTCATGCTACATCTCCTGCCTGTGCAACACCATGAGAAACCACAAGCAGTTCACCTCAGGCTTCCTTCCCTATTTCAAAAAGTTTTTCCAAGCTATTCCAGCACAGGTTGCTCATTCCCTTCTCTGAGCCCTAAATGTACTTATTTTTCATTTTGTCATTTCATCATCTTGTCTTTCTCATTAATCACAGATATATCTTATCTCACCAACTCGACTGTAAATTCTCAATCACTTCGTCATCCTTTTTCCCACCTCCAGCACAAGTAAGAGTAGTTCTACACACAAACAGCTTAATAAATACTTGTCAAATGTGATACAGATTATGAGCCAGTAGAGTGATTAAATCAATTTAGTGGGGCATGATAAGTATTTTTTAAATGAAAATTAATAGGATAAAAAATAAAATTATCAGAGCACCGCGCACCAAGTAAAGGGAAGTAGTAGTACTTCATGAATTTAAATTGGATTTTTAAATACATGACTGTGTGTACTAAGTCATGATGTAAACTTTATTTCTTAATGTACATCATGGTCAAAACAGTGTAGAAAACACTGCTCCACAATGAGTTATTTAGTTCAATCACTGCTCCATGCAATTGTTTTGACAGGCAGCTATTCCCTATAAAGAAAAAAAATACCTGATTTATCCCCCCACCACCTCCCCCACTCCCGGCTGCCTCATCTGTTAGTTCAATGATCTGTGCATCTCAGAGAAACAAAGAGGCTAAGTAACCACAATTACATTCCCAGTCCATTCTGCAACTTTTTGCAACATCCTTCAAATTCACCAGCTCTCAGATGTTGCAAGTTGAGGCTTGGGGAATTTGTTCAGCAAGTCATCCTAAATCATTCTTGCAAAAATAAAGCAGAATTCAGAGCTCAGGAAGAATACCACCAGCTCCCCTCTGCCTGCTGTTCACAGGATTCCAGGGAATAGACGAGCAGTAGAGGTCAGAACAGACCTGGCTTTAAGAAAGACAGTATTCCCTAGGCCCAAAATTTCCTCCGACTCCTTAGATCATCTTGATGCTTTCCCGTGTGAGTGGAGCACCAGAACTAGCCTGAAGATCTCACAGGAGAGCTAAAACCAGCAGAGTCCATTCAACTTATTTCAAAGCCCAAGAATTTATATCTTTAGCAAATCCCATTCCACTTACTTCCAACCTCCAATCCCATTCTCATGATAAGAATGAGCGGCCCCATCTTCAGTGCTCCAGTTCCCCAAAATTGCTTTGCCAACTTCAGTTTAGGATCAGGAGATGTAATTTGAATGGAAGTACAGAAGAGATGCCCTCTGATTCAGACCCTCAACCCCACTCAATAGCATCCTCTGCTGCCTCCCTATTACTGTTACTAACAACATGTTCCACTTACCCTAGAAGTGTCTTCCTCTCAAGGCTTTCACAGCCTTTCCAATATTATACAACCCTGGTTTTCCACCAGTCTCATAGCCCCAGTTGCTCACAGGACACTGACATTTGGATGCCTTGACAAACCAAAAAACTTCTCTGCAACCTGAGTATCTATTACTTCTGTCCAAAACACACATTTCCCATTTCTCCAGTTACCAACCATAGCAGCTACAAGGCCCTGGTGTGTCATCAGCTTCCACAGAATTAATTTCCATTCATCATTTTTGTTCACCCTGCCCCTGTCAACAGATTATTTCAACATTAATTTTTCTAAAACCCACCCTCTTTTCTATTTCCAGTTATCCAAGCCCTGAGCCCTCCACAGCTGTAAAAGTCTACTAACTGATTCATCTTCTGACATTACTTTAAAAACCTTTCCAAATACTCTTTTTGTCACATCATTCCTTGGCTCAAAAACTTTTCGTCTCCCCAGTAGACACAGTGTAAAGTGCCATTCCCCAGCGTGGCTTTTGAAGACTTTCACAATCTCTACCATTGTTCTTGTCCATCTTTATCTCCTACTGTTCAAGAAACAAGAAACGTTCCCTGGCCTGGTCAAGGTCATCCCCGTCTCTTAGGAAAGACATGTTCATTCCCACTTCATGGCCCATCTCAAGGGTCACAATGTCCTCTGGGAATACAGTCCTGGCGACTCCTGCCCACAGCTTCTGTCTCTCAACTCCAACAGCACCTATTTCTACACGAGCGTTTTGACAGTTAACTACGCTCTGTCTTGAGGTCTAATTTGTTTCACATGCTCACGTCTTTCCAGCTCCTTCTTGAGATTATAAACCCAAGAGGGAATCACCTGATCTATCTGTTGTATCCTGAGATAACTATATGAACATCTGCTCCTCTGGTAATTCCTTTGTGACCTCTCCCACCTGTTACTTCTTCCTCGCCACCAGTGAGCTATTCTCCACATGCATAATTTATTTCAAAACAGACTACTGTAGGTCCCTTCCCCAACTCTAACCATTTCTTTGATATTCCCCCAGCACCTCAACATTTACACCAATTTAGGCATCCACCGCACTGTTTTGAACTTGAGCTCTCAAATCACTCCCACCTAGTCAGTGGGCTTCCTGAAGTCTTGAGTTTCTTGTGTGCCTCTTACCATCTCTCGGAGAGCCTGGCATAGTGCTGAAAACACAGCAGCTCCTCAAAAATACCTGTGGAGTTGAACTTAACTGCTGTTTCCTTGCGTTTCAACTTCCTTGAGATCAAGAACTTCTGTTTTCACACCTTAGCAGAGCGTGGAGTAGGCCTTCAATACCTGTTGATCACTTACTTCGAGACAAAGGGGACCATTTACATTTTTGTAGAAAGAACAATGTAAAGAAATTAGTGGTAGCCTGTAGGTAACCCCTGCACCTGGCCTGGCGTCCTGGCATCATGGGAACGCCTGCCTAGTGGACGTGCTCCAAAGCCTCTGGGAATTGGCCACGGCTGCCTGAAAAGGCGGCAGCAGCACCTCTCCGCCGTTTTGCAGGTGGGCTCCCTGAGATTTCTCAGTCAATCCTTAAGCTAAGGCGCTGAGCCCTGAACTGCAAGGCTTGGAAGAAAATGCTGCCTTTGAAACTGTTCACAGATCACAAACTCCCTATCCAGGCCCTTACACATATGCCCACACTCACTGCAGTGCCACCGCCAGGAAGGGCAAGGAGCCTGGGAGAGGCGAGGAAAGGCAGGATGAAACCGCGCGGGACGGAGGGGGTGGGCAGAAAGGGAGAGAGAAGGTTGGGAGCAGCCCCTGAGGTGTTGGGTGTGTTGCGCCGCCTGTCCCGAAATCCGGCTCTCGCTAGCTCGGTGGAGTGGGCAGGAATTCGCGGGGAGCCGGGAGGGCTGAGCTGGCAGCACAGCCGGAAAGGGTCGGGAAAGGGGCACGTTAACCCGGTCAGTCTCCATCGGTGACGCGACTCTGGACAACCGCTCAAAGTTGGGGAGAAGGGATTCGATGCAAGCGCCGGCGGCCGGCGAGATAAACAAGGCGGCGCACGAGAGAGCGGGCAGGCACCCCCCACCTAACCCCCACCCCCACCCTCCCACCCAGCGCAGGCACCGCCACTCTCCTGGCGGCACTGGCCTCCCCAGGCCCCCAGGCCGCGGGCTTGGACCCCGCGGGTGTGCAGAGCGTGGGAAGTTCCCCGGCCGCCCGCGTACCCGGGCTGCAGCGCCGCGAGTCCCCGCGCAGCTCACCTCGCCTCGCCGCGAGCAGCAGCGCGGGCCAGGCAGCTCCTGCGCGGTCGCCTCCGCTTGGCTCGGGGCTGCAACTCTGGCGGCCCCTGCCTGCCCACCCGGCGCTGCCTGCGGTCCCGCTCAGCTTCCACCGCCCGCCCAGGGTCGGTTCGCGCCCACCTGGCCGGCCAGCCCCCCCTCTCCGGGACACTGAGCTCACGTACACGGCCGCAGCCACAACCCGGCCCGGATTCCCGCCCGGGAAGGGAGCGGAGGAGCGCGCGAGCGAGTGAGACTTAGGGACACACCCCCCGCCGCCTGTCCTGGGCCCCTCTCCCACCAGCCACAGGCTCCGCGCGCGCACGCGGTCTGCGCGCCTCTCGCCGGCCACGCGCACCCGCGCCCTACCTACCGGATACACACCCCCGCCGCTCGTAGACAGAGGGTGCTCAATAAGTGCCAGAGCGACTCTTCAGGCACATGCGCGCTTGAACTTGACGAATTATGACCCCACCCTCCCCCCAAAAAATCGGAACCGGCGGCTGAAGCCCCAAACCAAACTTGAATGTTTGCTTTTTTTCACTGAACCGCAAACCAAGCCAAAGTTTCTTCCTGCTGTTTTTCCAGGCCTGGCTCTGGAACAGTCTTCGAGAGAGCCCGAGTTCGCTCCAGGGCGGGAAAGGAGCCAGGGAGCGCAGGGCGCCATGGGCTTGGAGCTGGCAGGGGTGAGAGGGACGCAGGCTGCGGAACCCGGACCCGCAGCGAGCGTGAGAAAGAGGGCCAGGAATGGAGCGGTTGAAAACCAACCTTTCCGTTTTTCTTTTTATTTAATGTTTTCTTCTCCATTTTATGACATTGTACTAGATTTACTCGGTTGTAGTTGTAAAGTGAGGCGTTATTTACTGTTTCTGGATTTAATGGGAGAAAGTTAACTATTAGCCTTCGGTCCTTATGTAAATACTGGTTCCTTTTGGCACCGTTAGGCCCTGGCTTTTGTATAATTTGTAACAAGGAGAATTGAAGGTGTTCCATTGTGTTGCTCTTGTTTTTCAGAGATAAGACCAGAGCCACAATGGTAGTAAGGGGCCCCAGTGCGTATGTGTGGGAGCATACATACTTATATTCAAGAAAATTTAATGAAAAGAAGAGTAATAATTCCCCTCCTGCAATGAAGTTTTCAAAATATTTTTGCATATAATTTTTGAATTTGCAGTTCACCTTCAATTTGAAATATGCTCTTTCTCGCAAAGAGGTGGTGGGAGGTATACTGGAAAGAACTAAAGGCTTTGGAGTTAGACAAGCCTAGCTTGAACTCCTAATTTAACTGCTGAACTAGTTTGATGATCTTCACTAAGTTCTTTTATCTCTCTGAACCTTAGCTTCTTTATCTGTAAAATGAAATAAATTAACAAAAGTATACAGCCTACCTCACAGCAAATAAGCAATAAATATTCTTTCCCTTCCCCCATCTCCTACCATTCTTTAAAAAAGAAAATTACCTAAATAGAACCAAAATTTCTATAGGACAGTGGTTCTCAGCTGGAGGGAGGCTTTGCTCCCACCCCAAAGGACATTTGGCCATATCTGGAGACATTTTGTGATTTTAACAACTGGGGAGGGGGCTGCTACTGGCTTCTAGTGGGTTTAGGCCAGGGATATTGCTAAATATCCAAAATGTACAAGACAGCCCCCCTCAACAAAGAATTATCTGGTCTAAAATGTCAACAGAGCCACTGTTAAGAAACCTTGCTATAGGGTAATGCCTTTCAAATCATTCATCAAAGACTGGTTATACCTTCTAACCAACATCCTCAAGGAAATATTTTTGTTTTGCATAAAGAACAAGGGCAACAACAACAAAATGGCATTCTGAGGATCATAGCAATTACATCAATGCACAAAACCTTTTCTTAACATGAAAATACATGTGAGAATTTTATACAGTGAAACCTGTGAGATCCAGAACTCAGTGGGACTGCCTTGTTTTTCAGGGTCTAGAAAAGTTTCTACCTTTGACAGGGTGCAGTCTTAACACTTTTCTGTCACTATTAGTGGAAAATATTTTCATTTTCCTTCTCTGACAGACTTCTGCCCTAGAATTTTCTGCTTTCATAGTTTTACTGTATTTTATTATTAGAGAAATATTTAAGTTAATTAACCACAATGTATGCTCCCTTATTAATAAGGTATTTTATTATCTACTATATATAATTGAAGTTTATAAACAAAAATGGTTTTTGTTCTTATTTTTCCTCAAACAGTGGGTGTTTACTCACTTCTATATATTTACCTTTCTACTAATTTCCCGCTAAGGAGCCCTGGTGGCACAATGGTTAAGTGCTCACCTGCCAAAAGAAAGTTTGGGGGTTTGAGCCCACCCAGCCGCTCTGCGGGAGAAAGACCTGGCGATCTGCTCCCATAGACACTACTGCCTAGAAAACCCTATGGTGCAGTTCTCATATATGGGGTCGCTATGAGTTGGAATCAACTCAAAGGCACCTAACAACAAATTCCTCACCTATCCTGAAGTTTACGATAGAGTCCCTGCCCCTAAGGAACATAGTTGGAAGTGGATTAACGCACATGCAACAATTAAGGAACAATAACAAGACAGCATATAATTAAGCTTTAATTGCAGTGCCCAGACTAAGGTGGTTCAGAGGAAAGAGAAATCTGTTTGGGCAGCAACAGCCCAATGCCTGAGGACCTGAGGGTATGGGCCTGAGATATTCAGTAAATGTTTGTCGAAGAAAATGAAATATAGTAGTTAGTGAAAATTTCTTACAGGAGATAGCACTTGAGCTTGTATGTAAATTCCACTGTAGTGTTTAAACTGCAGATTTTGTAAATGGATATTGGTGCCTGGCTGTGAATTTATTTGTCTTAAGTAAACATCTAGTTCAAACTTATAACCAAACCTATATATTTCCTAAAACTATTGAGCTGTAATAAAACTAAAACAGTCGCTCATTTGACAAATAGTGAGTGCCTGCTATGTGCAAAGGGTCTCTAATTTTGAACAGAACCCATAGCTTGTTCTGTTTGAGGCTGTGTCTTAGGAACATGGATCATCGAAAGGCATATGCTCTCTCACAGCATATATTGCCTGCCTATCTCTTTTTACTGCAGGCATGTACTCGCACAGTATGCATTCCAGAGTTTTGCATATTAACACAGACTCAGAGAAAACTTCCCATCACAAACATCCATTCCCAAACACACACCCAGCACTCAAATGCCTTCATACAGAATCCAGGTCCTGTCCTGAATACACACTGCACAGCACACACATTACAAAAAGCAAGATGTACTGTACTTTAAAGACAGTAACTTTTTTGGTTTTGAATCTTGTCCCTGCCCACCCCCCATGACTACAGCATGTCCTTCCCAGGAGAAATCTCATCCTAGACCTTCCCTTCTCCTTGTTTCCTCTCACACCCCGGCCCCTATTAAAATGTAGGCAACTTGTACTTCATTTCATTGAGATAATTAGCTTCTCAGAGGGTGTCTCCCATTAGTTGAGGGTAAGCAGAGCAGACCTAGGCCCTGCCTCCTCTTCCCTGCTTCACATCATAAGGACATATTTATAGATGATATTTTAGGACAGCCAGAATCCAAGATTGAACTGGCCTGGAGAGATAAGCCCCAGTTTTCCTCTTGATCCTCATTGCCACTATCTTAATTTAGGCCACCATCACCAGCCCCCTGGTGCAGCTGCTTCCAGGCTTGCCTTCCTCCAATCCACTCTTTACCCTAGCCTTTTTCCTCTGCTTCAAACTCAAGGTTTCCCATAGTTTTTATAATAAAGTCCTAGTGTTGCTCATTAGGACCTTCACGGCCTGGCCTACAATTGATTCTCCAGACTCTACTTGCCTCTCTGCCTCCACCCCCTTCACTTTGCACTCCAGACATGTTAAGCTGAACTTTTGTTCTTTGAACAAATTTTTTTTCCTTGCTTGTCACATGCTCTTTTCTCTGCCTAGAACTCTCTTCCACCCAGCCTCTCACCCCTTCACCTTGGCTATCCTTACTCATCCTTCAGGGGTCAGCTTAGCACTTTCTCTAGGAAGCTTTTTCCTGCCTCCAAGACTGGATTCGGTGCCTTTCTTCTGCGTCCAATAGCACCCTGTACCCCACCACATTGCTCTGAAATCTCCATTCTCTTGTCCTAATCCCCTAAAAGACTAAACATTGTGTGAGGACAAGAAGTGTATTTTGTTCTCCATTGTTTATCCAACACCAGACACAGTGCTGGGCATGCAGTACGTACTTGATAAACACTGTTTAATAAATGAATTGCTGATTGGACCTGGGGGACAGACTAGAGTTTTCCATTGTTCAAGCAATCCCTGGATCAAAGCATGCCTCAGATGCTCAGTAGATTCCAAAGATCTTGAAGACATCCCAACCATCTTATTTAGAGCAGTATGATGCTTGTGGAATGAACTGAATCTTCAGGCTCCAGGACAGCCTATTTTATAATTAACTTGCTTCCTGAACTCCACACTCCTATGACCAATTACCTACTAGACATCTCCACTTGGATGTCTAATGGGATCTCAAACATAACATGTCCAAAACCAGACTTCTCATTTCCCTGCAAAATCTTCTCCTCCGCATCTTAGTAAATAGCAACTCCATTCTTCTACTTGCTCAGAAAATAAAAACAAAAAATACATGGAATCATCACTGACTTCTTAATTCTTCTCACACCCCACATCCGATTCATTAGAAAATCCTTTTGGTTCTATCTATAAAATATATCCAGAACCTGACTCTATCCTGCCATTTCCAGCACAACCTTCCTAGTCTAACCACCATGTCTCTAACCTGGACTTTGCAATAGGCTCCTGAGTGGTCTCTCCGCTTTCTCTGCTGCCTCTCTGTAATCTATTCAACACCACAGCAGCTAGGGTTATTCTTCTAAAACCTAAGTCAGATCTTATCATTATTTTGTTCAAAACCTCCAACTGTTTCCCATCTCACTCACTACAAGGTCCTACGCCGTCTCACCCCGCAATCAACTCTCTGACTCCATGTCCCATCACTCTTCCCTGGCTCACCCAGCTCTAACCACATTGGTCTCCCTGCTGTTCCTTAGCCCCACTCCCACCTCAGAGCCTTTGACTGGAATGACTTTCCTCCAGATATTCACATGACTACCTTTAAAACCTGTTGCCATGGTGTCTATTTCAACTTATGGCAAATCCCATGTATTACAGTAGAATTGTTCTCCACAGGGCTTTCAATGGCTGATTTTTTTGGAAGGAGATCACCAGGCCTTTCTTCCGAGGTGCCTCTGGTGAATTTGAACTGCCAAACTTTCAGTTAGCATCCAAGCACATTAAGCTTTTGTACCACCCAATGACTCCACCACCCAATTACCCTGCTTTATTTTTCTACTTAGCATTTATCACCATCTGACAATCTGTCTCCATCCACTTGACTATAAGGTTGGTTACTTTATTTTTGTTTACTGTTGTATCCCCACCACCTAGAACAACATATAGCATATTGTGGGTGTTCAATAAAAAATTGTGAATCAAGGGTCTGATTAGACTACCAAAAAGTTACACCTGTACCAGGCTCCTATCCACTGCATTAGTCCCCACTAGTCCCTCTGGAGTTTAGCTCCCCTAAAGTAAGGCATCAGGATACCAGCTTCCCAATTGTTTGCCACCCCGCCTTTCTTGCACTGAGACTAGGGACCTGTATCACCTCTGCAACACACAGTTCTAAACACAGCTTCCATACCACAACCTCAAGCCAGCCTGTGACTTTCAAATGGAAAGTATAGTACTGCTCATTTTGTGTTAGTAGCATACTTTTTTGCTTTTCTTTTCATTGGTAAAATCATAATGTATCCTAGTGGACAAAAACAGACTTAGCACCTATTTTAATCATTTTCACTACACAAGACACAAGACTCAGGAATTCGAAAGAGAATGTGGTTTTCAAGTAAGCCTGGGGCAAATGACATCTTCTCTCTGCTCTACTCAGTCTGTAAGGGTTTCCTGGAGGAGATGGGCTTTGCATTTAACTGAAGGGAAAGGATTGATAGGTTACTCAAAGCTGAAGGGTATCCCTGAAGTGGCCTCTTTAGATCTGCACAGGGACACTTTCAAGCAAGCAAGCACCCACATGTATGAAGATACCTACAGATACACCCCAGTACATAAACCCAGATCCATGAATTCTTTCTCCTAGCTCTGAAATTCTGTGAATTTGAGAAATGGTACATTTCAAAAGGGAAAAAAAATGAGCTGGCTTTGAGAACATAAAGCCCTATGACTCTGGGTATGAGAGTATGTGTAAGCTCAGGCATGCTCTATGTGCAGATATGGTTTTTCCTTTTATGCTTCTGTGATTTCTGTGACATAAGAAATCCATTCTGGAACAACTGCATCTGCTTTCTAGTGAGTGTGTAAGATATATGGATTAACATCGTGTTTATTTCACTACTCAGGGCAGGAAGATAAAAACCAGAACAGTACCATTTTGAGGGTGGACCCACTGCAGGCTTCATCCTACACTGCACTCCCAGAAGATACTAGTAACTGAGACTGGTGGAGTGTTCAGCAAAGGAAAATATTTCTGCCACAGGTTTAACATCATCTAGACATGGCTTTCTGAAGCATACTGGATACAGGAAATATCAACTGGTAAAAATACCAGTTCAGCTCAACTCGGCAAATACCATTTGAACTGCTCCCAATCTCATCAGTAGCCCTTCTCCATTAGAGCGGCTTCCACATTATAACCTCTGTAAGAATAGTCTTCTCACTCAAAACACAACCAGCCATTTGCAGTCAAGTCAATTACGACTCATGGTGACCCCTTGTGTTTCAGAGTAGAACTGTGTTCCATAGGGTTTTCATGGTTATGACCTTTTGGAAGCAGATCACCAGGCCTTTCTTCTGAGGCACCACAGGGCAGTTTCAGATTGCCACCCTTTTAGCAGCTGAGTGCTTAACCATTTGCATGACCCAGGGACCTAGTCTTCTCATAGAATGTCCTTAAAAGGGCTGAAGCATCCAGCTCTTCCCACCCATACAGGAAAAAAACACAAAGTTTTTTAAGAGATAAGGAACATTAAACAAGGTAGAAAGGATAGGGAATCTTAGACTGGGAAAGTGGAAAGCAGACTGGGGGAAAAGCCTGAAGTTACCAGACCCCCTAGATAATAAATGGCACTAGAAAAACAGATTAAGTGCTACCATGAAAGAGGAGAGATCAAGCAAAGGTAAAACAGCCAGTAGGAAGTGAAGAACTGCAAAGAAAAAAAAGTATACATTGTGAATGCCTGTCCATGCTACCCTCTTTTAGTTTCTGGGGTTCCAATCAACACATAATAATTACTTTTCTGCCCATCTTTATCATCATGTGACTTTGCTCATAAGGCTTCTATTCTTGCTTTCCCTCCTATGGCAATATCACCCCTAGCCTCCCAGAGAAGAGGATGGTGACTTTTTGCTAGTGAACTCACCAGAGTCTTACTTTTGTCAAGCTACTAAATTCATCACTTCTCAAACATACTTAATTTTTCTCACTAGCCCCATATAAGCATTTTGTCATTCTTTTTCTATAGGCCCAAACTCCTGCCCAAGACAGGTGTACCTCCTACAATCCAGACCATTCAAATGGTCAAGAATGGTCCAGACCCTGCTTAACTCCTGTATGGGGCTCCCATGCAGAGGCAACGATCATGTAGGAGCACCAGAGTTCTCAACAAGTGGAACACAAAGGGTACAGGATAATCTGCATCCATTATGCTAATGCTGTGGAAAGGCAGAACCACAAGGCACTGTGAAATGATAACAATTACCACAGGGCCACACCTGTGATGTGGTAACTAACCACTGTCCAGGATTTGGGGTTGATCAATTGGACAACTTCTTGACAAACACAATGAAAAGATTTAAAAAACAGTTGAAAAACTAATCAGATGAAACACACCTCTGTCAAGCAGGCAGAAAATCAGTAAGGATATATTTGAACTGAACAGCACCATAAATCAACTGGATCTAATTGACATTCATAGAATATTTCATCCAACACCAGCAGGATACATATTCTTCTCAAGCGCAGATGGAACAGTCACCAAGATAGACCACATTATGAGCCATAAAACACTCCTTAATAAATACAAAATGATAGAAATCATACAAAGTATGTTCTTAGACCACAGTAGAATTAAACTAGAAATCAATAACAAAAAAGAAAATTGGAAAATCCCAAAATATTTGGAGATTAAACAACACACTTCTAAATAACACATGGGTCAAAGAAAAAGTCTGAACAGAAACTAAAATATATTTTGAACTAAATGAAAACAAAATACAATTTCTCAAAATTGGTGGGATGCAGCAAAAGCAGTGCTTAGAGAAAATGTATAGCATTGAATGCATGTATTAAAAAGAAAATCTATAATCAATAATCTAAGCTAGATAAAGAAAAACAAAATCCAAAGTAGGCAAAAGAAAAAATAATAATAAATTAGAATAGAAATCAATGAAATTTAAAACAGAAATCAATGAAGAAAATCAATAAAACCAAAAGCTGGTTCTTTGAAAAGATCAATAAAACTGATAAACCTCGACTTCCTGGCAACATGGCCCTGTAGTCAGAAGCACCACGCTGTCCTTCCACAGCAAAGATCTGAAAAACTAAGTCAAACAGAGTCACACATCAATCCTGAAACCCTAAGCATCAAATGAAGAGATAAAGAACTCAGCCAAGCACCCAATGGAATAAGAAACTGACCAAGAACAGAGCACGAGGAGAGATACATGCAGAGGTCTCCTATCAGCTACCACAGCACGGATCTGCCACCTTGGACTCCTATTGGAGATCAGCAAACAGGAGGTACGAGAAAGCAGATTCACGGAGCTTCCAGCAGGAGACAGAATAACCGGTAACCAGCGATAAAGGCTTTCCCACCCCTCACCCTTCTTCACCCCCACATAGCCTCCTCTGCTTCCTGCAGCCACAGTCTCTTGGCTGGGAAGCACAAGCTTCACCCCGGTGTTGCTTGGATTCCACCTGCCCGCACTGGCCAGCTCCCTGAGTGCCTTTTGTTGACTGCTACTGTTGCTTTTTTCCACTTCTTTAGATTTCTTCCTCACCTCTCACCACCTCCCTCTCCTTTCTCTCAAATACCTGGCTCCATGTGCCATCTTTGCTTCTTCCTGAAAGGCTGCAAAACACTACTCGACTGTGAAACTGCTTTCTGGCCCATGCCACCACGCTGGTGGGACCCCTGGGGCTCTTTTGTTTGTTTGCTCTGATTTGTTCTGTTTTGATGTGTTTGCTTGTTTTCTTTTTCTTTTCTTGGATTGGGAGCCCCTTCTAGTTGGGCAGTACCGCACAGCTTGGAAGCTACTCCCTTACTCTGCACAGATGCACAGGGTCATCCATGGGGGCATTTCTGTTTTCTTGGGGTTTTTTTCTTTTTCTTTTTTTTTTTTTTTTTTGGTTTTTGGTTTTTTGTTTTTTGTTTCTTTCTTTTGTTTTCTTCTATCTTTTATTCCCTTTTTGTCTTTCTTCATTTCCAGTTTCTCGATTTATTCATTTTTTTTTACCGTTTCTTTTTTTTTATTTTTGCTTTTCCCCATTTCTCAGTCTCTCATCTGTCCACTCCAACAGCAATCTCCCTTAGCACTCTTTTTTGTTTGTTTGTCTTCTGCTCCTGTTCCTCTCTCCTCTCTCTTCTCTTTCCCATACCCATCTTAGCTCCACACATCACAGTCTACCTCCTCCTTCCTGCCTACCTGCACTGTGCACTGAACATCACACTCCCAAGCAGCACAGGCACAGCACACTGGAACCTGCCCTGCACTGATTCCTGGTCCACACTGTCAGCCCTGGTATGTGCCACAAACAACTCATCCCAGTAACTCCCCTTCAGCTGGACCTGCCCTGCTGTACCATACCTGAGTGACTGACCCTGCCCATTGGAGAAGGAGGTGAAAAGTATCGTGCCCACAGACGAGCAAACAACAAAGAACGCACAGCCAAGCAGTACAAAACAAACAAATCTGCAGTCAATAAATGAGGAAAATAACCACTGAATACCCTGAAGACAGCAGACAATACCAAAACATTTACAAAAACAGGACAGGATGGTTCCAGTAGGCATCCAAAATAAAACACCAGAT
>NW_004444027.1:5172139-5201899 GCF_000243295.1 Trichechus manatus latirostris
AGAGGGTCCTGGACAGAGCTGAAAAAGATGTGGAACAAAACTCTAACTCACAAAAGAAAGACCAGATCTACTGGCCTGACAGACTGGAGAAACCCTGAGAGTATGGCCCCCGGACACCCTTTTAGCTTAGTGGTGAAGTCACTCCCGAAGTTCAACGTTCAGCCGGGGATTGGACAGCATCATAAAATGGGACTATTGAGGCACAGCAGTCCAGGACAAGGACTAGAAGGCAGGAGGAGACAGGAAAGCTGGTGATAGGGAACCCAAGGTTGAGAAGGGACAGTGTTGACATGTCATGGGGTTGTTAACCATTATCATAGGGCAATATGTGTACTAACTATTTAATGAGAAAGTATTTGTTCTTCAAACTTTCATCTAAGGTACAAAAAAAATAATAATTATGTATGTGAGATCAAATTGACAAGAGCAACTCAAAAGGTTTGATGGGAAGCCTAGGGGACAGTGAGTTGAAGATAATGGTGATGGAATAATTTGGAAAAGGATGGTGAGAATAGCAGCACAACTGGAAGAATGTAATCGATGTCACTGAATTGTACCTGTAGAAACTTTTGAAACGGTGTAACTTTGGCTATGTATATTTTCACCAAAAAAGGGTCCTCCAAGGCCGAGACAGGACAGTGCTGACATGTCGTGGGGTTGTTAACCAATGTCATAAAACAATATGTGTACTGACTGTTTAATGAGAAACTATTTGTTCTGTAAACCTTAATCTAAAGTACAATTAAAAAAAAAAACTGATAAACCTCTCCTAGGCTAACCAAGAAAAAAAGAGAGGAAACACAAATGACTACTATCAGAAGTCGAACATGGGCCGTCACTACTGATACCATAGACATTAAACGGAAAATAAGGGATATTATGAACAATTCTATGCCCACAGATTTGATGACTTTTAGATGAAATGGACCAATTCCTGGAAAGATACAATCTATCAAAACTCACAAAGGAGAAATAGATCATTTGAATAGGCCTATGTTATTAAAGAAATTTGGAGTCCTGGTGGCACAACGGTTAACGGTTCAGCTGCTAACCAAAAGACTGGCAGTTCAAATCTACCACCTGCTCCTTGGAAAGTCTATAGGGCAGTTCTACTCTGTCCTATAGGGTCACTATGAGTCAGAATTGACTTGACGGCAACTTTTTTTTTTTTTATTATTAAAGAAATTGAATCAACAATTAATAACTTCCCAAAACAGAAAGTGCCAGGCCCAGATTATTTCACTGGTGAATTCTACAAAATATTTAAAGCAGAAATGATACTAATTCCCTACAATGTCTTCCAGAAAATAGAAGCAGAGGAACACTTCCTAACTTATTTTATGAGGACAGCTTTAAGCTAATGCCAAAAACAGACAGACATAATATTATAAGGAGGAAGAATTACAGAACAATATTGCTTATGAACATAGATGCAAAATCCTCAACAAAATATTAGCAAATTGAATCCAGTAATTTATAAGAAGAATTATATACCACGACCAAGTGGGATTTATTCCAAGTATGCAAGGTTAGTTCAAAAATCAACTAATGTAATCCATCACATCTAGAGGCTAAAAAAGAAAAATCCTATGATCATGTCAGTAGATACAAAGAAGCTATATGACAAAATCCAACACATATTCATGATAAAAACTCTCAGCAAACTAGAAATAAAGGATAATTTCCTCAACTTGATAAAGAATATTTACAAAAACACTGCAACTAGCATCATAGTTAATTGTGAGAAACTAGATGCTTTCACCCTAAGATCAGAAACAAGGCAAAAACATCTCCTCTTACCACTCCTATTCAACATTGTACTGAAAGTCCTAGCTAATGCAATAAGAAGAGTAAACAAAAGGTATACAAATTGGGAAGGAAAAAATAAAAGTCTTTAGTCACAGAGGATATGATTTTCTATATAGAGAATCCCAGAATTGACCACAAAGCTCCTGAAACTAATAAGCAATTATAGAAAAGTTGCGAGATGCAAGGTTAATATACAAAAGTCAATTGCTTTCTTATATACCAGCAATGAACAATGGGAACTTGAAATTAAAAACATAGTATTTAATTAGCACCCAAAAACTTAAATACTTAAGTATAAATCTAACAAATATGTACAAATCTATGCAAAGAAAACTATAAAACTCTGATGCAAGTTGTCAAAGAAGATAATAAATGGAGAGAGATTCCATGTTTACAGATAGGAAGACTCGATATTCAGATGTCACTTCTTCCCAGCTTGATCTATTGATTAAATACAATCTCAAATTGTAAAAAAAATCTCAGAAGTTATTTTGTGGATATCAACAAACTGATTCTCAAGTTTATATGGAAAGATACTGTTAAGAGAACAAAAAGACAAGCCACAGACTGGGAGAAAATATTTGCAAAACACATATCTGGCAAAGGACTTGTACATCTAAAATGTACAAAGAATGCTTACAACTCAACAACAAGAAAACCAACAACTCAATTTAAAAAATGGGTGAAAGATCTGAACAGACACCTCACCAAAGAAGATATACAGATGACAAATAAGTATATGAAAAGATGCTCAACATCATATGTCACTGTTGTTGTTGCTAGATGCCATCAAGTTGGTTACAACTCACAGCAACATACAGAATGAAACACTGCTGCTGCAAATTAAAACAACAATGAGATAGACACCTATTAGAATGACTAAAATTCAGAACACCGATAACACCAAATTCTGGCGAGAATGTGTAACAATAGGAACTCTCATTCATTGCTGGTGGAGATGCAAAATGGTACAGTCACTTTGGAGAACAGTCTGGTAGTTTCTTACAAAGCTAAACACAGGCTTACCATACGCTCCAACAATGATGTTCCTAAGTATTCATCCAAATGAGTTGAAAAAAATATATGTCCACACAAAAATGTGCACGTGAATATTTATAGCAGCTTTATTCACAATTGCCAAAAATAAGCAACCAAGATGTCCTTCAATAGGTGAGTGGATAAATAAACCGTGGTACATTCATACAATGGAATATAATTCAGCAATAAAAAGAAATGAGGAAGAAAGAAAGAAAGAGGGGAGGGAGGGAGGGAGGAAGGAAGAAATAAACTATCAAGCCACAAAAAGGCACGGAGGAACCTTAAATGCATACTGCTAAGTGAAAGAAGCCAGTCTGAAAAGGCTACATATTGTTTACTTCCAACTATATGACATTCTGGAAAGGGCAAAACTACAGAGACAGTAAAAAGATCAGTAGTTGCTAGGAATTCAGGGGAGAGGGGCAGGGATGAATAGGTAGGGCACAGAAACTAGGGCAGTGAAACTATTCTGTATGATACTGCAATGATGGATACATGACATTATGCATTTGTCAAAATCCACAGACTTGTGTAACACAAAAAATGAACCCTAATACAAATTCTAGGAGTCCCTGGTGGCATAAATGGTTAAGTGCTCAACTACTAACCTCAAGGTTGGTGGTTCAAACACCCTGGGAGGCACCCCAAGTAAGTAAGGCCTGACAATCTGCTTTTGAAAGGTCACAGTCTTAAAACCCTTTGCAGCAGTTGTACTCTGTACGCCTGGGGTCACCATGAGTTCACTGGGCAATAAACAGCAACAACAACAATGTAAACCCTGGACTTCAGTTAATAACAATGTATCAATATTGGCTCATCAATTGTAACAAATGTGCTACACTAATGCAAGACATTAATAACAATGGAAACTGTGGAGAGGAGGGCATATGGGAACTCTGTACTTTCTGTGAAAATTTTCTATAAACCTAAAACTGCTCTACAATAATCTACTATTAAAAAATAAAATAAAATAAAAACATAGTCCATAAACCAGTCAGATGAAACCCCAAATACAAAAGACTATTTCTAAAAGCATTTGAAATGCTGCCAAACACTTTATGATAATTTTTGGCTCTTCTGAATTGAATTACAGCCCCATTACCTTTTCGTTTCAGGTAGTGTATTCGTGGTCAGCACAGTTTCTTACAAGAGCCCTGGTGGTGCAGTGGTTAAGCTCCAGTAAAGATTACAGCCTAGAAAACCCAATGGGGCGGTTCTACTCTGTCACATGGAGTCATAATGAGTCAAAAATCGACTCCTCAGCACACTCAAAAACAGTTTCCTACACCCATGATAGGTTAGCCTACATTACTGCTCAATGGCATATTGATCGTTACAACCAGTTTGTAAGACACACACTACTGAACTCCCTCTTGAGTTTTAGTATGCAAGGTCTGAAATTTAGATTCTCTTTCAAATTTAATTTTTCCAAGTTTAAGTCATTTTACTGACAAAAAGTTTCTCCTCTTTGCATAGACCTCTTAGATTCATTTGGTTTTCTGGAGAGAATCAGTCAGAACAATTTACCCACATAATCTATAGTCATTCTGTGATAACTTATCTCATCACCACACTGATTCTCTTAACCAGCAATTCATCTGGCTTTAGGCCACATCCTTATTGGTAATCCTTGCACTGGAGTAGAAATCCTGTGAATTATTAAAATTCTGCACAATTACCTCTTTTCTATTATTATAAATTTAATTAAATGAGCTCCCACTGGGGAGCACCCTGATTTTCCAATACTTGTCTTAGACATAGCAGATCTCACAATCTTTTCACCTATAAGCTACTGAATCACCAAATCTCAGCCTTCTCCATTTGTCAGTGTAATTGATTGCCTCTCAGATCACCCCTGAAAACCTGTAAATGATTCGAAAGCAAGAGAAATGGCTACCAACCAGATTTTCAGTAATTTAGCACTCAAGGTAGTGGAGAAGATCTGCCATGTATAGGAAACAGATTTCCATCTACTCACAGATCATTCTAGGTTGTTCTTACTCTGGTATTTCTCTTCTTCCCTCACAGCTTATCTCCTGATCCAAACTAATAACCTCAAATGGAATCTTTGAAAATCACTAGCCAATAACCTGCCAGTCACCTGGCAAAAAATGACTGGAAAATCATTACTATCATGTACTTTACCAGTCATGGCACCCACTAGCCTTATTCCCAAGGTGCTAACCTATCACTTGATAAATGGAAATTACCACTGTCACTCTGATTTCCTCTATATACTGGGAAAAGGTGCAGGAGGTGAGATACTATAGTACCTTCAATTAGCTGGAAGGGTTAGGAAATGCTGAGGGCAGATCTATGAAATCTGAGGGACACAGCCAGAAGAAAAACAAGTTCAATTAAAAAACATCTTAAAACTAATATAAGTCATTGTTGAAGTTCTCTTTAGGGGGCAGCCAAGGAGGAGTTTCATCTCATCACACACAGCAAAGCTTCCAAAAATCCTGTCAAATTTTTTTCCTCAAAATCCCACTCCCCACAACAGCTGTTTCTTCCCTTCCTTCTCTCTTTCACTGTCTCTAAGCTTGTTCTCTTTGCTTCCATACTAACTCCTTCTCCTCTTCTCCTTTCTCAATGAAATGGAGAAAGTGGAGAAATATGGCCCGCTCCTGACTTCTGCCTTTCAACCTAGTCAATGGCCTAGCAGCTAGCTGAACCAGCAAAGAATCTTCCCCTTGGAAGTCAGGGAGTGCAGAGGGCTTGATAGTACATTCATTTAAATTTAATTTAAAAAAGTTTTTCTTCTCATGCTAACATTATCAGACCAGTACCCATTTCCCTGATGAGTTCCGAAAGAACACATATAGGGCCTCTATAATTTTATCCCCAGACCCTTAGAATGGCCATAACTGACAAGGGATATGAAAGGACTATGTCACCCTGATTCTCCTTGGACCAAAGACCACCTTTTACTTGGTCACTTACTCAGCTGTCCATCACTGGAAATGTTCAGGAGGAAGGAGAGTGACCTGGCAGGCACTCCTATCTACCTCTAAGATTCTGTGATTCTAAACGTCCCTGATCTTTGTAGTTCAATACCCTGTCTTTCTGATTTCTTCTTTAAAACTGACCTGCTCACCTTCCTATCCTTCAGCTTTACTGGCATAACAAACTAATAGAATAGCTGTCATTGATACCGTTTTCTTTCTTTATCCATTTCAGTAAAAACCTTCTAGTTAACTCATCTTAAAAACCTCAGTCTTATCCTCATCATAATTCAGATCATCACAGCATCCTAAGGTTAAATGTTATCTATCCAACCTCTAATTTGGGCTTGTTGAATTGTGCCCTGTTTATAACAGCAATAATATTGAGAAAGAATTAGATTTTCTTCTGCTCACCCATATCCATGTGACTCACACTTGGTATGACTCACTACGGGCAGTGGAACAATTAAGAAGTGATAGTTGTTGCTGCCAGCACCCAACTTCCATTATTTTCTAAGGGATAAATAAATAACATTGTGCCAAACTTATTAGTCGGGCATCTTTTCTGGAGACAAGTGACAGAAACTCAATTCATGCTAGCTTAAGCAAAACAATAATAATAATAATTTGCTGGCTCTCTTAACCGAGAAATACAGGAGTATAACCGGCTACAGACACAGCTGGATTCCAGGTTTAAACAAAATTGTAAGGATTCTTTCTCTCAATCTCTCATTTCTGTTTGCCCCTCCCTATTAGTTCATCCTTTCCTACTTCAAAAGAGCTTCCTTCCTGCTCTTGAGTAGATGGTTGCTGGCAGCTTCCAAGTATGACGTCCCTGTTTAGCAACAACAGAAAACAAAATTTTCCCTCCCAACACTCATATATTAATTCCAGGGGAAGACTTTAATTGATTCCACTTGGTTAAAATGCCCACACTTTGGACCGCTGTTGGCAGAGGGATGGGGTGCTATGATTGACAGCGCAAATAAAACCTCAGGGAATAGAGGAGTGATTCCCCAAAGAAAGGGAAACTTGACAGAGAAGAATCCTATACGTTCATTATCCAAACGGAGGGCACCATTTGGGAAGTCAAAGAGTCCGGTACTCTTTTATTAGCTGTGTCACTTCTGAAAGACCACTTTGTCTTTTTGAGCTTCAATTCCTCATCTATAAAATGGTGACATGCTAGTTACCAGTACAATATCAAATTATATTTAACAGTATCTTTATTTGGTACTAGATGATTTTTCAGATAATGAAAAACTGACTTAGTTGAGGAAGGCATCGCTGTCCTCTTTTATGCTAAGATATTTGTAAAACTTTACATCTTACAAAACTCTCATCTACCATATAAATTAGAAAATGTAGCTCAAGGGGCTTGAATTCCTAGAGTATAGACTAAAATTAACTTATTTATGTAACTGTAGCCACATGCAGGCACGCAAAATACACGATGAGACTGCAATTGAATCATTTCCTGGATTAAGAAAAGTGCCAGAAAGCCGCTCACGGACAACACGCACTCAACCATCCACCTCATAAGCCAGAGATCTCGATAAAAGTGTGCACGTACACACACCCCTCTCCTCTGGGAAGCCCACTCTAGAATTAAAGGATTTCAAGAGGCGAAAGGATTGCGTGCATTCTTCACCAACTACTAAGTGTGTGTGTGGCGGGGTTAAGGGGTGTGCATGCAGAGACAGCACTGAGCTGGCTAGGAAATTTTTTTAAAGAAAAAAAAAAAAAAACCTGTGCTGAGCTTCTTTGGCAGGACCCTTCCAGGAAGGCAGCTGGCTCGGCACTTTCACTGCAATACCCCTGCTTCCCGCTCTTCCTCCGCCGCCCTCCACTTCCCGCTCCCGCGGCTCGAAAACCCATCTCCGCGTTTTCCCTCTCGCCCTCCAGCCCCGAGCTGAAGCTCCCCCGCCAGGAGTAAACAAGCAGCCTAAACAAGCAGCCGGTAGGACCGGCCCCTTCTCCCCGTTTCCTGCGCCAGCTTAGCAACAGACCTCGCCCTTCACGACAGGCCACGCCCCGAGCCGCCCACCACCGCCCCCTTTCCCCCGCCCGTGACCCACCACCCGCCTCCGCAGTTCGCCACCCTCTCAGGGCGCCCGCCTTTTCCTCAGTTTGTGTCCCTGCCCTGCGCAGAGGATCCACCCCACCCCCAGAGCCTCTTCCCTCGAGACTCCGCTTCCCCGGCCCCGCCCGGGTGGCTGGAGCCCCGAGCCGAGGGAGGAGGTGGCGGGCATGCACGTGACTCTTGTTGTGGGCGGGCCCTTGGCTGCCGCCACCGCCTCCGCGGTGCGTTCTACCCCCACTGCGGAGGAAGCCGCGGCTGGGGAAGGGGTGGTGTGCGTGTCTGTCTCCTCCTTCTCGTTCCTGGGAGCCTGGCTGGGGCCGCGTCAGTCTCCGCCCCCAACGACTGCTTTCGGTCGAGTTGGGGCCCCACGCTGGCTCCTTGCCGGCAAGTAGCGCACTGGACTTCAGGATGACTTTGTCACTCTTGCTGCTTCTCTTCACACATAGCATGCAGCCCCGCCACGGTGCTCGCCTTCAACCCGGCTCCCCCAAATCTCCACACAGGCAGAGCTGCTTCTCCGGCACGCAGCTTCAAGTTTCTTGCCTGGGTACACAGAACTCTACATATTCACAAGTCCCCTAAAAGCACATATTCCTGCTGCATAATCATACTGTCTTCCTGCCTACACACACAGACCTATATTGTGCAGTCTCCACACGCCTCTTCATTACAGCCCTGGGATCATAATATTAGAAGGAATCGAGGAACTCACCTAGCCCAATTTCCTTCCCTTTTATTTTACTGGTGGGGAAACTTGAGCTTTAAAAAGGTGAAAAGGTTTCCTATATCAGAACCAGGACCAGAACTCAGACCTCATGCTCCCAGGGGCTTTCTACCTCGATCCCTTCCTGCAATTCAGGGTTTGACTACCTTGAAACCAGTAGCTTTAGCCTCTGTCATCCAGTTAACACCGTCCAGATCTTTCCCCTCGGGAAAATGAATGTGCCCATTACCTTCTGTCTGTCTCCAAGTAGCTCCAGGCAATAGACCATAAAAGTTAAAAGAAGGAAAAAAAAAAAAGACCCACTGAGCAGTACAACAAGAGGCAGTTTTATTTAGAGGTCAAGAGAGTGGACCCTGTAGCCAGCCTGCCGGAATTCCAATCCAGCTCCTCCACCTACTTGCTATTTTAGGCAAATCATTTGACTTCTCTTTGCCTCGGGTTCCTCATTTATAAATCTGGGATAATGACAGTAACTAGCTCATAGAAATGTTGTTAGAATTAAATGAATTGATATAGGTAAAGTGCTTGGAACAGCACTTGGCACATAACGTGATTAAAGAAACCACTCCGCCGACAACTGCGTTGGGTTTCTCACTGTTCTTACTGCTCTTCCCTGATGCCTCCCACTATATATCACAGCCAAATTAATCTGTTAGACCAGGTTCAGCTTTACAGAACTGACTTCAAGGGTTCTGACACATACTGAATGGAGGGACACAGGGCAGGGTAGCCATATTACCTGCAACATCCCAAGGTCGAGAGTAACAGCAGACTTCTAAGCCTGGGAACATGGATGTATGCCATTGACCAGCTATGGTAGTGAGTACAGTGGCAGGGAGCTTCTGAGCTATGTCTTTGTAAGGTGTGCATGGTGAGGTGACAGAATAGGGAGACAGCTGGGGTTCAGAGAATCAAATCAGCCATGGAGCCAGTGGGATAGGGAGAGAAAATAACTACTAGACAGAATGTCAGATAATCTGCCAGCTCCTGACCTTTTAGCTCCTGACCACTCATTTAATAAATTCTACAAGTGAGCATGTGCATGTAGTCCTCCCACTTGATGGTAAGTTCTCTGACAACAAGGACTGTGTTTTGTTCACTTTTTTTTGCCCTCTAGGAGCCCTGGTGGCACAGTAGTTACGCACTCAGCTGCTAACTGAAAGGTCAGCAGTTCAAACCCACCCACAGCTCTGTGGAAGAGAAGACCTGGTGATCTGCTCCCATGATGAAGCAGGAAACCCTATACGGCAGTTCTACTCAGTCATATGGTGTTTCTTTGAGTTGGGATGGACTCTGCAAGGTACACAGCAACATTCACCCTTTAGCACCCAGCTCAGTGATTTGGGCATAAGTGATCAACAAACCTTTGTTATATGAAATGATTGTGTGTGTGTGCGCGCGCGCGCGCACGTGTGTCTGTATGTTTGTGTGTAGCTCACTGAGGTGGGCCCTGGGGAAAAGGAATTTTTGAGATCCCCTATCCAACTCCCTCTTTTCAGAGGTGGAGGAAAGGAGGAAAGTAATTCGCCTGGGGTTATATAGCAAGTTTGTAACAGAAACCAAGTCTCAGCTTTCAGTTGGTGTTATTTCCATGACACCACACAGAATTTACAATGCACTTGGAAGGGGGAGAAAAAAACTGTAAACATTATGGGACAAAATAAGGCAGTATTTGATTAAGACCTGGATGCATAGTACAAGTGGTAGATGTGGTAGGAGTTAAAAGGACTGGATTCCCCAGGAACTGAGATCAGTCAGAAAAAAGCTTTCTGCCAAAGAAGGCCTAAGGAGGATGGTTAGGATTTGGGACTGTGGAAAAAGAATTTCTGGCAGGAGAAGTGACTTTCTGCTGAGGCTGTGGTGGATATTTGAGGGTCAGTGAGGAAATTAGCTGGGTTAGAAGAGAGGGTTTGCATTAGATCATAGTGGGAAAAAATGTTGGAAGATCAGGTTGAGGCCAGATTTTGGGAGATTTCAAGTAACAGGATAAGGAGTTTTGACCTTAGTCTATGAGTAATGGGGAACACCTGAAAATACAGACTAAGCTAGGCACTGAACCAAGACAAGATACCAGGCAAATATCTGCCAAGTTGGTTTTATTTGCATCTTTTGCAGACGGTTGCTTGCCATATATGTGCATTTATTTAATTTACCCACACACAAAGGAAACTTTATCAGCCAGCTTGTCTATATTTATTTCATCTCCAAATACACGTGATATCTATGTGGGAACAGAGGAAGGAAAGGGAGATTAACACTGTTTGTGTACCTCCTGTAGACCTGTGGTATCTCATTTAATCCTCACAATCTTGTGAGATCTGGGTATTAGCGCCCCAATTAACACTCAGAAATGGTAAATAACTTTCCCAGATCACAGAGCTAGTAAGTGGTGGGGCTAGAATTCGAACTCAGTTTTGATGCCAAAGGCTTCTCCAATCTCTTGCTCGACCTCCCAGTTAGAAGATACAGGGATTGTGGTCCCACTCCCTGGTTCCTTCTCATAGAGGATTAAGTGTGAGAATGATCCAGCTAAATTCACATTTCCAGAAGTGCTTTTACATCCCTAGTTTTCTATTTTTAATCTTTAGGAAAAAATAATTTTGTGTCTTTGGAGTTATAAAAACTGGGTTAGAATTCCATTTCCACCATTTATTAGCTAGTGGCAGAGGTAGATTTACTGTGAAGCTAACAAACCCTTAACTCCAGAATCTCTGACTTACATAGGCCCCTTGCAAGCCTTCTACCCAATTTTGAATCCCTAATTTTGCTTCTTGTCTTTAAAGACAGATTCTTGTCTTTAAAGAAACAATTGTATGAGTTTCAGAACCCACAAAACCTGGATTCGGCCCAACTGGGTGACCTCGATCAAGTTACCAAACTTTCTGAGACTTAGTTTCCTCATCTGGACCCCCACATAGCATCAGAGATGTTGAAGTAACTTGAAGAGACTGATCTCACCCAGCCTTATGCCTAAGGCAAAGGTTCAGGGAGCCCCTAGGCCAAAAGAAATACCTAACATATCTGCTTATTAAATAGTTAGGGCGAAACAACTTAAAGTATTTATGTCCTAACAAATTAGTAGTTGTTTGCAAAAATAATACAAAGAAATTGATATTTTCACTTTATTTTTAAATAACTACAATTGCCTTGTAATGAGATTTGTGTACCTGTTGAGCACCACACAACTTCTCAGATCTTGGAATCAGATCACACACAACCACCCTCATTTCCTATTCCACATCAATTTTCACAAATGCTTGCTTTTTAACACACTATACACTAAAACCCAACTTCAGAAAGAATGCAATGCAATCTAGTGTTGAAACTGAATTTCCTTTAATCAACAGTTCATGCAGCATATGACAGACATCAAGTATTGCTGTGTTTCCCTTAAAAATTTAAAATACCTCGAGTCTTAAAAGCCTGTGAGCAGTCATCTAAGATACTCCATTGGTCTCACCCCTTCAGGAGCAAGGGAAAATGAAGAAAACTAAAGACACAAGGGAAAGAATAGTCCAAAGGACTAACAGACCACAACTACTATGGCCTCCACGACTGAGTCCAGTACTACTAGATGGTGCCTGGCTATCACCACTGACTGCTCTGACAGGGATCACAATAGAGGGCCCTGGACAGAGCAGGAGAAAAATGTAGAACAAAATTCTAACTCAAAAAAAAAAAAAAAAGCTGACTTACTGGCCTGATAGAGACTGGAGAAACCCCAGGAGTATGGCCCCTAGACACTCTTTTAGCCCAGTAATGGAGTCACTCTGGAAGCTTACCTTTTAGCCAAAGATTAGACAGACCCGTGGGGCAAAATGAGACTAAAGGGGCACACCAGTCCAGGGGCAAGGAATAGAAGGCAGGAGGGGACAGAAAAGCTAGTAACAGGGAACCCAAGGTCAAGAAGGGAGAGTAGTGACAAGTCACGGGGTTGTTAACCAATGCCATAAAACAATATATGTACTAAAAAAAAATTTAAAACACCCCAAGATGTCCCTGGGGCACCTTGGCACACAATTTGGGAGCCATGGAAACTATTAAAGGCTATCTCAAAGCAACCAAAGAGGAGCATAGTTCTCTCCAGTAGAATGGAAGAGAGGGAGCCTCCTGTACCATGTCATTGTGCAACTGTCCACAGGAAATCTTCCTGATGTCTCTCTTCCTAGTATGTCCCTCCACCCTGGATTGTAGCTATTTACATAACATTTAACAAAGCAAGAAATAATGGTAGTCGTTCAGAGGCCTGGTCTCGAGTTCCAGATTTGCCACTTGTGAGTACAACACCTTGGCCATTACCTTCTTTATCCTCCTCTTTCCAAAGTCTCTTCCAGCTTTAAATATATATGATTCTATGCATCTACCCTCAAGCTTTTCTAAGGGACTGAAGTTTTTAATACACTTGATTTTAATACCTTGATTTTTCATCAGGGTGGGAAGGAAAGAAATGTTTCTTCCATTGTACACATTATGCATGCTAGGAAGCTGGGAATGTGCCATCTTTAAATCAAATAAGAATCAATTTTCCCATCAGGAAAACTTATGAAAAGAGGGAAGAGACCAACAACAAAAATCTCTACGATGGGGCTTTTGGGGTGCTGGAAATGTTTCTTGATCTGAATTCAGGTAACCAATAGTGTTCAGCTGGTAAAATTCATCAAGCTGTACACTTATGATATGTGCATCTCACTGTATGTATATTGTACTTTAATAAAAAGCAGAAGGGAGAAGCAGGTTTCAAATTGAAACAATATCTAAATTACATAAAAATACAACACAAACAATATGTAATATTAAAAAACAAAACCTGACAGGGAATT
Organism: Trichechus manatus latirostris; assembly: GCF_000243295.1. NCBI lineage: Eukaryota > Metazoa > Chordata > Mammalia > Sirenia > Trichechidae > Trichechus > Trichechus manatus. Next base: position 5,185,559 of record NW_004444027.1, read on the forward strand.
GTAAAAGATGTGAAGTGAATATGCTATGTGTTTGTAGTTGCTGTTGTTAAGTGCCAGTGAATCAATTTTCAACTCATAGCGACTCCATGTGACAGAGGAGAACTGCCTCATAAGGTCTTCTAGGAAATCAGGTCTTTCTTCCATGGAGCGGCTGGGTAGGTCTGAATTGCCAGTCTCTGGGTTAGCAGGCAAGCACTTAAATGCTGTGCCACCAAGGCTCCTTATGTGTTTGTAGTAATGTTTTAAAATAAAGTTTAAATCCTTTGAAAAACAAAATAAAGCTCTTGCCACCTATAAGAAAGCTTTAAAACTTGGGCCAGAGGAAGGAAGAGAACCACACTCTTGGTTCCATCTGCATGATATAGTGCAATATTTTTTTTAAGGTCCTCCTTTGTACCTGTTCTTCTTCCTGTCACACTACCAAGGGCCAGATGCTTAGCCAATGCAGATCCATAAAAAAGACAGTTTATCAGGATAGTTTATGGAGTTAATATCTGCAAAATCCACATTGCTCAAGAATTCAGGATTGGCTCAGCAACCATTTTGAGTAGCCAAGAGACAGAGGCTGCTGCTTGGTCTAAAGGTATTTGCGTGTTATCTGCTCTTATCGGCGGTGCTTGCTCAGAAAAGCCCAGAGCCAAGGAAACCACCAGTGACCAGATGCCACGTATTCTGCAAGAAGGAGCACTGGATGCCTGTGTCCTAGCCTTGGTGACACTACTGGCTGTGTGACCAGAGCACATCACTTATCACCCAGGTGTCCTTGTTTCTTTGTAAGATGGTGATTAGGCAATGGATAATATGCCTCCCAGCTTGAAAATTCAATCATTTCATGATTTAGTGATTCTAGGAGAATGGAAAATAGTCCTGAGGAAACCTGAAAGAAGAGATAAACAACAAACCCACTCTGGAAAGAACAGTTAAAGCAGTCTTCAAAAAGATCTTGAGGCCAGTGGCCTAGGTGGGAGACAAGGCAAATAGATGAATATTCAAACCAAAAGAAAACCAAACCCATTGCCGTCAAGTCAATTCCTACTCACAGTGACTCTATAGTGACCTACAGGACAGAGTAGAACTGCCCCATAGGGTTTCCAAAGCTGTAATCTTTACGGAAGCCGACTCCCGTATGTTTCTCACAAGGCGCAACTAGTGGGTTTGAACTGCTGACCTTCTGGTTAGCAGCTGAGCACTTAACCACTGTACCACCAGGACCATGGTAAAAACATGTACGGCAAATTTGCAGCCAAATAGAAGCGTGAAAAGTAGTTGCTGTTGCTATATGTTTTTATCCAATCATTGCTGTGTTATGATTATATTGTCACCGTACACAAGGGTTTAAGGTATAAGAAAACAGTTCAGATTTTATTCAGGTTGATGTTCTCACCACAGAAGCCAAAAGGGAAAAGTGAAAGGAAGCAATACATACTATTGGTTACAGAATATCAAGGAATCAGACAAACCTCTCAGAGCCTCAGTTCCCTTACCTGTAAAATGGAGGGACCTGTTAGTACCTGGGCCCTGGGTGGCACAAAAGGTTTTCGTTCGACTACTAACCTAAAGGTTGGTGGTTTGAACCTACTTAGCTGCACTGTGGAAGAAGGGCCTGGAAGTCTGGTTCTGTAAAGATTACAGCCAAGAAAACCCTATGGAGCAGTTCTACTCTGTAACACACAGGGTTGCCATGAGTCAGAATTGACTCAACAGTAACGGGTTTGATTTTTTAACTCAGGGAGTTATTGTGACATAATGCTTATGAGTATGTAAGCTAGTGATCAATAGAGTGGCTATTATTATTTATTTTTACAATGCAATGCTAAGCCTCCAGAAAGTCACTCAGAGTCCCTTCAGCCACCTAGATTTGGGGAAAAAATTCTTCCACAGCCATGATTTGCCAAGAATCCTGGGTGGAAAGGCACTCAGGGGCCGCTTTTTCAGGGATTCTTAGTAGGAATAATTATTTAACACCTAAGCTTTGACTGATTATCAGGCCTGACCTAATGGGAGCCTCTGTACCTATTAGCAGGCTGAGCCTCCTGGGGAAACACACTGGAAGAGCCTCACCCGAGGCAGAATGGGCACAGGGCTCTAGAGGAGAGACTTTTTGCAGGATTCCCATTCTTTAAGGTACTGATTGAGTGGTATTGTTTTTATGCTTTAAAAACAAACTAGTTGCCTTCTAGTAGATTCCCACTCATGGAGATCCCATATGTGTCAGAGTAGAATTGTGCTCCAAGGGGTTTTCAGTGGCTAATTTTTTATAAGTATGCCAGGCCCTCTGGGGTGTTGCCTCTGGGTGAACTCCAACCACCAACTCTTCAGTCAGCAGCTGAGCACTTAACATTTGTGCCACCCTGGGACTCTCTTTAAGGTTTACGGGAATAAAAAATGAGGTGGAAACCTAAAAACAAGATTCGGCAAAGCCCCCAATAGTCTGGATGTCTGAGTCCAAAAGTTCTGCTATTTTTTTTACATTTTTAATAACAAGAGGAAGATATGGCAGAGGTTTGGTGCCTAGAAGAAGAGACGGTATTACTATTCAAGGCCCAGTGTCTTTCCCTGATCAATATCTGTAGGTGTAGGAAAACTGTCCATTCATTCACTGCAACTGGAAGAAAATTAGTATAGTCTTTCTGAAGAACAATTTAACATGAAGAATTAAACACCTGTAAAATTTTTGTATCCTTTGATCCTTCAATTAGAAAAACAAAAATGGTTCTATACGATACTATGGTATCGTACAGAACCATTAAAAATACTTATGGTGTGTTTAAGAAAACGTGAAATGTTTTTAAGATATTAAGCACAAAACCAAAACAAACAAAAAACCTCACAAGATACTAAATGATTTGTATAGAATTATCAACTATGTAAAGAAATACATATATAGCAAAATGTGAATATCCCAACATGTAAACTTTTGCTTCTGGGTGGTGGAATTACGGTTGCTTTTTTTAGGTCTAATTATTTACACTTTTCTGTATTTGCCGCCCTTATACAGTAAGCACACAATAATCTGATTATAAAGGAGGGGGGCAGAGGTTGAAATGACCTCAAACCTTCAGTTTTCTTTGAAATTCTTTGAATCAGGTTAAATTCCTCCTAGTCCCTTCAGGCACGTAGACAAGTGTGTGGCTGCTGACAGGAAGATTCGAGACGGCCGCGGCCAACTGCGGAGGGCGGTCTCTGGCTCAGCCGGTTTCTGGGCGCTCCTTCCTTCCCTTTGAGCGCAGCCAAGGCTGTTCTAACTCGTTTCTCCTCCCAAGGAGCTGTGCACAGAACGCCCCTTTGCAGCACCGGGCGAGTTACTGGACAAGCAGAGCTTTTCCTTCCCTTCCCCCTACCCTGCACGTCGCCGGCCGTGCCAGCCCTGCCCCAGAGCGGAAACCGGCGCGGGAAGCCACGCGCCGCCTGCGCTGTAGGGCGGGACCAAGCAGCTGTCGCGAGCCCAGCCTCCCCTCCCTGCCCCTGGGCCCAGCGCCCAAACCCAGGGCCGCGGCTGGCGGAAATGCGGAGGAGGGAAGAGGGAGACAGGGGAAGGTGGGGAGAGTGGGGGTAGGCCTTGTCCCGCCAGCTCAAACTCCGGGCGGCCAGAGGCGCGGCGGCGCGGACGTGCCCGGGCCCACGGAGGGCAAGCAAGCGGCCCGAGGCGGGTGGGCGCGGCTTAGAGGTGGGAAGGGTGGAGGGCGCCCCCAGTCGCCCAGGCCCGCAAACTCCAGGCCGCCAGCCCTGCAGAGGAGCGATGAGGGAGGAGGAGGCTACGATTCGACCGCAGGCCGGGCTGCCTGCAGCCCGGACGCACAGTCCTCCCCGCTGGTCGGTCGGCTCTTTTGTCTGAGAATCGTGCTCGCCAGCAGATTGGAATCCCATCTTCGAGTTGTGCACGCGCTTTAGCGTGGGTATGAACGGCTCAGGAGGCTGCCGGCTTCTCCCTCGCGCGCGCTCTGGTGTCAGCCTCTGTGGCGGACTCTGCAGGAACCCAGTCGTTAATGAGCTTTAGTACCAGGCACTGGGGCCCTGGTGGCACAGTGGTTAAGAGCTAGACTGCTGATAACCAAAAGGTCGACAGTTGGAAACTGCTGGCTGTTCGCTGGAAACCATATGGGGCAGTTCTACTCTGTTCTGTGGGGTCGCTATGAGTCGGAATCCACTCAGTGGTAACGGGTTTGGTTTATAAGGTCACCAGACAAGGGTTTCTTTTTGGCACTTGGCCCATTTTCAGTCTATCACCGCAACCTCCTTGACTCTTCTGTCTTTATGCCTCTTTCGTCCTTTGCTGCTTTTCTTCAATTCTGCTGCCTTTCCAGGACTAAGTATGACTCACCAAAGGCATGTGTTGAACCCATCCTTCTAGTCTCTGAGATTTGGCTCTATCTGTAAATCCACCATCACTCATCAGCTTCAGTAATCACCCCCGCATTAACTCTCTGCCAACAAATGTGCCAAAGGCTAAATTAAAATTTATCTCCACTCTGCCACTGGTCCCAAAACCCATTGCCATTGTCCAGTTGATTTGGACTCACAGCTACCCAAGCCATGGTGTTTTCAATTACCTCATATGCTGGGAAAGCTGGGCAATTAATAAGGAAGACTGAAAAAGAATTGATGCCTTTGAATTGTGGTATTGGCGAAGAATATTGAATATACCATGGAGTGCCAAAAGAATGAACAAATCTGTCTTGGAAGAAGTATAACCAGAATGCTCCTTGGAAGCAAGTTGGGCGAGACTGTCTCACATACTTTGGACATGTTATCAGGAGGAACCACTCCCTGGAGAAGGACATCATGCTTTGTAAAGGAGAGGGTCAGTGAAAAAGAAGACCCTCAACAAGATGGATTGACACAGTGGCCGCAACAATGGGCTCAAGCATAACAACTATTGTGAGGATGTTGCAGGACCAGGTAGTGTTTCCTTCAGTTGTACGTAGGGTTACTATGAGTCAGAACCAACTGGACGGCACCTAACAACAACAACTGCCACTGGAAGGTCTCTGGGTGGCAAAAAAGTTTGTGCTCAGCTACTAGCTGAAAGGTTGGTGGTTTGAACCCACCCAGTAGCACCACAGAATAATGGCCTGGAGATCTGCTTCCCTAAAGATTACAGCCAAGAAAACACTATGGAGCATTCTACTCTGTAACACAAGGAGTCACCATGAGTAAGAATCAACTGGATGGCAACGAGTTTGGTTTTTGGTTTTGCCACTGGGACAAGATACTGCCCTCTCATACCAACAAAGGAAAGAATAGTTTACACTTGCTCCATCACCCAAGACCAGCTACATAATTCGCAGGACCCGATGCAAAATTATGCCAAATAATGCCAAAGATGAGGAAATTGAAGATTTTTACCAAATTCTGCAGTCTGAAATTGGATCAAACTTGCAATCAGGATGCATTGATAATTACTAGTGATTGGAATGCAAAAGTTGGAAACAAAGAAGGAACCGTAGCTGGAAAATACAGCCTTGGTGATAGAAACGACACCGGAGATCGTATGATAGAATTTTGCAAGAACAGCGACTTCTTCATTGCAAATACCTTTTTTTCAGTAACATAAATGGCGACTATACACGTGGACCTCACCAGATGGAATACATGGGAATCAAATTGATTACATCTGTGGAAAGAGACGATGGAAAAGCTCAATATCAGTCAGAACAAGGCCAGGGCCTGACTGTGGAACAGACCATCAATTGCTTATATGCAAGTTCAAGTTGAAGCTGAAGAAAATTAGAAAAAGTCTACAAGAGCCACAGTATGACCTTGAGTGTATTCTACCTGAATTTAGAGACCATCTCAAGAATAGATTTGACTCATTAAACACTAATGACCAAAGACCAGACAAGTTCTGGAATGACATCAAGGACATCATACATGAAGAAAGCAAGAGGTCATTAAAAAGACAGGAAAGAAAAGACCAAAATGGATGTCAGGAGAGACTCTAAAACTTGCTCTTGAATGTAGAGTAACTAAAGTGAAAGGAAGAAATGATGAAGTGAAAGAGCTGAACAGAAGATTTCAAAGGGCAGCTCGAGAAGACAAAGAAAAGTATTATAAAGAAATGTGCAAAGACCTAGAGTTAGATAACCAAAAGGGAAGAACGTGTTCAGCATTTCTCAAGCTGAAAGAACTGAATAGAAAATTGAAGCCGTGAGTTGCAATATTGAAGGATTCTACAGAGAAAATATTAAACGACGCAGGAACACATCAAAAGAAGATAGAAGGAATATACAGTCACTGTACCAAAAAGAATTGGTTGACGTTCAGCCATTTCAGGAGGTAGCATATGCTCAAAAACTGATGGTACTGAAGGAAGAGGCCCAAGCTGCACTGAAGGCATTGGCAAAAAACAAGTCTCCAGGAATTGATGGAATACCAGTTGAGACGTTTCAACGAATGATGCAGCGCTGGAAGCTCTCACTCATCTATGCCAAGAAATTTGGAAGACAGCTACCTGGTCAGCCCACAAGAAGAGATCCATATTTGTGCCCATTCCAAAGAAAGATGATCCAACAGAATGTGGAAATTATCAAGCAATATCATTAATATCACACACAAGTAAAATTTTGCTGAAGATCATTCAAAAGCAGTTGCAGCAGTACCCTGACAGGGAACTGCCAGAAATTCAAGCCAGATTCAGAAGAGGACATAGAGCAAGAGATACCATTGCTGATGTCAGATGGATCCTGGCTGAAAGCAGAGAATACCAGAAAGATGTTTACCTGTGTTTTATTGACTATGCAAAGGCATTTGACTGTGTGGATCATAACAAATTATGGATCACTAAACCAGAGACTGCATCAGACTGAGACCAGAAGAACTAGATGGTGCCTGGCTACCACCAGTGACCACCCTGACAGGGAACACAACAGAGAGTCCCTGATGGAGCATGAGAAAAGTGGGGTCCAGAACTCAAATTCTAGTAAAAAGACCAGACTTAATGGTCTGACTGAGACTGGAGGGTCCCCAGAAAACATGGCCCCTGGACTATCTGTCAACCCAGAACTAAAACCATTCCCGAGACCAGCTCTTCAGACAAAGATTAGACTGGACCAGGGGGCATAAAATGATACTTATGAAGAGTGTGCTTCTTAGCTCAAGTAGATACATGAGACTAAATGGGCAGCTCCTGTCCGCAGGTGAGATGAGAAGGCAGAGAGGGTCAGGAGCTGGTTGAATGGACACAGGAAATCGGGTGGAAAGGAGGAGTGTGCTGTCACAGTATAGGGAGAGCAATTAGGGTCACATAACAGTGTATGTATAAATTTTTGTAGGAGAATTTTTGAAGCACTTACTGATGAAGATCAAAGACTACAGCCTTCAGTATGGATTACACCTCAACATAAAGAAAACGCAAATCCTCACAACTGGACCAATAAGTAACATCATGATAAATGGAGAAAAGATGGAAGTTGTCAAGGATTTCATCTTACTTGGATTCACAGTCAACACCCATGGAAGCAGAAGTCAAGAAATCAAAAGATGCATTGCATTGGGCAAATCTGCCGCAAAAGGCCTCTTTAAAGTGTTAAAAAGCAAAGATGTCATTTTGAGGACTAAGGTGCGCCTGACCCAATCCACGGTGTTTTCAGTTCCTTCATATGCACGCCAAAGCTGGACAATGAATAAGGAAGACCAAAGAAGAATTGATGCATTTGAATTATGGTGTTGGCAAAGAATATTGAATATACTACGGACTGACAGAAAAAGAACAAATCTGTCTTGGAAGAAGTACAGCCAGAATGCTCCTTAGAAGCAAGGATGGCGAGACATTGTCTCACATACTTTGGATATGTTGTTAGGGGGGACCAGTCCCTGGAGAAGGACATCATGCTTGGTAGAGTAGAGGGTCAGCAAAAAGAGGAAGACCCTTAAGATGGATTGACACAGTGGCTACAACAATGGGCTCAGGACCTGGCAGTGTTTCGTTCTGTTGTACATAGGGTCGCTATGAGTCAGTACCAAGAGGACAGCAGCTAACAACAACAACAGGGCAAAATTAAAGTACAGGGGCTCTTGTTCAAAACTTAGGAATTTCCAGACAGTGACAGCAGAGCATTAAACCAACCTGGGACCTTGTGAGACTGCACAGGTGATGCATCCATGAAGTTGGCCTTGCAGCACCATTTCCACCCTTAAGCCTCTGCAGTCTGACCACTGCTCTAACCCTCTCCCACCAAGCTTGCTTTTCTTTTTTTTTGTGTTACTTTTTTTTTTTAAATGTGCTTTTGGTGAAAGTTTACAGCTCAAGTTAATTTCTCATACAAAAATTTGTACACATAATGTTTTGTGACGTTAGTTGCAATCCCCACAACGTGACAACACACTCACCCCCTCCTCACCCCAGGTTCCCTGTGTCCATTCAACCAGTTTCTGTCCCTTCCTGCCTTCTCATCCTGCTTTTGGACAGGAGCTGCCCATTTGATCCCGTATATCTGATTGAACTAAGAAGCATGTTCCTCAAGTATATTAACTTTTGTTTTATAGTCCTGTCTAATCTTTGTCTGAAGAATGGGCTTAAGGAATGGTTTCTGTTCTGGGTTAACAGTGTGTCCAGGGGCCATAATTTTGGGGGTTCTTCCAGTCTCTGTCAGACCATTAAGTCTGGTCTTTTTACATGATTTGAGTTCGGTTCTACGTTTTTCTTCTGCTCTGTCCAGGACTCTTGTTGTGTTCCCTGACAGGGTGATCATTGGTGGTAGCCAGCCACCATCTAGTTCTGGTCTCAGGCTGGTAGAGACTCTGGTTCATGTGTTCCTTTAGTCCTTTGGGTTAATATTTTTCCTTGTGTCTTTGGTTTTCTTCATTCTCCTTTGCTCTAAATGGGATGGGGCCAATTGATGTATCTTAGATGGTGGCTCACAAGCTTTTAAGACCCCAGACAACACTCACCCAAGTTGGATGTAGAACTTTTTTTTAATAAACTTCTTTATGCCAATTGACCTAGATGTTCCCCGAAACTATGGTCCCCAGGCTCCAGCCCCAGCTACTCCGTCTCTCAAAGTCTTTGGATGTGTCCAGGAAACTTCTTAGCTTTTGCTTTGGTCCACTTGTGCTGACTTCCCCTGTATTGTATGTTGTCCCTCCCTTCACCTAATTTGATCCTTGTCTACTACCTAGTTAGTGATTTCTCCTCCCCCTTCCTCCCCACCCTCGTCACCATCAAAGAATGCTTTTTTCTGTGTTTAAACTTTTTCTTGAGTTCTTATAATAGTGGTCTTATACAATATTTGTCCTTTTATGACTGACTAATTTCATTCGCATAATGCCCTCCAGATTCATCCATGTTGTGAGATGTTCCAAGGATTCATCATTGTTCTTTATCGTTGCCTAGTATTCCATTGTGTGTATGTACCATAATTTGTTTATCCATTCATCTGTTGATGGGCATTTAGGTTGTTTCTATCTTTTTGCTATTGTGAATAATGCTGCAGTGAACATGGGTGTGCATATGTCTATTTTTGTGACAGCTCTTATTTCTCTCGGATATATATTCCTAGGAGTAGGATTGCTGGATCATATGGTATTTCTATTTCTAGCTTTTTAAGGAAGCACCAAATCATTTTCAAAAGTGGTTGTACCATTTTACATTCCCACCAGCAGTGCATAAGAGTTCCAGTCTCTCTACAACCTCTCCAACATTTGTTATTTTGTGTTTTTTGGATTAGTGCCAGCCTTGTTGGGGTGAGATGCTATCTCATTGTAGTTTTTTTTTAAATTGTACTTTAAATGAAGGTTTACAGAACAAGCTAGCTTCTCCTTAAACAGTTAGTACACATAATGTTTTATGACATTGGTTAACAACCCCACAACATGTCAACACTCTCCCTTCTCGACATTGGGTTTCCTATTACCAGCTTTCCTGTCCCCTCCTGCCTTCTAGTCCTTGTCCCTGGGCTGTTGTGCCCCTTTAGTATCATTTTGTTTTTTAGGCCTATCTAGTCTTTGGCTGAAGGGTGAACCTCTGGAGTGACTTCATTACTCAGCTAGAAGGGTGTCTGAGGTCCATATTCTTGGGGTTTCTCCAGTCTCCTTTAGGCCAGTAAGTCTGGTCTTTTTTTGTGAGTTAGAATTTTGTTCTACATTTTTCTCCAGCTCTGTCCAGGACCCTCTATTGTGACCCCTGTCAGAGCAGACAGTGGTGGTAGCCAAGCACCATCTAGTTGTACTGTATGCCGTCTGGTAGAGGCCATGGTAGTTGTGGTCCATTTGTCCTTTGGACTTATCTTTCCCTAATATCTTGTTTTCTTCATTCTTCCTTGCTCCCGAAGGGGTGAGACCAGTGGAGTATCTTAGATGGTTGCTCACAGGCTTCTAAGACTCCAGATGCTACTCACTAAGCTAGAATGTAGAACATTTTCTTTATAAACTGTGTTGTGCCAGTTAAGCTAGATGTTCCCAAGACCATGGTCCTTACAGCCCTCAGCCCAGCATTTCGGTCCCTCAGGGGAGTTTGGATGTGTCTATGGAGTTTCCAGGACATTGCCTTGTACAAGTTGTGCTGGCTTCACCAGTATTGTGTACTATCTAACCCTTCAACAAAGTTACCACTTATCTATTGTCTATTTAGTGTTTTTTCACCCCACCCCTCCCCTCCCTCGTAACTATCAAAGATTGTTTCTTTTTGTGTGTAAACCTTTTCATGAGTTTTTATAGTAGGGGTCTCATACTAATTTCTCCTTTTGTGGTTCACTTATTTCACTCAGCATAATGCCCTCCAGATTCATCATTGTTCTTTATCATTGTGTAATACTCCATTGTGTGTATGTACCATAGTTTGTTTATCCATTCATCTGTTGATAGGCATCTAGGTTGTTTCCATCTTTTTGCTATTATGAACAATGCTGCAGTGAACATGGGTGTGTATATGTCTATTTGTGTGATGACTCTTATTTCTCTAGGATATATTCATAGGAGTGGGATTGCTGGATCATATGGTATTTCTATTTCTAGCTTTCTAAGGAAGTGCCATATCGTTTTCCAAAGTGGTTGTATCATTTCGCATTCCCACCAGCAGTGCATAAGAGTTCCGATCTCCCCACAGCCTCTCCAGTGTTTGTTATTTCCAGTTTTTTGATTTGTGCCAGTAATGCTGGGGTGAGATGGTATCTCACTGTGGTTTTGATTTGCATTTTTCTAAGGGCTAGTGATCCTGAGCATTTCCTCATGTGTCCATTGGCCACTTGGATGTTTTCTTTGGTGAAGTGTCTGTTCATTTCCTTTGCCCATTTTTTAATTGGATTATTTGTCTTCTTGTCGTAGAGGTGTTGGATTTTCTTGTAGATTTTAGAGATTAGAACTTTGCCTGAATTGTAATGGCCAATTCTTTTTCCCCCAGTCTGTAGGTTCTCTTTTTACTCTTTTGGTGAAGTCTTTTGATGAGTATAAGTGTTTAATTTTTAGAAGATCCCAGTTATCTAGCTTATCTTCTGGAGTTTGTGTGTTGTTGGTTATGGTTTGTATCCTGCTAACGCCGTGTATTAGGGCCTCTAGCGTTGATCCTATTTTTTCTTCTATGAGCTTTATAGTTTTTGGCTTTATATTTAGGTCTTTTATCCATTTTGAATTCATTTTTGTACATGGTGTGAGGTATGAGTCCTGTTTCATTTTTTTGCAGATGGACATCCAGTTTTGCCAGCACCATTTGTTAAAAAGACTGTTCCCAAATTGATGGACTTTGGGCACTTGTTGAACATCAGGTGATGGATGGATTTACATCTGGGTTCTCAGTTCTGTGGCGCTGGTCAATGTTTCTTTCCTTGTACCAGTACCAGGCTGTTTTGACTACCATAGCTGTATAGTGGGTTCTGAGGTCAGGTAGTGTGAGTCCTCTTACTTTATTCTTCTTCAATAGTGCTTTACTTATCTGCGGCTTCTTCCCTTTCCATACGAAGTTAATGATTAGTTTTTCCATCTCTTTGAACAATGTTGTTGGTATTTGGATCGGGATTGCATTGTATTTGTAGATTGCTTTGAGTAGAATTGTCATTTTCACAATGTTGAGTCTACCTATCCATGAGCATTGTGTGTTTTTCTATTTACATAGATCTGTTTTTCTTTCCTGCAGTAGTGTTTTGCAGTTTTCTTTGTATAAGTCTTTTACATCCCTGATTAGATTTATTCCTATGTATTTTATTTTTTTAGGGGTTATTATAAACGATATTGTTTTCCTGATTTCCTTTTCGTGATTCTCTTTGTTGGTGTGTAGGAATCCAACCGATTTTTGTATGTTTATCTTGTATCCCACTTCTCTGCTGGATCTTTCTATTAGTTCCAGTAGTTTTCTGGTGGAGTCTTTTGGGTTTTCTATGTATAGTATCATATCATCCACAAATAGGGACAGTTTAACTTCTTCCTTACCAATTTGGATGCCCTTTATTTCTTTTTCTTGCCTTATTGCTCTAGCTAGGACTTCCAGCACAATGTTAAATAGGAGTGGTGATAAAGGGCATCCTTGTCTTGTTCCTGTTCTCAAGGGGAATGTTTTCAGCCTCTTTCCATTAAGAATGGTGTTTGCCATTGGTTTTGCATAGATGCCCTTTATTATGTTGAGAAGTTTCCCTTCTATACGTATTTTATTGAGAGTTTTTATCAGGAATGGGTGTTGGACTTTGTCAGGTGCCTTTTCTGAATCGATTGAGATGATCATGTGATTCTTTTCTTTCCTTTTATTTATGTGGTGGATTACGTTTATTGATTTTCTAATGTTGAACCATCCTTGTATATGAATCCTACTTGGTCATGGAGTATTATGTTTTTCATATGCTGAATTGTATTGGCTAGAATTTTGTTGAGAATTTTTGCATCTATATTCATGAGAGATATTGGTCTATAATTTTATTTTTTGTGATGTCTTTGCCTAGTTTTGGTATCAGGGTTATGCTGGCTTCATAGAATGAGTTTGGAAGTATCCCTTCCTTTTCTGTGTTCTGAAATAATTTGAGTAGTGCTGGTGTAAGCTCTTCTCTGAATGTTTGGTCGAATTCTCCAGTGAAGGCATCTGGGCCAGGACTTTTTTTGTTGTTGGGAGTTTTTTTAATTAACTTATTAAGCTGCTTTCCCATACTCCCTGTCCACTGATCTCCAACGTAGGCAGGGTGAATCCAAGCATCAGGGACCCTGCACTTCCTGGCCGGCCAAGCTACCTCATCCAGCTATGATGCTGCAGAGGTCAAGCAGGCAGGAGAAGGATGGGGGGTAGGAAAATGTATCTTGCTGGTTACTGGGTGTTCTGTCTCCTGCCGCGAGCTCTGTGAAGCTGTTTTCCCATACTCCCTGTCCGCTGATCTCCAACAGGAATCCAAGATGGTGAATCCGTGCTGCGGTAACTGATAGGGGACCTCTGCACGTATCTCTCCTTGCTCTCTGTTCTCTGTCAGTTTCTTGTTCCATTTGGTGCTTGGCTATGTTCTTTATCTCTTCATTTGACACTTAGGGTTCCAGGATTGACGTTTGTCTCTGTTTGACTTAGTTTTTCGGGTCTTTGCTATGGAGGGATGGTGTGGTGCTTCTGTCTATAGCACCATGTTGGCTTCCTCTCTCATTGTAGTTTTGATTTGCATTTTTTTAATGGCTAATGATAGTGAGCATTTCCTCATGTGTCTGTTAGCTGCCTGAATGTCTTCTTTGGTGAATTGTCTGTTCATATCCTTTGCTCATTTTTTGAATTGGATTGTCTTTTTGTTGTAGGTGTTGCAGTCACTCGTAGAGTTTAGAGATTAGACCCTTATCAGATATATTGTAGCCAAAATTTTTTCCCCATCTACAGGTTCTCTTTTTACTCTTCAGGCAAAGTCTTTTGATGAGCGTAAGTGTTTGATTTTTAGGAGCTCCCAGTTATCTAGTTTCTCTTCTGGTGTTTGTGCATTGTTAGTTACAGTTTGTATACTATTTATGCCATGTCTTAGGGCTCCTAGCATTGTCCCTGTTTTTTCTTCCATGATCTTTATTGTTTTAGACTTTATGTTTAGGTCTTTGATACATTTTGAGTTAGTTTTGTGTACGGTGTGAGGAATGGGTCCTGTTTCATTTTTTTACTGATGGATATCCAGTTATGCCAGCACCATTTGTTAAAGAGACTGTCTTTTCCCCATTTAATGGACTTTGGGCCTTTGTCAAATATCAGCTGCTCATAGGTGGTTGGATTTATGTCTGGGTTCTCAATTCTGTTCCATTGGTCTATGAGTCTGTTGTACCAGTACCAGGCTGTTTTGACTACAGTGGTGGTATAATAGGTTTTAAAATCAGGTAGTGTGTGGCTTCCCACTTTGTTCTTCTTCTTCAGTAATGCTTTACTTATCTGGGGCCTCTTCCCTTTCCATATGAAGTTGGTGATTTGTTTCTCTATCTCATTAAAAAATGCCATTGGAATTTGAATTTGGGATTGCATTGTATCTATAGATCGCTTTGGGTAGAATTGACATTTTCACAATGTTGAATCTTCCTATCCATGAGCATGGTATATTTTTCCACTTAGATATGTCTCTTTTGGTTTCTGCCAATGTTTCTTGAATGCATAGAAAAATAAGTGAATAATCTCTTCATTGTGGCTAGTTATTAGAACCAGTTTCCCTCTAGTTGACTCCAACTCTTGGGGACCCCATGTGTATCAGAACTGCACTCCAGTGGGCTTCCAATGGCTAATTGTTTGGCAGTAGACAGGCCTTTCTTCTGAGGTGCTTCTGGGTGGACTGGAACCTTCAACCTTATGATTTACAGGTAAGCGTGTTACTTGTTTGCACCACCCAGGGACTCCTAGTTGTTGTTGTTGTCAGGGGTCATCGAGTTGGTTCCAACTCATAGAAACCCTACATACAACAGAAGAAACACTGCCCAGTCCTTTACTATCCTAACAATTGTTGTTATGCTTGAGCCCACTGTTGTAGCCACTGTGTTAATCCATTTGGTTGAGGGTCTTCCTCTTTTTCTCTGACCCTCTACTTTACCAAGCATGATGTCCTTCTCCAGGGACTGGTCCCTCCTGATAACATGTCCAAAGTATGTGAGACAGAGTCTCGCCATCCTCACTTCTAAGGAGCATTCTGGCTGTACTTCTTCCAAGATGGATTTGTTCATTCTTTTGGCAGTCTGTGGTATATTCCCTAGTTGTTAGAACCAGGGATCGTTTCTTGGTCATGCATCTCCTTTAACTTCTTTGCAGCACTGACATGGCCAACTATACCTTTCCTTATAAAACCCCCTTTTCCTTTGGCTTCTGTAACATTGCACCATTGGATTTTTCTGTCTCTCTGATGCATTCCTCTAGTTTCTTTGCTGGCTTCTCTCTCTCCTTCTGTACCACATACGTGTGTGTTCTCAAAAGTTAAGTTCTCAATTCGTTTTCTTTCTAATTCTCCTGGAAAGATTGTTCTCCTTATTTCAGTCATCACCTTTGTGCATGTAATGCCCTAGCCTTTATCTCCAGTCCAGATTTACCCTGCAGCCATAGTTTTACTTTCTGTCTTTCCTGGGTGTCCTGGCAACTCAGACATAACAAGTCAGTAATTAATTGTAGATCTGTTTGTCTCCTTCTCTTCTGTCTTCTGTTGCTCTTGTATCCCTCTCTCCTCTTTCTCTCTCCCTCAGTTCCTTCCTATGTCCCTTCCTCCCTCCCTCTCTTCCTCTCTTCCTTCCTTCTTTCCTTCCTTCCTTGTGGGAGTTGTGCAAAAAGTAAATATACTAAAGATGATGGGAGTGGGGTGGGAAGGCAGCCCAGCAGCAGCTGAAGCCTGCAAGAGGGGCATGTCAGAGCAGGACAGTGGCCTGGCAGGATGGGTAGATTGGATACACATATAGAGGAGGATTGAGTAAATAAGTAAATATATTGAGGATAATGAGAGCTAGGTTTCACACTGTTGGAGAAAGAAGGTACACATATGGAAAACTGGAAAGTCATTGAACTCTGTGGTATATGTGTTGGAACTGGAGGAGGTATCGGTAGTATGAACTCATATATACATATGGAGAAACAGAGGTGTGTGTGTATATATATAGATATAGAGATATAGCTGTTTATTTTGTTTACCCAGCTCTGTCCACCGAGAGAACCCAAGAGCATGAACACCCCAGTAGTAATGAGCATACCTGGTGCCTAGATCTTGGTTTCTAAATACTCTCCACTAAAGGGACCAGAGTTCGTTGAAGAAATGGCTTATTTCAGCGCTGGGAGAGGGAAAGAACAAGATGAGCCTGGAACATCTTGTTGTGCCAGAAAGTAAAAAAATGCTCAAAAAATGATGCTCATGGATCGAAAAGGTAATAAAAAAACTCCCAACCAAAAAAAGCCCTGGCCCAGATGGCTTCACTGGAGAATTCTACAAAACATTTACAGAAGAGCTTGTACCA
>NW_004444027.1:5204179-5242802 GCF_000243295.1 Trichechus manatus latirostris
TTGTTAACCAATGTCACAAAACAATATGTGTACTACTGTTTCATGAGAAACTATTTGTTCTGTAAGCCTTCACCTGAAGTACAGTAAAAAAAAAAAGATGCTCATGTATCAAAAGGACACAGAAGTCAGTTTTAAGGGGCTTCTACTGGCCAAATCTGAGACAATTTTAATATCAACATAAATAACAAGAATAACAAATTTTAACCTTTTCAATAGGAATCCACATGTCCACATCGATATAAATAAATACATGAATAAATAAGTGGAGTTGAAAAGAAAGTTCTTCCTTACAGTAGAGTGTTGATTATTAATACATACAGAAAGAATGATGAAATTAGAAAATCACCATTTGGCAACCATCTTAGTAATATTGTAATTATTTCAGTTAAGAAACGCCAACATGTGCTAAAACTAATGGTGAAATGGACAAGGAACAAGATTTTACATAGGCTGAAAGCATCTCCTCACAAAATACTTTAGCAATTATAAATAAGAAATAAGTTACTGTGGAGAAACCTGGCAGACACCAACTTAACCATATAATAAAAGCTAACCAATTCCACCAGTAATGGGACAAATCAACATTGTGTGCCAGCTGACAGGATGCAGTGAGAACAACACAGCATCACGTGTGATAGTCCAGTCAAAAATGCACAAACTGTGTCTAATCATGATGAAATATTGGAGAAACCTGAATTGAGGGACAGTCTGCAAAATGGCCAACATTGTTCAAAAAAGTTCAGGCCATGAAAGTTAGGGAAAATTGAGGAAATGTTCTAGTTTGAAGGAGACTGAAAAGACATACAAGTGGGTAAAATCCTGGATTGGATTATTTTGCTATAAAGGATGTTGTTAAGACAATATGTAAAATTTGAATGAGTAAATTTGGGAGTTATATTATTCTTTCAGAACAGCTTTTCTTTAAGTTTGATATTATTTCAAAATAAAAAGAAAATTTACCATCAGAAACCTTCCTCTAAACCAGCTTTTCCTCTAACCCATTGCTGTTGAGTCGATTTGACTTACAGCAACCCTACAGGACAGAGAAGAATTGCCCCATAGGGTTTCCACGGCTGTAATCTTTACAGAAGCAGACTGCCACATCTATATCCCACGGAGCAACTGGTGGGTTTGAACTGCCCACCTTTCAGTTAGCGGTCGGTGCTTAACCACTGTGCCACCAGGGCTCTGCTTTTCCTCTAGACTTCCATTAATGGTAGCAACATTCTTTCAGCCATCCAAGCTTAAAAATCCTTGGATCATCTTCTTTGATTCCTCTCTTACCTTAGGAGAAGCACCCTCTTCCCCACCACCCTGTTGTTGTGTTGTTGAATCAATTTTCGACTCATAGCACTCCATGTGACAGAGTAAATCTTCCCCATAGGATTTTCTAGGCTGTAATCTTTACGAAAGCAAATCACCAGGTCTTTCTTCCAGGGAGCCACTGGTTAGGTCTGTACCACCAATCGTTTGGTTAGCAGCTGAGCACTTAACCATTGTGCCACCAGGGCTCCTTCCCCACTACCGTACCACTCATTAAACCAGAAAAAAAGAAAAAGACCCAACCAAAAACCAGACCAGTTGCTGTTGAGTACATTTTCACCTGATGGCAACCCTATGTGTGCAGAATAGAACTGCACTCCATAAGGTTTTTAAAGCTGTGAGCTTTCAGAAGAAAATTGCCAGATCTTTCTTCTGAGGCGCTACTGGTTAGGTTCAAACCACTAACCTTTAAGGTTTGCAATTGAGTGCTTAAGTGTTTGTGCTACCCAGGGACTCCCTACCACTCACTAAATTCTGTCAATTCTTTTAAAATGTCTCTCACATAGCTGCCTTTTAAAATTAAACCTCCACCTTGATTTTTTTTTAAATGGCTCTACCTACCTCATATGTCATTTTAAGGATTAAATGAGAGTGTGAAAAGAATTTGTGTAACATAAAGTTCTATGTAAACATAAGGTCTTATTACACTATCTTGAGTCTGGATTACTGCTGTTTACTGCTGTAACCTCTTAATTGATCTTCCCATCTTCAGTTACTCCCTTCGCCAGTCCAGCCTGTATTTGGTTACCAGAGTAATCTGCCTAAAAGCACATATTCATCCTTTTGAAACGTTGCTTCCCACAGTCCAAAGCGGGGCTTAATCCATATTCCCTGGGAAGATATATGTTCTATGAACTGAACCAAGGTGGTCTGCCCTCATATCAAATAACCATGACCTTTTCCTAATTCACAGAGAAAAGTTAATGGATAGAATTTTCTCAGCTTGTAAGTTTCTTTCCTATACTTGTTTCTCCACAGTAGCAAGGATCTAAATTTTTATCTGCAATTAGCAGATGACGAATGAACAAGCAGCAAATAATTAATAACAAAGTCTTGTTTTAATAAGATTGTATTTACTTCAACAGCTTTGTTTTCTTGGGGTCACATGTGCTGGTAGTTGTGATTTTTATAAAACACGTGAGTTGTGTAGTCTATTTCTTTCTTAAAAATTCTGTTTTTTATGATGAAATGAAATATATCAAAATTTCAAAGTATCAAAAACACAGCACTCTGGAATAAAGTTTAAATACTTTGGCCTCTTCTTGAGGGTTTTTCCAACCTTATTGCCTACTACTCCCCTTCATGAATCCTTAACTTCAAACAAAGTTGTCTAATCTCTGTTCACTTTTTTTTTCTTTTTTTTTTTTTTTGCCCTGAATAAGCCATTCCATCTCTCTGGAATCTACCCCTGCTCACTCCTGTCTGTAGAAACCCCAGCCAATCTTAAAGGACTAAGTCAACTCTCTACTTTGTGAAAACTTCTAAAATCCTGATGATCTTTCCTTCCTCTAACTCAGAGCACTAACTATTTCTGCTACTCAACATGGCACTTAATCAAGCATCACCTTGTGGATCCTCAGGTTTTGTTGTGTTGAGCTAGGTTTTACTCATTTCCTCTTATTATCAATGAAATGATAACCCCTTTCTCAAACTGCACTGTAGCAAGAAGTTTCACATTTTAAAGTAAGAGAAAATAAAATTGAAAAGCTATTGGAGAACTTGGCCAGGTTAAGGAGTTTAGACTTTGTTTTGTAGGACAGTGTTTCTTGTTTCTCAAACCTTAGCGTGCATACATGTCATGGGGCATCTTGTTAAAAATGCAGATTTTGATTAAATAGGCTCAGGATGGTGACCAAGAAGAGCCTGAGTTTCTAGCATGTACCCAGCTGAAGCCTACACTGCTGACCCAGGGATCACTTAGCAGCAAGGCTGTAGGAGAGGAGGAGATAATATATCTTTATAGAAAATAAAACGATCAAGTCGTTCATACAATATTCTGTCAAATTTTACTTAATAACATGCAGCAATTTAAATGCAGATGCTGTACATAGAATATTACCAGCAGCCTTCCAGAAGTCTGCTCTTTCCCCTGCTACTGACACTCCTCAGCACGTATATATTTCCTTAGAGCTTACACACACACATACTTCCTCAAGTGCTCCTCATGAATAAGTCAATAACTTTCCAAATAAGGAAACTGAGATTCACAGAAATTAAATGACCCACCCAAGACAGTGAAGCAGGGTGGGACAGCCCTATCAGAAGCACCTACAATTCTCTTCCCATTCTACATTTAAGAAATAAACTGAACATCCTTGGCTGCTGAGTCTGAGGTAATGGCAGAACACAAAAAGTGGAAACATCTGATAAATAGGAAGGGAATATAGGATTAAGTTAGGGAGGATAGCCAAAACTGGAGCTGTAGATTTGGGAGTTATCTTCATAATCCATCAGAGCAGACTGAGCTGATGAGTCCTTTAAGATGAGGGCATACAAGAATAAGTATAGTAAGCACAGGGTTGCTGTGGATTTCAAGGGAAAGTCCACAGTTAAAGGGCAAGGAAAAGAATCTGAGGTGGAGACATCAGTAGCACATGGGAGGAAAGTGGCTACAGGAGAGAGCGGGCACCAGCAGCAGTCACGACGACAAGAGTAGACTTTTAAGAACAAAGAATATATCAAATGCTACAGAGAGATCAAGTAGGATGAAGATGGAGAAAGGCCATTTAATGAGGCAATTAGGAAGGTCCTGGTAACCCCTGAGAGTGCAATTTCCATGAGGTTAAGGCTGAAACAATGGGTTTAAGGAGACTAGATGTTGAAGAACAGAAGAAAGGCACACGTGTAACTTGCTGGAAAGCTTTTAGCAAAATGAAGAAGAGGAACAGGCTGGGTGAAATTTCTGAGACGAGTTACAAAGTGTAGGGTAAAGAATGTAAGACATGTGAATGAGGTTTAATTGAGAAAGCAATGTCCTGGGATAGCCAAAGGGGATGGAGTGAGAAGCCCAAGTAGGTAGAGAGACTGGCTTCAGGAAGGGCCAGTTTGTTGGAAGCCACGCCTCTCTCCCTTACGGACTTGGAGATGCCCAGCCCCTGAGGCTCTTCACCACTCTAAGGTATGTCAGAGTAGAAATACGCTCCATAGGGTTTTCAATGGCTGATTTTTCGGACATAGGTCACCAAGCCTTTCTTCCAAGGTGCCTCTGGGTGGACTCGAACTTCCAACCTTTCAGTTAGCAGCTGAGCAATTGACCGTTTGTACCACCCAGGGACTCCAGGGTTAAAGATACCTCTCTTAAACACTCTACTGTTACAGTTTTTAAAATCATGCCAAAATTAAACTTATCAAGGTGGATAACTTCTACCATACAAATCTGAATTTAAGTAAGGAGAACTTAGAATATATCTCAGCTGGGATCTTAAGACTAGTAATGGGCATGGGATGCACAGGATGAAGGACAGAAATGTAAAGTGAGTGCAGACAACAAAGCCACTGATTGAAAAGCCAGGGGAGAAAGCCATCAGAGTGGGGCTACTGGCCATGGTGGATGCCAGGGCTGACACAGAGTATGGCGGAGGCCACGTGGTATTTAGAACCAAGGCTGGGAAAGGAAGTACAGATCTTGTTTTTGCTCTGGGTCTATGATAACTGGATTACCTTGGGCAGACCTGTGAACATCTCTGAACCCCTGAGGAGGGAGATGTTTATTCTACCTGTGGGGAGAGAGCAGAGAAAGTTATATTCAGGGCCTGGATGACTGTACATTTTGGTTACTTTTTTTTTTTTATTGTACTTTAGATGAAGGTTTACAGAACAAATAGTTTCTCATTAAACAGCACACATATTGTTTTATGACAATGGTTAACAACCCCACGACATGTCAACACTGTCTCTTCTCAGCCTTGGGTTCCCTATCACCAGCTTTCCTGTCCCCTCCTGCCTTCTAATACTTGTCCCTGAACTGTTGTGCCCCATTAGTCTCATTTTGTTTTATGGGGCTGTCTAATCTTTGGCTGAATGGTGAACCTCGGGAGTGACTTCATTACTGAGCTAAAAGGGTGTCTGGGGGCCGTACTTTTGGGGTTTCTCCAGTCTCTGTCAGCCCAGTAAGTCTGGTCCTTTTTTGTGAGTTAGAATTTTGTTCCAGCTCTGTCCGGGACCCTCTGCTGTGATACTGGTCAGAGCAGTCAGTGGTGGTAGCTGGGCACCATCTAGTTGTACTGGACTCAGTCTGGTGAAGGCCATGGTAGCTGTGGTCCATTAGTCCTTTGGACTAATCTTTTCCTTGTATCTTGTTTTCTTCATTCTCCCTTGCTGCCGAAGGGGTGAGACAATTGGAGTATCTTAGATGGCTGCTCAGAGGCTTTTAAGACACCAGACGCTACTGACCAAGGTAGAATGTAGAACACTTTCTTTATAAACTGTTATGCCAATTGAGCTAGATGTTCCCCAAGACTGTGGTCCCCACAGCCCTCGGTCCAGCAATTCAGTCCCTCAGGGAGTTTGGATGTGTCTATGGAGCTACCATAACCTTTCCTTGTACAAGTTGTGCTGGCTTCCCCAGTATTGTGTACTGTCTTACCCTTCACCAAAGTTACCACTTATCTATTGTCTATTTAGTATTCCCCCCCACCCCTCCCATCCCTTCCATCCCTTGTAACCAGCGAAGATTGTTTCTTTTTTTGCTGTTATGATTCTTTTAATTTCAGTTGGGTCCATTGTGGTATCACCCATATCATTTCTTATATGGGTTATTTGCTTTCTTTCCTGTTTTTCTTTGTCAGTTTGGCCAATAGTTTATCAATTTTGTTCATCTTTTTAAAGAACCAGCTTTTGGTCTTGTTAACTCTTTCAATTGTTTTTCTATTCTCTATTTAATTCTGCTCTAATTCTTATTATTTCCTTTCTTCTGGTGCCTGAAGGCTTCTTTTGCTGTTCTCTTTCTGCTTGTTCCAGTTGTAGGGTTAATGTTTTGATTATGGCCCTTTCTTCTTTTCAGATGTGTACATTTATTGCTGTAAACTGTCCTCTAAGCACTGCTTTTGGTGTGTCCCAAAGGTTCTGGTAGGATGTGTTTTTATTCTCGTTTGATTCTATGAGTTTCTTTATTCCATCCTTAATTTCTTCTGTAAGTCAGTGGTTTTTGAGCAAGGTGTTGTTCAGTTTCCATGTGTTCAATTTTTTTTTCCTTGCTTTTTCTGATATTGATTTCTACTTTTACAGCTTTATGATCAGAAAAGATGCTTTGTAATATTTCAATGCTTTGGATTTTGTTAAGGCTTGCTTTATGGCCTAATATGTGGTCTATTCTGGAGAGTGTTCCATGTGCATTGGAAAAGAAAGCATACTTGGCTGCTGTTGGGTGGAGTGTTTGGTATGTCTATGAGATCAGTTTGGTTGATTGTAGCATTTAGCTCTTCCGTGTCTTTGTTGAGCTTCTTTCTGGATGTTCTGATCTTCACCGAAAGTGATGTGTTGAAGTCTCCTACTACTTTTCTGGAGCAGTCTATCTCTCTTTTCAGTGCTGTTAGAGTTTATGTATTGTGGAGCCCCGTTGTTGGATGCATAAATATTTATTGTAGTTATGTCCTCCTGGTGTATTGACCCTTTAATCGTTATATAGTGTCCTTCCTTATCCTTTGTGGTGGATTTTACTTGAAAGTCTATTTTGTCAGAGATGAATATTGCCACTCCTGCTCTGAGTGTTGTTTGCTTGATATAATTTTTTCCATCCTTTGAGTTTTAGTTTGTGTCTTTAAGTCTAAGGTGTGTCTCTTGTAGGCAGCATGTAGACGGATCGTGTTTTTTTTATCCAACCTGCCACTCTCTGTCTCTTTATTGGTGCATTTAGTCCATTTATGTTAGCGTTATTATTGATAGGTATCAGTTTAGTGCTGTCATTTTGATGTCTTTTTTGTGTGTGTTTTTGACAGTTTCTTTGTTCCACTTAATTTTCGGTGCTGAGTCTTTTTTCTTTATGTATTTTCTTTTCACCTTTTTCATTGTTGTTGATTTTGTATTTGCTGAGCCTTTATATTTTTCTAGTTTTTTATTTTGACTTGTAGGATTGTTAGTTTCCTTTGTGGTTACCTTAATATTTACCCCTATTTTTGTAAATTTATACCAGTCTTTTATTTCTTTATATCGCCTTGACTTCCCCTCCATATGAAAAATCTATGTCTACGTTTTTTAAATCCCTCTTTTTTGTTTTAATGTTGTCATCTTTTACATATTGACATCTCTATTTCCCTATTTTCAGTGTTTTAGCTTTGGTTTATTTTCATGACTTCCCTATCTGGGTTGATATCTGGTTGTTCTGTCCTGTGTTCTAGTCTTGGGTTGGTATCTGATGTTATTGATTTTCTAACCAGAGGACTCCCTTTAGTATTTCTTGTAATTTGGCTTGGTTTTTGCAAATTCCCTAGACTTCTGTTTATCTGGAAATGTCCTAATTTCGCCATCATGTTTGAGAGACAGTTTTGCTGGATACATAACTCTTGGCTGGCAATTTTTTTCCTTCATGGCTTTACATATGTCATTCCCATTGCCTTCTTGCCTGCATGGTTTCTGCTGAGTAGTCTGAGCTTATTCTTATTGACTGTCCTTTGTAGATGACTTTTATCCCTAGCTGCTCTTAAAATTCTCTATCTTTGGTTTTGGCAAGTTTGATTATAATATGTCTTGGTGAGTTTCTTTAGGGATCTACCTTATGTGGGGTTTGATGAGCATCTTGGATAGGTATCTTCTCATCTTTCATGATATCAGGGAAGTTTTCTGCCAACAAATCTTCAACAATTCTCTCTGTATTTTCTGTTAAGCCCCCTGTTCTGGTACTCTAATTACTTGTAGGTTATTCCTCTTGATAGAATCCTACATAATTCTTAGGGTTTCTTCATGTTTTTAAATCCTTTTATCTGATTTTTCCTCAAAAAAGATCTCACTAATTCTGACTTCTATTGCCTCAATTCTGCTCCTTACTTTCTATCGAGTTATCTAATTCTGACATTTTATTGTTCTTCTTCTGGATTTCTGATTGCTGTCTATGGATTCTTGCAGCCTTTTAAATTTGTCATTATGCTCTTCTCTAATCTTTTTAATTTCCTCTATTGCAGTGTTTTGATTAATTTCCTTCCTAATATCATGAAGAGTTCTGTATATTAATCTTTTGTATTCTGCCTCTGGTAATTCCAAGAAATTTTCCTCCTCTGGAAAATTTCTAGATTCTTTATTTTGCGAGCTTGCTGAAGCCATCCTGGACTGCCTCTTTATGTGATTTGATATTGACTGTTGTCTCTGAGCCATCAATAAGTTATTATAGTTATTTATTTTATGTTTGCTTACTGTGTCGTAGCTTCTTGTTTTGTTTTGATACGCCCAAATAGGCTGCTCATGTGAGCCAGTTTGATTATTGGCACCTTTGAAGCTCTAATGTCCTGTCACCAGGTGGTTAGATCTGTTACTAGGTATGTGAGCTCAAGAGTCTACCCACTCCTCCTGTATGGATTCAGCTCAGGTGCCCAGGTAGATAGCCACCAAGTGTGTGTTGCAGGCTCTCACCGACAGTCCTAGACAGGCGTGGGTGATTGGTGTAGGCACAGGCATCTGGGCTACAGCAGGGGGACACACTCTGAGCAAGGCAAGGGGCTGATGGCTGCCCCCGAGTATCCAGGAGGAAGGCATGTCCCTGTTCCCTACAGCTTGTAGGTGGCTGGCTTTTGCAGCCAGACTATGAGCCCCCAGTGCTGTTGGCTGTAAGGACTAGGGGGCACCTCTTATTCTTGGGCCCCTATCGCAGGTGGGTAGGTGGCGTGGGTGGAGCCACCAGTCCTCAGGCCCCTGATGTGGGTAGGTGAAGATCCTCCTTAATGGGCAGAGCAGTGTCAAATGTCAAGAGCCTGCCACTTCACAGCTGAAACAGCTGAAGTTAGACTTCAGGTATATACCCTGTTGTACTGTGGTAATGAGGGCCTACCCTGTTGAGATGGGCCTACCCTGAGTTCCTGGCTTAGGGGAGCTGGCAGTTTATTTTTTCCCGTTTGTTAATCTGTTCACTCTCCAAGGCCAGGAGAATGGCTCAGGGCATGTGATGGATACTACTTCCGGCCCAGGGGACTCGGCAATTGCTGAAGCTGGTCCAGGACCCAGTGCAGAGCAGGGAGTGGGGAGGTAAATGGGAGAGAGGTTTTTCCCTAAGGGGGGTGTTTTTGATCCACACGGTAGGCTGGACTTAAGTACTTATCTTTCGCTGATCGAGGGCTGCTTCTTACTGGTTCTGGGTGGCCGACTAGACTCTCTGCTGCTGGGTCTCTCCTGGTGCAGAATACGCCTGCTGAGCTCCGCTGCTTGCCTGCCTCATCGCTCACCCATGAGCTGATCAGGCCTGAAGGGCTCAGGCTCTCACCGGGTCAGGTCTAGCAACTCCTCGCTGCTTCTGAATCATCTCTCCCTCCCCTGTGTCACTCAGTCTGGTTCCTCAACTTTGCCTTTGATGTTCAGGGCTCCTAGGTTGTCATATATAATTGATTCATTTGTTTTTTTCAGGTCTTTGTTTTAACAGGGTCCACTGGAAGCATCTCACTAGTCTGCCATCTTGGCCCCGCCTCCCAAGAGTATAAACTTCTGTTTGTTAAAGCCATCCACTTGTGGTATTTCTGTTTAGCAGTACTAGAAAACCAAGACATAGGATATGGTGGAAATGACACTATGAGACTTCCCAGGCTAGGACATAAAAGATAATATAGATTCTACTTGGCTCTCTCCTGGGACACTCATCCTTTGAACCCAGATGCCATGCTGTGTAAAACCCATCACACATGGAGAGGAACAGAGGCCTCTGGCCCTGGCTGAGTGCCCAATGGACAGCCAGCACCAACTTTCCAGCTATGTCAGTAAGACATCTTGGAAGTGGATCCTCCTGCCCTCTCTTGAGAGGACCCAGAGGATTCTGCATGGACCAGAGACAAGCTTTCCCCACAGAGCCTTGCCCAAATTGTAGATTCATGAGAAAAACCACTGGCTGTTGTTTCAAGAAACAAGATGTAGCCACTGGTACTGGATGAGACCTTCTTTCTCTTAATATCCTTGTCACAGAAGATTCTGTTTTTTTCCATAAAAGAAAACCAGAAGGAGTTGGGAGCATACTGTAGTCTGGCCCATTCAAACATTTGTTCACATAATCAGTGGGGTGCATTGGGACAAAGTGGGCAGAAACCTGGCACTGCAGACCAACCCAGCTTACACAGCTGCCCCTCACTCCTGAGGACAGACCATGAGGGTTCAGGTTCCAGGAAGAAGAAACCCTTCCAGAGAGCTGTCTGCTCTGCCCATGGAAAGAATACAAGGTCTCATTCTGGGTGTACTTTCTTTTTTTCCTGCCTCAGAGCCACGTTAGCTTCACCCTGGGTGATGCACACTGATAAACTGTAAATTGGTCATGTTTTGCCCCCATGGATTATTTGGACATTCAAACCACTGTGTCCTGGACTGTCCTTCCAAGCCACCATTAAAAAAAAAAATATATATATATATATAAATATAAAATATAGCATAAGAACATAAATGTTCAACCTTACATAACTAACACATATACTTGTTTTTCTATAATTCCACTTTACCCAGGCAAATAAGTATCCTAGAGTGGTAAATGGTCGTTTAATTTAGAATGTATAACTAATAGTTTTGTAGCTCAGTTATAGTTTCTGTTTCCAGTAACTCTTCAAAGCCCATTTATATTGCTTGAACAGCAATCATAATTTCTCCTTTGGAAACATACATATTTCCCCCCATTGTGCTAGTTATTCTCCATTGTCCCATTCATATCTTCCCCCCTCATCCACTGGCCACACTTCTCGGCTCTGCTCTATGCCTTGGGAGGCTGACATCCAAGGGCTACATCCCCCAGGCTTCTTTGCTTTCTGGCTTCCAGTTGGGTTTAGCAAAAGCACTGTTGGGATGTTGAAGAGTGGGAAGAGAGAGGGGTTGGGGGTATTCTCCCTCATCTCTCCCTGCTAGGCCTTGGTTTTGACACTGGCCTCATTCCTCTATGATATGACATATATTCTGTTGGGTGGCCTCTCTCCTGAGGCTACAGCTCTCATTGGGTTCCAAAGACTCTGATCCCTCCCCTTTGCCTCTTCAGGCCAAGAAGTGATAAAGGCAGCCCATTCTTCTAGGTCCTACGTGCTTCCCCATCCTTTCTTGATTCTTTAACCTACCTACACTGTGGTAAACAGCCCTTCATGAAACTGTTCAAGTAGCCTTGGGAGTGTGCTCTCTTGGGGCCCTGAATATGGCCAATATTAGCAACGGTGTCATCATATGTCTCTTCATAACCCCATGTAATCTATCATTTCATTTCTACTTAAGTTTGTACATGTACCTTTTACTGAAATACTGCAGAACTCATTTTCACAATAAGGTACTTACACCGTAAGAGCTTCTAATAAAGGAGCCAAGTCACATTCAACTCTCAAACATGTACATTTTGTTATTTCTTTAAAAGTCATTTCATATTTTTAAATCAGCTTCGGCTCTGGAGCCTGGATGGGTAAACACTGAAGCCCAGAGTGTCCCTGAAGATGCTGAATGAGAATTTCAGTTGTTGCCTTGGTGGCTGAGAATCCAACTGACTGATGAGAAGCCCAGGCGAGATGAGCTGGAACTTTTAGTGGGGAGCTGAGTTCTGCACTTAGGGATACCTATGGAGGAAAAAGGTGTCGTTAGAGTGAGAGCTATTAAAATAGCAAAGGAAGCTATAACATTAAACTTATTTTAATGATAGAAAACAATTCCATAAACCCATAGGGCTGAATGGGATTTACTAATTTCACCTCCCTGCCAACCCATGCACATCTTCATCTTGAGTTACTAATAATAAGTTCTTCAGTCTTTGGGTACTTTCACAAACATTACTTCAGTTGAATCTCAAGAAAAGTTCTTCAAGGACGATAGGGAAGTATTAACATCTCCATTTTACAAATAAACTGAGGAACACGCAGTTAAGTGACGGTCCAAGTTTACAAAGCTAAAAAGTGTCCTAGCTGGGTATGGACACTTGATCTGACTCTCAGACCAGGTCAATACCAGTATAGCCCCCATATTTCATCATCTCTATTAATCTGTGCATGCACACCCACTCTCTCTAAAAAGTCATAGGTTGACATTGCAGCCAAAACTCACAGTGAGAAAGGATTTCTCCTTGACATCTGGCCATGAGCAGGAAAAGGAAGAAGAAAGAACGGTGAGAGGGAGAGAAAGAAATAATCTAATCTGAGCATGCAGCTATACAGAGTGATGTACTCTTTCAAGTTCACCCTTGGCTTCTACTGTGTGATGAGAGACATAAGAAGTTTTGGCATAACACAAACACTGTAGCTTCCCCCTGAACACAAACCCCTTCCTATTACTTCATACCTAGTGGGCAAATGGCAGGAGTCACATTAGATCATTTGTTACATCTCTCTAATGCTCTAATTGGTATGTTTTCAGTACACAGGATTTCTATTAATCTGGGGAAAATCCTATTTTAGACATTCATGGAATCAGAAATTTAATCAGTGACTGCTGTCTCCAATCCTCTACTTCAGCTAACCTGGTTGTTAATTATCCTACAAGAATGTCACCCACAGCTTGGTCTTGCCTCACCCACTATACCTGCCTGAAGTGGTCTCTTTAGCCTTCCTCTGAATATAACCTGGAAGGCCACCTTCTCCAAGAAGCTGAGCGTCTAGTTAAGTGTCTAGACCCTCAGTGATTCTCTGTCATCTGGATTCCTGAAGCCATTATTATTGAGACCATTCTCAATGAGACTATAAGCTTCATTGAGTCTACAGGCAAATTCATTGAGCCTAGCCTATAGTAAAACCAGTTACTGTTGAGTCGATTTCGACTCATAGTGACCTCATGTGCGTCAGAGCAGCACTGTGCTCTGTAGGATTTTCAATGATTGATCTTTGGAAGTAGACTACAAGACCTTTCTTCTGAGGCACCTTTGGATGGAGATGGACCTGAACCGCCAACCTTTTGGTTAGCAGCCATGCGTATTAACTGTTTGCACTACCTATACATAGTAGGCGGTCTATATATATTCATTGTTGATTTTTCTGAGAAAAAGTGGGCAAAACTGGAGTTAAAAGTTGTAAGTTTTTAGACTCAAAGAGGAAAGTGGTAGGGGGAGGGAGAAATAGGAGTAAATAATCTTCCCTCATTTGAAGTTTTCTGTGTTGTTTTAAGATCAGCACAGAGTAAGCATTTTTGGTGGTGTTTTAAGATCAGCATAAGGTAAAAGAACAAATGAGAGCGTTCCTTTGCGCTCTTGTTCCTACCTGGAAAAAAATTTTTTTCTTCTCTTTTAGTAACAATGAAGATAAAATAATACCTATTGAATGAAGGAAAAGCCTCCTCTGTGCTACAAGCATGGGCTAGTCACCACCTCACCTGTAACAGTTTCAAATTTAATCCTGTCACTGTGCAAAGCATATCTATCACTGCATTTGAGGAACCCCTTTCTCTTAAGCCCCTGGTGCAGTTCACAGGCCCAGGCAGGCTCCTCTCTGCTCCTTTTCCTCCTTTTCTGCTGGTGGCAGGTCCCAGGGACTCCACCTGCTCTCCTCTTCTCTTGGTAGTTGTCACCGCCTGTCCTGATTGTTGGGTTTCTCGTCCCACCAAGATGGCTCTGGGAGGATGGTCTCCTTACGTCCATTCTTCCTTGCTGTCTCTGAATAAAAGCTCACAGACTCTCTTCATTTGAAGACTTTAATGCCCATTATTAAAAGAGAAAAGACAAGATTTATGGGGAAAACATGGGGAAGAGTCCTAGATCACAGTCCACAGCATCTGACTACCTGGTTGAAATGATAACTAGAAATTTCTTTTATACCAATGCTGGAGTTCACCAAACTTTTTTATTCCTACTGACCTTTTACTGCAACCTTGCTGTGAACTCTCCCCTTCCGTCCTCCAGAAGGGCTCATTTTCTTAGCACATAGACTTCATAACAACGACAATCTTAGCAGGATGTTTGAACCCTTATTTCAAGTAGTTATTTTAATTTCTGAGCTCTGAGGACTGGGCAAAGCATATTTTACTAAACCTCTATCCTACATGCAATTCTTCCCTCAAAAGCATTTTGCTACAGCTTCTTGATTTTCTTCTCCTTTTCTCTCTTTAAAAAAAAAAGTTTGTGTATTTTTTAATAGGTTACTTTTCTACAGAGTTCAATATTCAAAAGGTACAAAACGGTACAGTGAAAAATCTCCTACCACCTCATCCCACAGCCCTCCAGTTCTGTTCCTCAAGGGCAACCAAGGTTGCCAGGTGTGTATGTATTCTTCCAGAGATATTTTATACATATGCAAGCAAATATACACATAATATGCAAATACATGCTACTTCTCTCCTTTTTTACACAATTGGTAGCATACTAAAAATACCATTGCTTTTTGTTTACTTACGTATGTGAAGAAGGAGCCCTGGTGGCACAGTGGTTAAGTGCTCGGCTGCTAACTGAAAGTTTGGTGGTTTGAACCCACCAGGGGCACTGCAGGAGAAAGATGTGGCAGTCTGCTTCTGTAAAGATTACAGCCTTGGAAACCCTATGAGGAAGTCCTACTCTGTCCTATAGGGTTGCTATGAGTTGGAATTGACGCGATAGCAACGGGTTTGGTTTTTTGCTATATATGTGAAAGTATATGTGTGTGTGTTTAATGGTTGCATAATAGACTATTTATAGGTAAACCATACAGATAGATACTTAGGTCGTTTTCAATCTTTTGCTCTTAGAAACAATGCTGATATAAATGACCTTGCACATACATGTGAGTCTATCTGCTGTAGCCATCTGTTTTCTGATTGCCAACTGCCATGCAAACTACCAGTATTTCTAGTATTGGAGCATTATCCCAAAGAGTTCCTCAACCTGTGCCTATGAAAAGGGATGAAGTTAGGTAATTTAAATAGATTTTTCTCATCACTTGAACTTATTCTTTTTCTAGAGATATTTGCCCAATAACCTGTACAGTATGTTGTTGTAGTGTCTTAAATCAAAAGAAATAGGAAATTAAAAATGTAAGGCCATGCTTTACACATTGGAAATCTCCAGGGTTATCTTCTTGGCCCACTTCCTAGGCAATCAGTGCCTGGATCTTCAATTGCTGAATCTATATCTCTTGGCTCTGCTCTCCCTCCTGAGCTCCTGGCTCATATATTCAACTCTTCTGAATACTTACACTTGGCAGTCCCACAGGCACCTCAAACAATCCCTCCCTGCTGGGTTTCCAGTCTCGGTAGTGAGTAACAAACATTGATGCAATCACCCAGCCCAGATACCTACAGAGTTTTCCTTTACTTGACTGAAACCTTTCCCCGCGTAGTCTGTAAGCTCCTCAAGGGCAGGGTCTGTGTCTTGTTATGGTATATTCCTAGGGCCTAGTCCAGTGCCTGTAAGCATTTGTTGAATAAACAAATAAACACACAAATGATTCCTCCTCCTCTTTCATTTCAGGACAATGGCTAAACAACCTTGTAAGTGGACTTTGAAGAAGGAATAGAAAATTCCTGTCTTCAGGTGGGATGTCATTTTATTGGGCACAGAGAAGTGAGTGAGAATGCCAAGGTCACTGAGGCTCAGTTTCCCAATAGTAGGGCCTGGAGGGGAAGCTAAGGCACAAGAAGAGATTTTAGCAAGGAACAACTTGGAATATGAGTTATATTTTAACTCCCCAGCTTGAATTTTTCACTCCCCAGTTGAATTTTTTTGGGTTCTCCATTCATGATACTTGCAGAAAATTTACACATTATCATTGAGATAAAAAACACCATTGGATAAACCCATGGATCAGTTAAGGGAGTAGACTGGGTAAAGAAGTATGTAGATATGGAAAATAGACAAATATACTAACAGCAATGATAGCAACTTCAGTGTGCCAATCACTCTTCTAGGAACAGCAGTGATAACAACAGCAATAATAGTTGCTTATATCTGACTGCTGTGCATTGTGCTAATAGTCATACATTTAATATCTTGTTTGATCCTCTCAACAAGCCCCTGGTATGATAAATAAGCAAAGAAGGTGATGATCCTCATTGCAGGAGGCCCCATCCACCTGTCGCACCTTTTTTCTTCCATCTAACCTCAACACTTTATTATGACTTCCAGTTCAGAGGCGATGTGGTAATACTGGATCATTGTGTTTGTAAATAATAACATGAATTTTTTTTGTTGTTGTTGTTTTAGTGATATAAATACAGCTTGAACTCACCCCTGTAAATTACCTAAGAATAAGTTGTGGGGGGGGGGGCAATAACTAAGAGTCATCGGTGGAGATGAAGGCTTGGAGCAGAGAAGATGGCTGGGAGAGTCCCACCTAGAGAGACTTCCTTCTGGGAGGATGGTCTAAGAGGGGTGTCACTTGCTTCATCCCACTAAGTGGTAGTCCTGGCTTTATCCAGTTGAGGAGATGCTCAATCCCCAAGATGGAGCTGCTTCATGGACTTTTGCATCTGGGAGTCTGTGAGGAAGGCCCTTGCTTTCTTCTTATCTGTCTAGAAGCCCAGAAAGCTGCTCATATTTGTCTGTTCACCCCTGGTCAACAGCCAGGGAGAGGGTGTACCCTTTTCCTTCTAGCTGTAAATACCACCACCCATCTTTTGTTGTTCAGCTTCTGCAAGAAATAGAGGTGGGGTGTTGGGAGAAATTACCATAGTTTTAAATAAGCCAGAGGCCTGCCTTTGTTCTTGGTTTGTCTTTTAAGTAATCTTGGGTAAAAATGTCATCTGCAGAGGAAAGCTAAGCAATTTTAACTAGGGTTTTAAATCCAAGACTTATGTGACTATATCATTCAGTCTCCCAAGTAGGTGAAACAATGTAGGTATGTGTTGTAAAATGTGCATAGGCCATAAGGTTTGAATGGTTGTTTGTTAGTAAAGATTGTGAACTCATATTTCAAAACATCCGTGTCTTAGAAAATGGTTTCTAGTGTAGTTTGCGGTAAAACACTATACTACTAAATGATATATGTCTATGTGTGCATATGCATGTGTATATATATACATATACATACATATATGTGCCTATGTGTATAAATAAAAAAATCTCAGTAGTAACAGTGATGGAAGCATATACGGTAACTAATATGTATATAACTAATGTTAATATTGCACTATTCATAAATCCTGATAGATTCTGAACAGAAGCTAATTTGTGTCAAATATTTTGTGTTTAACTTAAATACAAGTAGCCATTTGGTATGTGAAAGTTGGCATCTAAATGTTGAGTGAAATAGAAGCAGGCAGAATTGCTCAGTTGGAAGTGCCAGGGTAATTTATTACATATAGCATGATAAAACAAGAAGCAAGAAGATAGAACAAATAAACTAAGATCTCTTAGAGGCAAAGGAGAAATTCAAAGACTCGAAGTAGTGGTCCATCCTAGGAATTAATTTTGCCCCCAGGATTCTTAGCAATTGGGCCTTTTCTTCTTCTGGGTATCAAAAATGAACAACAAACAAAATCATAGTTATTAAGAAGTAGAGAGCATATAGCCCAGGTCCGTGGCACTAAATTCAGCACAGAAGCACTCTTCAGCCTAGGAGCTTGGAATAGAAAACACTGATGAGAAATAAATGCATTAAAGTATGTAGGTCATGCAGCAAAAGAAAATCTATAGCTTAGATTTTCTACTGCTATTAATGCAACCAATTTTACAGAGTGGAAACTGGTAAAGAAAACTGGGAAAAAGTAAAGAGACGACAAACTTGTTCCACAGGTTAAATCCTCCTGTCAATGCCTCCTGGCTGCCTGACTGGCCCCTTGTCTGTCTCCCAGCAGCTGCTCACCATCAGTGCTCTCCCACCTTTCTTTGTGGTTTAAGGCTGTGATTCAGTATGATTTTTACTGCTGCT
This sequence comes from Trichechus manatus latirostris, assembly GCF_000243295.1. Classification (NCBI taxonomy): domain Eukaryota; kingdom Metazoa; phylum Chordata; class Mammalia; order Sirenia; family Trichechidae; genus Trichechus; species Trichechus manatus. The sequence goes on from NW_004444027.1 coordinate 5,222,404, forward strand.
ACTACTACTTGTGGAAACCCTGGTGGCATAGTGGTTAAGAGCTATGGCTGCTAACCAAGGTTTGGCAGTTCGAATCCATGAGGTGCTCCTTGGAAACTGTATGGAGCAGTTCTACTCTGTCCTATAAGGTTGCTATGAGTCGAAACTGACTCGACAGCAAAGGGTACTACTACTTGCTATTATTTATATGGTGCCCTGGTGGTGCAACAGTTAAGCACTTGGCTGCTAACCGAAAGGTCAGCAGTTTGAACCCACCCAGAAGCTCTTTGGAAAAAAGACCTGGCAATCTACTCCCACAAAGATTACAGCCTAGAAAACCCTATGGGGCAGTTCTTCTCTGTCACATGGGTCACTAGGAGTTGAAATCGACTAGACGGCACCTAACAACAATAGCTACACTTTACTGAGCTAGGCCCTGTGGTAAGTGCTTTATGTACTCCTCCCAACCCTGTGAGATTAGCATTACTACTAACACCTTTTTTCACAGATGAGGAAACAGAGCCTTAGAGAGGTTGAGTAACTTGGCCAAAATTACCAAGCCAGTAAAATAGTAGTACTGTGCGTTGAACCTGTGCTCTTGGTCAGAAAGTGAAAAATAAGATGGCATTTAATGGAGAAGAACACAAACATTTATTGAGAACTTAATATATACCTGGGATTTAGTCCCTGACAACAATCCTTCAAGGTAGGTATCATTATTTCCATTTTACAGATAAAGAAACTGAGGCTCAGAGAAGTTAGTAACTTACCCAAAGTCACACAATTTCATTCAAGAATACATGTGCATGTGACTGCAAAACCCATGTTCTTTCTTATTTTTTTTTTTCCAAATAGAATTCCAAGGAATTCATTGAACTAAATAATTAAAAATCTCTCCTATGGGTAGTTTTAGTTCTACACATCCAAACCAAATAGATATTATTAAAAAACAAACACCCAAGGAGTTCACCAGAATTTGAAAGAAATTTACTAAAGATTTTCTGCAAGGAAACTACTGAATAACTGTTTTGGAAATTCTTCTGTTTTAATTAATTACGTTTTCTAAAATTCAAAGGGAAAGATGGGAGACAGACACCAGTTTTTAATGGTTTAAAATTAAGATTTACTCATGGAATGATATTCTATGCAAAGTCATTTAAATCTAACCTCTGTCCTTCAGGTATCAGGAAAGAGAGGAGAGTGAATGCAGCAGAAACCTATGGACTCCATAGTTTCAGACTTTAGCCTGGAATGGAGTTTAAAAATATTGTTATTCAAATTCTCATTTCATAAATGGGTAAACTAAAACTCAAATAAGTTAAGTGACAGCTAGAGTTGAGACTGGAACCTGGGTTTCCTGATTCTTAAACCTTGTTCTTTCCATGACATGATGTGGGAATCACTTTACAGTCTATTTCTCTTTTCCCCCACCTCCTTTGACCCAAAGAGGGAAAAAAAAGTGAGAAAGTTTGAAGAAGCATTTACAAAATCAGGGCACTAAGAGTAAAGTTATCCTGGAAAGGGTAACTTCAGAGGCTAGAATTAGCAGAGCACAGGAAAAGATAAGGTCTTATCTAAAGCAATTAGAGTAAGCACGCAACTAAAGGTTTTCGTTCCTTGTATTTAGGGGAATATACTGAAACAGCAAACTTTTTGAAATCCATGGCCAAATCAGAACCTAGAAAGCAAGGACTTCTAACATTCAAGTAAAAGTTCAGTGTGAGACAAAAGGTATTTGCTTAAATTGGTAGGAAAAAAAAAAAAAAAGTGAAACAAAATGTCAGTTGGGGTCCTCTTAGTTCAATTCCAGGGTCTATGGAGTCCAAAACCCACCCTTGGTTTTTGTGAGTTGTTCCAAGGGGCTTTTGTTTACTTTGGCTTCTAGACCTCGGAGATTTTGCTTCCATGTGTAAAATGGGTAGAATTTACTATAGAGATTGAAGTGGGTGTATACATCCCAGCAACAGCAAATATTAAGTTCAATTGGAACAGGTGACATTACCATCTAAAAGTGTCCTGGTCCACGGAGAAGTTTTGCTGGCTCCTCTCCTCTACCTAGGAGCCTAGGTGGTACGAACGGTTAACATGCCAGGCTGCTATCCGAAAGGCTGGCAGCTTGAGTCCACCCAGAGGCACCTCAGAAGAAAGGCCTGGAAATCTACTTCTGAAAAATCAGCTATTGAAAACTCTACGGAGCACAGTTCTACTCTGACACACACAGGGTCAGAGTCAACTCCAAGGCTACTGGTTCTCCCCTACACAATCTCAGCTTTTCTCCATCTTGCTGGATTCTTTCTCCTCCTTATCTCTTCCTTCTCTTTTTCCTCTCCCCCACCCCTCTTCCCTTTCTGGAGCAGAAGCAACAAACTCTTCCTCTAATCTCAAGGAGAGCAGGTTTTCCCCTCTTCTGAAGTTGAGGTGCCTGCTAACATCCATGCCCTCAAGGTCTTATTCCTTCTGAGCAAGCTTATCAAAGTCTTCCCCAAGGAGACAGCTCCCACCTTCCCTAAGAGGAATTATAGGGTCAACTGTGAAGAATTAAAAAAAAAAAAAAAAAAACCATACTTTTCATGTCTTTACACAATATTGAAACTCTTTGAAGTTTAATCAAGATGGTACCCAACTGTCCTGTGGAATTTATATTTTTAAATTGTTCTTTTTTCCTGTATGGAATTTTATTATAACAAATAGTAATAGGGATTTCTTGATATTTATATGATTTTAATAAACAGTGTTCAAAATTAAAAAGTATTAATGATGAGATCTAGGCTTTATTCCCATCGTCTATCAATTGTTCACACCAAAAAGTCTGATTAAATTAAGCAGCTGCAACAAGGGGGCTCTGGTGGTCGCCTCTAGAATTGAAAGCGTAAGAGGAAATGAGGTACCCTTTCAGGGGCTGACTTTGAAAACACAAACCTATTAAATGGCAGAAAATATCACAAGTTCACAGGAATATGTGTAGATTTGGAACTGTTATCTGAGAACACTTCCCTTTTTAGAGAGAACTCTCATATTAAAGGCTCTAAGTAACAACAGACAAAAAGCAAAGGTGGTTTCAGTAGCCTGATAGTCACAGTGCTGGAGAGATGGCTTAAGGTATATTCTTTGTACCTCTTCTACATCACTGTGCTTTTATCTCTTCCAACCCTTTCTGTTTAATAAAGCTTTAACTTCTCCAAGTATCACAGGCCCCCTTTTCCTATTACAGGAGCAAGGAGTGTTAGGTCTCAGGCACCTTCTAATTAGGGCTCTGGTGATATGTCACTTTCATCCTTGCCTTTATGATATGCTCCCCTAAGTTTCACCTGCTCTCCTGTTTTCTCTTGATCCCCCTGAAATCTTCCTAGATGTTGTGTTGTTGTTAGTTGCTGTCGAGTCGATTCCGACTCATGGTGACCCTATATGTGTTACAGAGTAGAACTGCTCTATAGGGTGTTCTTGGCTGTAATCTTAATGGAAGCAGATTGCCAGGCCTTTCTCCCATAGAGCTGCTGGGTGGGTTCAAACCACCAATGTTTAGGTTAGCAGTAGAGTGCAAACCATTTGTGCCACCTAGGGACCTTTAAAAACCAAAAACCAAACCTGCTGCTGTCAAGTTGATTCAGACTCATAACGACCTATAGGACAGAGCAGAACTGCTTCATAGAGTTTCCAAGAAGTGGCAGGTGGATTCGAACTGCTGACATTTTGGTTAGTAGCTGTAACTAGCCATAGCTCTTAACCACTGTGCCACCAGGGCCCCAGGGACCTTTACCTGAAAACCAAACCCGCTGCCATCAAGTTGATTCCGACTCATAGTGACCCTGTAGGACAGAGTAGAACTGCCCCAAAGGTTTCCAAGGAGTGGCTGGTGGATTCGAACTGCCGACCTTTTAGTTAGCAGCCTTAATGCTTAGGCCCCCTAATTTCCTAAATATCCATTTCTTCTTCTCTCAGGCTCCACATTCAAGCATTTCTTAATTTTCATGATCTTCATGTATCACTCAGGAGGTTGCTTATTTCCTCTGAGGTATGTGGCTGACAGTGAGGGCAAACTGCCACCATGTGGACGGGGGCCTTCGCCACACACAGCCTTGTGGCTCAAACAGCCAGGCTTATCATAGGCACTATTACCAGGTCAAAGATCACAACGTGCTTTTGGGGGATTTAATTATGCCTTATGCTCTTTATCAAAACTACTAAACATAAATTGTGATTACAATTAGTATATTTACAAAAACAATATAAGCAGACAGATACAATCAGGTACTTCATTTATTAATAGTTATTCTTTATCATTGCTTAATTTACCCTGGTTTCTGTTTAAGCCTTAATTGGCACAACTTTTTAACTTTTTAATTTATAATGAATATTTCAACTCAAGCCCTGCTAGTATTTGACAGATGGTTAATGTCAAAAGCCCACAGGGCTGGTTTCTGTTCAGCGTTTTTTTTTTTTTTTTTTTAAAGCAGGAGAAATTTTTGACTTTGCCAGTAATTTGTAAGCATACATCATCATCAACTTTTATTGTACTTCAGACTCCCTGTTCTCCCTTGGATTTCTCTTCTACTCTTGGCCTAGCAGGGGTTAGGAAAGCAGACAGAAGCATACCCTAATGGCCTGTGTGATAAGCCTCATAAAGTTATTTTTCTCAATTAATGGTTTCACTGACAATTTCACTGCTTTGCTCTAAGCTTTCTCATTCCTTGTGCATCTGCACAGTCACCTATGATAAGCCTCATCCAGTCCAACAAAACTGGTTGCCCAGAATATAGACTGCTCCGCTTTAAGAAGACCGTATCTCTTCTTTTCAGAACGTTAACACCTGAAAACAATTTAAACAGAAAGCAATAGGGCTTTAAAGCAGAGCTATAAAAGTGATTTATTCATGAGTACATACTTATTCCTCTCCCAACTGACATTTATTTTATATTAATTTTCCTTGAGTACACATCCTCAGTTTTTCCCTAAATTCTTACTACTACTACAAACTCTTTATTCCACTCTTATTCCCTTTTACTTTGCCCCAAAGACTCTCATATATGCTGGAAAGGATCATTAGGGTACTGAATCACAATTTGGGTAACTGTGCTATGAAATGGTAATACTCCCTACTCACAAGTATTGACTTTATTAGGTAGACAATTAGTTATTTTTTAATTAAGTTTTTAAGAATAATTCTTAATTAATTTTTCTGAACTTATTCTAAATGTACCTTTATAGTCATGCTCCACTGGCAGCCAGAAAGCTATCGAAAGCATTACCTTCTTCATAGGCCACTGGAACCTGTACTCTTAGAGATAAGCAATTTTTGGTAGGGACTCTCCCTCCCCAAAGGAATCACTGCAGAAGAAAGAACTAATGATAATTTACTCCCTTTATATTATATATTCATTTATAGTTTCAAAGCAGTTTCATAGACACCATTTCAACCAGTCTTTAAGACAGACAGAGCAAACAGAAGCTAAGAGAGATTAAATAAAAGGTTTCTTTGAGGTCACACAGCTAGTCAGTCAGTATCAAAGACCAAGATTTAAACCACCATTTGATGACTGTGATTAAAAAAACAAATTCAATCTCACAAATAGGATTAGAGATCCAGAGATTTTCATTAACTTTATGGTGGTGAATCTTTTATAAGCAATACTTACTTACCAGTGACTGAGCTTTTCTTAGCTTAGATTTGTCCTGTAATTTATTTTTCTTATCATGTGGCTGTTGGCTGAAATCTGGAGTCATTTCATTTTTTTTCCTCCTTCTGTAAGTTAAAAAGCATTGGAAAAATTATAAATTGCCATTTTTTAAATTTGTATAGTTATTCGTCTGTTTGATTTTGTTGTCCCTGTGATTTAAATGACTGCCTTCACAGCTGGGGCTGGGGCCTAGGGACCATAGTTTTGGGGGACATCTAGGTCAACTGGCATAACATAGTTTATAAAGAAAATGTTCTACATCCCACTTTGGTGAGTGGAGTCAAGAAGTAAAACATTTGAAAAATAAAAGATTGTCTTCACTCAACTAAAAACAACTCAAATGTCTATCAATAGAGAACTGGCTGAATAAACTCTGACATATCAACACAATGAGTACTATAAGCTGTAAAAAGGACTGTAGTATATTTCTACATATGACTCTAGAGTAATCCAGGTATATTGTTATCTGAAAAGAGAAAGGTGGAGAAAGAGTATTGTGTGCTACCATTTATTTCAGGAAAGAGGTAAAAAAAAAAAAAAAAAAATAGAGGTATTTGCTTGTATTTTTTAAAATAGAAGGATTAAACCACAAAATTTTAAAAAATGGTTATCTATAAGTAGGATTTCCATGTGTTCTGATCCAGAACAGGAAATAGTACAGAAAAACAAGGACACAAGCTAGACTTCAAATATATTTTTCTTTGTGTGTATTTGATTTTTTGTATACTTGATTCTATTATTTTCTCAAAATTATAAAATAAAATTGAGAAAAAAATCTCCAAAAAGTAAAATCAAAATGAAATTATCTTGTCTATAGAGTTGGTGGCATTACTACCAAGAGAGAAATTATTTCATGTAACTTCAAAACAATAATTTGTGAGTATTCTTGTAGAATATATCCTAAGAGCAAAAACACAAAGAAATCTTAAACTGTTTTCTGAGTAATTTTATTGTTTGTATTAATATTTGTTTTCTAAAATTATGATACATATTAGGATAAAGCAGGGGTCCGCAAACTATAGCCTATGGACCAAATCTGGCCCACCACCTGTTTTTATAAATAAAGTTTTATGGGAACACAGTCACACTTATTTTTTTCTGCACATTGTCTATGACTACACACTACAACGACAGAGTTGAGTAGTTGTGATGGAGATCATAAGGCCTTCAAAGATGAAAACATTTACTGTCTAGCCCTTCAGTAGACTATGCAAAGGCATTCGACTGTGTGGATCATAACAAATTATGGATTACATTGTGAAGAATGGGAATTCCAGAACACTTAATTGTGCCCATGAGGAACCTGTACATAGATGAAGAGGCAGATGTTCGAATAGAACAAGGGTATACTGCGTGGTTTAAAGTCAGGAAAGCTGAGTGTCAGGGTTGTATCCTTTCACCATACCTATTCAGTCTGTATGCTAAGCAAATAATCTGAGAAGCTGGACTATATGAAGAAGAACGGGGCATCAGGATTGGAGCATCTGCGATATGCAGATGACACAACCTTGCTTGCTGAAAGTGAAGAGGACTTGAAGTAGTTACTGGTGAAGATCAAAGACCACAGCTTTCTGTATGGATTACACCTCAACATAAAGAAAACAAAAATCCTCACAACTGGACCAATAAGCAACATCATGATAAACACAGAAAAGACTGAAGTTGTCAAGGATTTCATTTTACTTGGATCCACAATCAACACTCATGCAAGTAGCAGTCAAGAAATCAAAAGATGCATTGCATTAGGCAAATCTGCTGCAACAGACCTCTTTAAAGTGTTGAAAAGCAAAGATGTCACCTTGAAGACTAAGGTGTGCCTGACCCAAGTCATGGTATTTTCAATTGTATCATATGCATGTGAAAGCTGGACAATGAATAAGGACGACCAAAGAAAAACTGACACCTTTCAATTGTGGTGTTGGTGAAGAATATTGAATATACCATGGAGTGCCAAAAGAAGGAACAAATCTGTCTTGGAAGAAGTACAACCGGAATGCTCCTTGGAAGCAAGGATGGCATGACTACATCTTACTTCATACTCTGGACATGTTATCAGGAGGGATCAGTCCCCGGAGAAAGACATCATGCCTGGTAAAGTGCAGGGTCAGCGAAAAAGAGGAAGACCCTCAACGAGATGGACTGACACAGTGGCTGCAACAACGGACTCAAGCATAACAGTGATTTTGAGCGCAACAGTGTTTTGCCCTGTAGTACACAGGGTCACTTTGAGTCAGAACCGACTAGACGGCACCTAACAACAACAACAGCCCTTTACAGAAAAAGTTTGCCTAAAATAATGGATCTAGGCCATCATCATCAATGATCACTAAAATCATAAAAAGGGAAACAATCACAAATTATGTGCCTCATGATGGAAGTACATAACCCCATCATTATATATTGAAGCCTCTAGATCTGAGTATCAGTATGGCAAATTCATGTTAAACTGCATGTTGGGGGTGCAATCAGCAAAACCCAGAATGTGAGAAACTTTACAGGCTATGTGACCTGATTTCTTCAACAAATAAATTCAAGAAAGAAAGTTAAAAAAAAAAAAAAAAAAGACAAGGATTAAAAAAGACTTAAGTGACACATTGACCAAATGCAGTATGTAGTTCTTATTTAGAACCTGATTAAACAAACCAACTGTTAAAAAAAAAAAAAAATCGAAACACTTATGAGACATTCAAGAAAACCTGAAATTGCCTTGACATTTGATTATATTAAGGAATCATTGTTAATTGTTTTAGATGTGATACGATTTTTAGAAAGAGTTCTTATCTTTCAAGGATATACACTGAAATAATTATGGATGAAATAATATTACATTTGAATTTGTCTCAGAAATAATCCAGGGGAAGGACTAAGTGGGTGAGGGTATAAATAAAACAAGATTGGCCATGAGTTGAAAACTGTTGAAGCTGGATGATGGTTACAAGGGGTTCATTTTACTATTCTCTTGAATTTCCATTATAAAGTTTCATTAAAAAGATTATCTTTGTCCAAATATTTCTTGCTACTTAATTTTCAAAAATTTCTCCTAACTTTTAATTATGAGAAATTTCAAACACACAGAAAAACTGAAAGAATAGTGCAGTGATTACCCAATATACTCTCCATCTAGATTCAACAACTGATAACATTTGACTAGTTTTGCTTTGTCTTTACATACATACAAACGTATACATGTATTTACTTTGTCTCTCTATATTTACACATACATACATATACATCCACATATACTACATACATATGTATATATATATATATATATATTTGCTGTGCCATATGAAACTAAGTTGCAGACATCATGACACTTCATTCTTAAATATTTCAACACACATCTCCTAAGATAAAGACATTCTCCTACTCAGTCATAGTAGCATCATCACACCTTAAAAAATGAAAAGTAATTATTCTTTAATATTATCTAATACCAAGGCCATATTCAAATTTCTGCAATTGTTCCAAGAATGCCTTATATAGTCTTTCTTTTTTTAACCAGAATCTCACCTAGATTTAAACTGTACTGGGTTGTTATGTCTGTTATATCCAGAACATTCTCACCATCTCCTTTTCCCTCCCATGGCTCTAACTCTTTAAAGAGTCCATCACAGTTATCACATAAAAAATCCAGTTGCCACTGAGTTGATTCTGACTTCTGGTGAACCCATGTGTGTCAGAGTCGAACTGTGCTCCATAAGGTTTTCAATGTCTGATTTTTTCAGAATAAGATCTCCAGGCCTTTCTTCTGAGGTGCCTCTGGGTAGACTCGAACTGCCAACATTTCAATTAGCAGCTGAGTGTGTTAACCATCTGTACTACCCAGTGACTCCACAGATTGTACCATATTCTGGTTTTCCTGTTTGTTTCCACATCGTATCATTTACTTGTTCCTTTGTTACTATACTTTTAGAAAACAGGAAGTTAGGTCTCCAGACTTCATTGAATTTAAGTTAAAGAAGGTTGGCAAGATGTGTATTTCATATTGTATCGTATCATGACACTCAACATCAGGTTTTCCCCCAATAGTGACTCTAAGTTTGATCAACTTAACAAGGTGGTGACTGCCAAATCTTTCAACTGTAAAAATGCATTTTTACCTTTGCAATTAGTAAGTAATCTGTGGAATGATACTTTGGCACCCTGAGAACTTCCTTTAAATTCCAATTTAAAATTTTTGACTTCCTCTATGTCAGGTATCCACCCTGCCTTGTCTTTCTAGCTCTAGAGGCAATTGTAATCACCTTCCCATCCTGTATGTGCCTCTGAGAGCAGCTACCTCATTGTCTGATTTGCCTTCCTCATTAATTGCACTTCTGATGGCAGGACACCCTCCAATTTGATTAGGTGGACTTCAGATAACATTTAGTGTTATTTCAGTGCCAGATTCTCCTAAAACAGGCTTTTCCTATGTATCTTCTACTCTAGACTATCCAGCTTGATCAAACATAGTTAGGAAAAATGACCAGCTATCAAGTTAGAATGTGAAGAAGAGTGTCAGCTTATACAAATTTCAAACATACAGAAAAGTTGAAAAAACAGTGCAGTGATTACCCATATACTTTCTATCTAGATTCAATAATTGATAATGTTTTGTTATATTTACATCTTTATATGCTTGCATGAGCATGCATGCGTACATGTGCGTGCGTGCACACACACACACACACAAATTTTTTTGACCTGATCCTTTTAAGAATCCACCCCAACCTCTCAGCTCCCACATACCCTTGGCCCAGTGAAGAAGGTTGTCCGCACATAAAATGAATGCCCTGGTGACAGCTCTACATTCATAAAATGAGCTTCAGTGTTGCTCAATTTCACTTGATCAAACTTTCCTCTATCTGTTGGATTTTCTGTTACCAATCTGACTCACTCTTAGTCTCTCTAGCTTGATTTACCAATTGGTTGCCTTACATTTCCAACTTTGGCTCTGTTCTCTGGATTCTAATCTCTATTATCCTCCTCTGAAATTGTGCCTGATGGACTAATAACTCAGCATTTCTCACACCTGTATTGCTCATTCATACTGGGCTGAAATTATCAAGCACACAAGCATTAGGCAGTAGAAATTAAGAGGACCTAACAACTAAAAAATTGACTTACCTCCTTGACAAATACAGTGGTGCATGATTTTTGTTTGATTCAACTAGATGAGAAAAGTTAATGTCCTTTTACTAAGGGAGGCATTTCAAGTTAGGGAAAGGCAACCCTGTACCACAATCATCCCAGCCCACTTCTTTCATGCAAGACATTTCAACGAACAACCAAGGAGCTCCACTAGGACACCTCAAAGACTCAAGACTCTTTCAGATAATCTGCATATTTGGGGAGGGCTGCAGAAGAACCACTTTTAGCAGAACTCTAAAGCTATTAAGATATTATTCTAGAGACCTGTTTGTCGCTGACAGGATGTTTTCAGGTTTGAAAGATCCTAATGAAGAGATTTCTGGTGTCCTTGTCAAAGCACCAAAACAATAACAATAATTTCCTTTATGACATCTGGATTTGAGTATAATGATAATTCCTTTCTCTCTTCATTTTTCCCTCTCTCCATTCCTTCCACAAATTTTTTTTCTAATTACTTTATTGAGGAATAATTTACTTAAATAAATGCATCCACTTGAAGTGTACAATTTGGTAAGTTTTGATAGCTGCATGCACCCACGAAACCATCACCACAATCGATATATAGAGAGAGGCGAGGCCAAGAAGCCAGAATAGTCAGACACTTCATGTCATCCCTCTTAAAACAAAGACCTGAAAAAACAAGTAAATCAGATATATATGACGATCTAGGAACCCTAATCATCAAAGACAAAGCTAAAGAATTGGACTGAATGACAGGTGGAAGGAGAGACAATTCAAAAACAGCTGAAACAGGGAATTACAGATTGCAGGATCACTGGCATCCTGCTAACTGAATCTGTGCAGTGCACACAGGCTGAGGCAAGCAGCAACATTCCAAGCCAAAAGCCACTCCATCTGGTGCAGCCAAACAGAAGCGAATTTGCCTGCACTTCCAGAACCAAACTGGAGTGACACCAGACCTGTGAAAGTTAAGTGCAAGCTCCCAACCCACTACACGCCCTTTTCCCACTAGAGCTCCAAGGCCCTCAAGCCTGGGACTCATGGCTGGGTCTGGAGGCACCAGCTGCTTCACTCATCCACTGGCATAGGGGGTCCACAGACTTATAACACCCTTACCCCCACCCCAGTGCCTTGCGGGCTAAGCCAACACCACATGCCCCCATTAGGACATCATGGGCAGGGCATCTGCCTGAAGCCTATTTTCAACCTACAGCAGCCAAGTGGGAGCTGTGGATTTGTGACATATGACACTGCCTTGCCCCCTAAAAAGGGCCCTCATCAACCCACACCAGGGGCCTGAGGACTGGTGGCATCACCCACTCCATCTAGCCACCACACCAGGGGCCTGAGAATTAGTGATGCCTCCCAATCCCTCTAGCCAATGGTACCAACAAAGGACCAGCTGCACTACCCCTCCCACCCCCCTGACTACATGCTCTTGTGGACAGGGGCATGCCCTACATTCAGGCACCTGGTGGCAGCCAACAGCCCCTTGCCTTGTCCCTTACATCGCCCCCCATTGAAACTAGAGACCTGTGCCTGCTCCAAACACCCCCACACAACCATGTCCACCTAGGACTGTAGGTGAGAGTCTCCACACCACACATTCAGTGATGGACAACCCAGGCACCTGTGACCCCAACAACCACACCAACTCAGGAATAGTGAACAGACTCCCAGGCTCACACACCTAGTAGTTGCTCAGACCACCTGGAGACAGGAGGTGAGAGCTTCAATGATGCCAATGATATCAAATCACATAAAGAAGCAGGACAAGACGGCTCCAGCAAGTAACTAAAATAAAGAACCAGAAAACTTTCTCAAGGAAGATAAGGCAATGGAACTACCTCATAAAGAACTCAAAAGACTAATATGCAAAGCTCTCCAAGAAATCAGGAAGGAGATCAGGCAAAACACAGACCCAACCAATGAACAAACAGACAAAGCAACAGAAGAATTCAGGAAAACAATACAGAACAAAACGACAGAATAAACAGTCTACTAGAAACCATACAGAGACAACAACTAGAAATCTGAAAGATTAACAATAGAATTTCAGAATTAGATAACTCAATGGAATGTCACAGGAGCATAACTGAGACAATGGAAGTCAGAAGACAATGGAAGATAAATCCCTTGACATCAACTTGTTTGAGGAAAAGTCAGAAAAAAGAGAATGGAAAAGAAAGTGAAGAAAGCTTAAGATTATGTGGGACACTATCAAGAGGAAAAATCTACAAGTCATCAGAGTACCAGAAAGGGGAAGATAATGGAAAACACAGAGAGAATTGTTGAAAATTTGCTGGCAGAAAACTTCCATAGTATAATGAAAGATGAGAAGATATCTATCAAAGAAGCTCAATGAACCCCATACAGGACAGACCCCAAAAGAAAGTCACCAAGACATATCATAATCAAACTTGCCAAAACCAATGACAAAGAGTTAGAGGCGAGGCCAAGATGGCAGAATAGTCAGATGCTTCCTGTGGCCCCTCTTACAACAAAGACCCAAAAAAACAAGTGAATCGATTATATATGACAATCTAAGAGCCCTGAACATCAAAGACAAAGTTGAGGAGTTGGACTGCATGGCAGGGGCAGGGAGAGACAGTTCAGAAGCAGTGAGGATTTGCCAAACCTGACCTGGCCAGTACTTTGCAGGCCGGATCTGCTGATGCGTGCAGACTGAGACAAGCAGTAGCACTCGGGACGCGTTTTCCACATCGGAAGAAACCAAGCAGTGGAGAGTCTGCACAAGCCTCCGGAGTCAGGGGGAAGCGGCGCTGGATCTGCAAAAGTTAAGTGCATCTAACCTACTGCATGGGATCAAAATAACCCTTCCCCTCTGGGAAGTGACTCTCTCCCCTTCACCTGCCCCCTCCCTGCTCTGCTCTGGTCCTGGAATGGCTTCAGCGATTGCCATGCCCCCTGGGCTGGAAGTGGGACCCACTGTGCTGTCTAAGGCAGTCTCCCAGCTTTGGAGAGGGAACAAATAAACAAATGAATAACAAATAGGAAAAAATAATCTGCCAGCTCCCCTAAGCCAGGACCTCTGGGCAGGCACTGCCCCTTTGCCTAGGCACAGGCATAAGGGGTCCACAGACTCTGAATGCCTTTCACCCTTGCCTAGACCTGTGTGGGCCCATTTCAATTGCGGAGGCCCTCACTAGCATAGTACAACAGGGTATATACCTGAAGCCTATTTTCAACTGCAACAGCTAACGGGGAGTGGCAGATTAATGACATTTGCACCTCCCTGCCCATTAAGCAGGGTCCTCACCTACCCACGAGGGGCCCGAGGACTGGTGGCTCCAACCACTCCACCTAGCCACCCACAACAGGGGTCCCAGAATAAGTGGTGCCTCCTAGTCCTTACAGCCAACAGCATTGGGTGCCCAAAGTCTGGCTGCAAAACCCACCCACCTACATGCTCCAGGGAACAGGGACACACCTTCCACCCAGGCAATCAGGGGCAGCCATCAGCCCCCCACCTTGCTCAAAACATAACCACCTACTGCAGCCAGACACCTGCACCTGCTCCAATCACCCCTATGTAGCCCTGCCCTTCTAGGACTGTAGGTGAGAGCCTGCACCACATACTTGGCGACTGACGACCTAGACACCTGAGCTGAATCCACACAAGAAAAGTAAATGGACCCCTGTGCTCACATACCTAGTAGCAGCTCTAACCACCTGGTGCCAGGACATGAGGGCTTCAAAGATGCCAATAATCAAACTAGGTCACATGACCAGCCTATCTGGGCATATCAAAATAAAACAAGAAGCTAGGACACAATAAGCAAAACCAACGACAAAGAAAGAATCCTGAGAGTGGCTAGAGATAAACAAAAAGTCACCTACAAAGGAGAACCAATAAGACTAAGCTCAGATTAACCTATTGCCATCAAGTTGATTCCGACTCATAGCGACCCTATAGGACAGAGTAGAACTGCCCCATAGGGATTCCAAGGAGTGCCTGGTGGATTTGAACCACTGGCCTTTTGGTTAGCAGCTGTAGCTCTTAACCACTACGCCACCAGGGTTTCCAAGCTCAGATTACTCAGCAGAAGCCATGCAGACAAGAAGGCAATGGGTGGACATATATACAGCCTTGAAGGAAAAAAAAGATGCCAGCCAAGAATTACATACCCAGCATCTCAAATATGATGGAAAAATTAGCTCATTTCCAGATAAACAGAAATTAAGAGAATTTGTAAAAACCAGACCAAAATCACAAGAAATATTCAAAGGAGTCCTTTGGTTAGAGAACCAACAACACTGGACAACAATCCAAGACTAGGGTACAGGACAGATCAACCAGATATCAACCCAGATAGGGAATTCACAAAAACAAATCAAAACTAAAAGACTGAAAATAGGGAACCAGAGACATCAACATGTAAATGACAACATTGTCAAAACAAAAAAGAGGGAATAAACAGTGTAGTCATAGAACTTCCATATGGAGAGGAAGCCAAGATGATATCAAGAAATAAAACAGTGATTTAAACATAGAAAAATAAAGGTAAATTTCAAGGTAACCACAAAGGAAGCTAACAAATCTACCCATCAAAATAAAAACGAAGAAAAACATAAAGACTCAGCAAACACAAAACCAATAATGAAAGAGATGAAAAGAAAATACATAAACAAAAAGAACTCAGCACAGAAAATTAAGCAAAACAAAGAAACCGTTAACACCACACACACACACAAATACATCAAAAACACAGCAGTAAACTCATGCCTATCAATAATTACGCTGAATGTAAATTGCCTAACTACACCAGTAAAGAGACAGAGAGTGGCAGAATGGGTAAAAGAAACATGATCCATCTACATGCTGTCTACAACAGACACACATAAGACACAAACACATAAACAAACTAAAACTTAAAGGATGGAAAAAATATATAAAGCAAACAATACCCAAAAAAGAGCAGGAGTAGCAATATTAATCTCTGACAAAATAAGACTTTAAAGCAAAATTCACCAAAAAGGATAAGGAAGGACATTACATAATGATTAAAGGGGCAATACACCAGGAGAACATAACTATAATAAATATATATCCACCCAATGACAGGGCCCCAAAATACATAAAACAAACTCTAACAGCATTGAAAAGAGAAATAGACAGTTTGACAATAATAGTAGAAGACTTTAACACACTACTTTTGGTGAAGGACAGAACATCTAGAAAGAAACTAAATAAAGATACAGAAAATCTAAATGCCAAAATCAGCCAACTCGACCTTACAGACATATACAGAACATTCCATCCAACAACAGCAAAGTATACATTCGTTTCCAATGCACATGGAACATTCTCCAGAACAGACCACATTTTAGGCCACAAAGCAAGCCTTAACAAAATCCAAAGCATCGAAATATTACAAAGCATCTTTTCTGACTATAAAGCCATTAAAGCAGAAATCAACAACAGAAAAAGCAAGGAAACAAAAACCGAACACATGGAAATGGAACAACACCTTGCTCAAAAACTACTGGGTTATAGAAGAAATTAAGGATGGAATAAAGAAATTCATAGAATAAAATGAGAATGAAAACACATCTTACCAAAACCTTTGGGACACAGCAAAAGCAGAGCTTAGAGGTCAATTTATAGCAATAAACACACACATCAAAAAAGAAGAAAGGGCCAAATTCAAAACATTAACCCTACAACTTGAACAAATAGAAAGAGAGTGGCAAAAGAAGCCCTCAGGCACCAGAAGAAAGGAAATAATAAAGATCAGAGCAAAAATAAATGAAAAAGAGAATAGAAAAACAATTGAAAGAATCCACAAAACGAAAAGTTGGTTCTTTGAAAAGATCAACAAAATCGACAGACCACTGGCAAAACTGACAAAAGAAAAGCAAGAGAGCAAGCATATAACCCGCATAAGAAACAAGATGGGTAATATCACAACAGACCCAACTGTAGTAAAAAGGATCATAACAGAATACTATGAAAAACTGTACTCAGACAAATTTGAAAACCTAGACGAAACGGATAAATTTTTAGAAACACACTACCTACCTAAACACAAACTAAGGTAGAAAAACTAAACAGACCCATAACAAAAGAAGAGATTGAAGAGGTAATTAAAAAAACTCCCAACAACAACAACAAAAAGCTCAGGCCTGGACAGCTTCACTTCAGAATTCCACCAAACTTCCAGAGAAGAGCTAACACCAATACTACTCAAGATATTTTGGAGCACAGGAAAGGAAGGAATACTCTCAAACTCATTCTATGAAGCCAGGATAACCCTGATACCAAAGCCAAGCAAAGACACCTCAAAAAAGAAAAAAAAAAAAGAAGACTACAGACCAATATCCTTCATGAACATAGATGCAAAAATTTTCAACAAAATTCTAGCCAATAGAATTCAACAGCAGATCAAAAAAATAATACATCACGACAAAGTGGGATTCATACCAGGTATGCAGAGATGGTTCAACATTACAAAATCAATCAACATAATCCACTACATAAATAAAACAAAAGAAAAGAACCACATGATCTTATCAATCTGCACAGAAAAGGCATTTGGCAAAGTTCAACACCCATTCCTAATAAAAACTCTCAGCAAAACAGGAATAGAAGGGAAATTCCTCAACATAGTAAGGGCATTTATACAAAGTGAACAGCCAACATCATTCTAAATGAAGAGACTGAAACAGGAGAGTGGGAACCAGACAAGGATGCCCTTTAAGACCACTTTTATTCAACATTGCCTGGCTAGAGTAATAAGGAAAGAAAAAGAAATAAAGGGCATCTAAATTGGTAAGGAAGAGGTAAAATGATCCCTATTCACAGATGATGTGATCTTATATACAGAAAAGCCCCAAGAATCCACAAGAAAGTTACTGAAACTAATAGAAGATTTCAGCAAAGAAGCCAGATACAAGATTAACATACAAAAATCAGTTGGATTCCTCTATACCAACAAAGACAACTTTGAAAAGAAAATCACCAAATCAATACCATTTACAATAGCCCACAAGAAGATAAAGTCTTTGACATAAAAGACCTATACAAAGAAAACTACAAAACACTACTGCAGGAAACTAAAAGAGATCTACATAAATGGAAAAATATACCATACTCATGGACAGGAAGACTCAACATTGTGAAAATGTCAATTCTTTCCAAAGCGATCTGCAGATACAGTGCAATACTGAACCAAATTCCAACAGCATTCTTTAATGAGATGGAGAAACAAATCACCAACTTTATATGGAAAGGGAAAAGGCCCTGGATAAGTAAATCATTACTGAAGAAGAACAAAGTGAGAGGTCTCAAACTCCCTGATTTTAGAACCTATTACACCACCACAGTAGTCAAAACAGCCTGGTGCTGGTACAACAATAGACACATAGACCAGTGGAACAAAATTGAGAACCCAGATGTCAATCCATCCATCTATGAGGAACTGATATTTGACAAGGGACCAAAGTCTGTTAAATAGGGAAAAGACAGTCTCTTTAACAAAGGATGCTGGCATAACTGGATGTCCATCTGTAAAAAAATGAAACAAGATCCATACCTCACACCATCCACAAAAACTAACTCAAAATCAATCAAAGACCTAAATATAAAATCTGAAATGATAAAGATCATGGAAGAAAAAAAAGGGACAATGGTAGGGGACCTAATATACTGCATAAATAGGATACAAACCATAACTAACAATGTACAAACACCAGAAAAGAAACTAAATAACAGGGAGCCCCTAAAAATATACACTTACGCTCATCAAAAGACTTCATCCAAAGAGTAAAAAGAGAACCTACAGACTGGGAAAAAATTTTGGGCTATGACATATCCGACAAGGGTCTAATCTCAAAAATCTACAAGATACTGCAACATCTGAACAATCAAAAGACAAATAAACCAACTAAAAAACAGGCAAAGGACATGAACAGACACTTCACCAAAGAAGACATTCAGGCGGCTAACAGACACAAGGAAATGCTCCAGATCATTAGCCATTAGAGAAATGCAAATCAAAACTATCTTGAGATGCCACCTCATCCTGACAATACTGACATTAATCCAAAAAACAGAAAAAAACAAATGTTGGAGAGGTTATGGGAACATTGGAACTCTTATGCAGAGCTGGTTGGAATGTAACATGGTACAACCATTTTGGAAAACGATATGGCACTTCCTTAAAAAGCTAGACTTAGAAATACCATAATGATCCAGCAATCCCACTCCTAGCAATATACCTGAGAGAAATAAGAGTCGCCACACAAATAGACATATGCACACCCATGTTCACTGCAGCACTATTCACAACAGCAAAAGGAAACAACCTAAATGCCCATCAACAGATGAATGGATAAACAAATTATGGTACATACACACAATGGGCGTGGTCGGCAGTAGGTCGTTAAAAAACAGGAAAGAAAGATAAGACCAAAATAGATGTCAGAAGAGACTCTGAAACTTGCTCTTGAATGTCAAGTAGCTAAAGCAAATGGAAGAAATGATGAAGTAAAAGAGCTGAACAGAAGATTTCAAAGGGTGGTTCGAGAAGTCAAAGTATTATAATGACATGTGCAAAGACCTGGAGTTAGAAAACCAAAAGGAAAGAACACACTTGGCATTTCTCAAGCTGAAAGAACTGAAGACAACATTCAAGCCTCAAGTTACAATACTGAAGGATTCTTTGGGGAAAATATTAAACGATGCAGGAAGCATCAAAAGATGGAAGGAATACACAGAGTCACTATACCAAAAAGATTTGGTTGATGTTCAACCATTTCAGGAGGTAGCATATGATCAGGAATAAATGGTACTGAAGGAAGAAGTCCAAGCTGCACTGAAGGCACTGGTGAAAAACTACGCCCCAAGAACTGACAGAATACCAATTGAGATGTTTCAACAAACAGATGCAGCACTGGAGGTTCTGACTCGTCTATGCCAAGAAATTTGGAAAACAGCTACCTGGCCAACCAAATGGAAGAGACCCATATTTTTACCTATTCCCAAAAAAGGTGATCCAACTGAATGCGGAAATTATTGAACAATATCATTAATATCACACACAAGTAAAATTTTGCTGAAGATTATTCAAAAGTGGCTGCAGCAGCTTATTGACAGGGAACTGCCAGAAATTCAAGTCAAACTCAGAAGAGGACGTGGAACCAGGGATATCATTGCTGACATCAGATGGATCCTGGCTGAAAGCAGAGAATACAAGAAAGATGTTTACCTGTGTTTTACTGACTATGCAAAGGCATTTGACTGTGTTGATCATAACAAATTATGGATAACATTGAGAGGAACGGGAATTCCAGAACACCTAATTGTGCCCATGAGGAACCTCTACATAGATCAAGAGACTGTTGTTCAAACAGAACAAGGGGATACTATGTGCTCTGAAGTCAAGAAAGGTGTGTGTCAGGGTTGTATCCTTTCACCATACCTATTCAATCAGTGTGTTGAGCAAATAATCCAAGAACCTGGGCTATATGAAGAAGAATGGGACATCGGGATTGGAGGAAGACTCATTAACAACTTTCGATATGCAGATGACATAACCTTGCTTGCTGAAAGTGAAGAGGACTTTAAGCACTTACTGATGAAGATCAAAGACCACAGCCTTCAGTATGGATTACACCTCAACATAAAGA
>NW_004444027.1:5247966-5257301 GCF_000243295.1 Trichechus manatus latirostris
ACTACTGCAAGAAACCAAAAGAGATCTACATAAATGGAAAAACATACCATGCTAATAGATAGGTAGACTCAACACTGTGAAAATGACAATTCTACCCAAAGCAATCAACAAATACAGTGCAATCCTGATCCACATACCAACAATGTTCTTTAAGAAGATGGAAAAAACAGTCATTAACTTTATATGGAAAGAAATGAGGCCCCAGATAAGTAAAGTATTATTGAAGAAGAAGAATAAAGTAGGAGGACTCACACTACCTGACCTCAAAACCTACTATATAGCTATGGCAGTCAAAACAGCCTGGTACTAGTACAACGGATACATTGACCCATGGAACAGAATTGTGAACCCAGATGTAAATCTATCCACCTACGGTCACCTGATCTCCGACCACAGGGTCCAAAGTCCATCAAATGGGGAAAAGACAGTCTTTTTAACAAATGGTGCTGGCAAAACTGGATGTCCATCTGCAAAAAAATGAAACAGGACCCATACCTCACACTATACACAAAAACGAATTCAAAATGGCTCAAAGACCAAATATAAAACAAAAAATTATAAAGATCATAGAAGAAAAAATAGGATCAATGCTAGAGAGCCTAATACACAGCATTAACAGGATACAAACCATAACTAACATCACACAAATTTCCGAAGATAAGCTAGATAACTGTGATCTTCTAAAAATTAACAATTATGCTCATCAAAAGACTTCACCAAAACAGTAAAAAGAGAACCTACAGATTGGGAAAAAATTTTTGGCTACTGCAAATCTCACAAAGGTCTAATCTCTAAAATCTATAGGAAAATCCAACACCTCTACAACAAAAAGACAAATAATCCAATTAAAAAATGGGCAAAGAAGACATTCAAGTGGCTAACAGACACATGAGGAAATGCTCCCCATCACTAGTGATTAGAGAAATGCAAATCAAAACCACAGTGAGATACCATCTCACCCTGCATTACTGGCACAAATCAAAAAAACAAAAAGTAGCGAATGTTGGAGACGCTGTGGGGAGATTGGAACTCTTATGCACTGCTGGTGGGAATGAAAAATGGTACAACCATTGCGGAAAATGATACGGTGTTTCCTTAGAAAGCTAGAAATAGAAATACCATATGATCCACCAATCCCACTCCTAGGAATATATCCTAGAGAAATAAGAACCATCACATGAATAGACATATCTTCACCCATTTTCACTGCAGCATTGTTTACAATGGCAAAAAGATGGAAACAACCTAGATGCCCATCAACAGATGAATGGATAAACAAACTATGGTACATACACACAGTGGAATACTATGCAACGATAAAGAACAATGATGAATCTGTGAAGCATCTCACAACACGGATGAATCTGGAGGGCATTATGCTGAGTGAAATAAGTCAATCACAAAAGGGCAAATATTGTATGAGACCACTACTGTAAAAACTCATGAAAAGGTTTAAACATATCTTTGATGGTTATGAGGGAGGGGAGGAGTGGGGAGAGAAAAACACTAAATAGACAATAGATAAGTGGTAACTTTGGTGAAAGGTAAGACAGTACACAATACTGGAGAAGCCAGCACAACTTGTTCAGGGTAAGGTCATGGAAGCTCCATGGACAAATCCAAACTCCCTGAGGGACCGAATCGCTGGGCTGAGGGCTGTGGGGACCACGGTCTCAGGGAATATCTAGCTTAACTGGCATAAGATAGTTTATAAAGAAAATGTTCTGCATTCTACTTTGGTGAGTAGCGTCTGGGGCCTTAAAAGCCTGTGAGTGGCCGTCTAAGATACTCCACTGGTCTCACTTCTTCAGAAGCAAGGGGAAATGAAGAAAACTAAAGACACAAGGGAAAGAGGGAAAGAGTAGTACAAAGGCTTAACAGACCACAACTACCACGGCCTTCACCAGACTGAATCCAGTATAACTAGATGGTGCCCAGCTACCACCACTGACTGCTTTGACAGGGATCACAATAGAGGGTCCTGGACAGAGCTGGAGAAAAATGGAGAAAAAAATTCTAACTAAAAAAAAAAAGACCAAACTTACTGGCCTGACAGAGACTGGAGAAATACCTAGATTATGGCCCTTGGACACCCTTTTAGCCCAGTAATGAAGTCACTCCAGAGGTTCACCCCTTAGCCAAGATTAGACAAACTCACAGGACAAAACAAGACTAAAGGGGCACACCAGCCCAGGGGCAAGGACTAGAAGGCAGAAGGGGATAGGAAAGCTGGTAACAAGGAACCCAAGGTCGAGAAGGGAGAGTACTGACTATGTCATGGGGTTGTTAACAAATGTCATGAAACAATATATGTACTAACTGTTTAATGAGAAGCTAGTTTGTTCTGTAAACCTTCGTCTAAAGTCCAATTTAAAAAAAAAGAAGTATTTTTGTTACATATTGTCAAGTTCCCCTCTATAATGTTTCTGCCAACTTGCATTCCCACTAGCAATGTATGAGCGTGCCTGTTTCCCCACAACTTTGCCAATAGAATATACTGTCCAACTTTAAACTTTTTTGCCAATCAGACAGTTGGAAAATGATCCCTCAATGTAATTTTGTCCAAAAAGCAACACTAGAAGGATAAACCAAAAACAAATGAGATTTGTTACTGGGAATAGGGTGGAAAGATGAGGGGGAAGTTTGAGTGAGCTGGAAGAGATGGGGGGAGTGATACTTCTCCAAACATACCTTTATGTAGTTTTGATATTACAACTATAAAAAATAACCACACTGAAGGGGGTATTAAAAAAAACCCAAACAACCTTTGAATATAGTATTACCACTACATATCCTCAGACCAAATGCAAAAAGAACCATAAACAAATATTGAATTCTAGTTAGATTTGTTTCTACAGCATATGGGTTAGCACTTTTGAAATTACTTTGTTTGCATTCTAGGACTTAGTAAATAAGTAAATATATAATAAGTATAAGTACGTATACTGTTGAAGAGAGATACAAATATGAAAAGGGGAAAAACTAGAATGAGCCCTGTGGTGTTGGACTGGAACTGGAGGTATTAAAATATTAAAAGAAGCTGTAATGTTATTACAGCTACAAAACGCAAAGAAATCATAATGAAAAGGACAGATTTACTAATAACGGTGAATTTTACATTTCAATTACTTTTTGCCTTCATATATGGAAAAGCTCTTGTATTTCACAGTAAGTTCTATTTTCATCTTTTCATATACTGAAGTGCTAATCAATTATTCCCAAAAGCAAAGAATTTGAGAAGGGCATGGAGCTTCTTACCCAGGCCAGGCTTGCCCGATGGGGTCACAGTTGTCTAAGTAATTGAAACGAATGATATCAGTAGGATGCTTGTCAGAGGACCGCCATGGAGGGAGTTCTTTCTCCCCTGGGTTATTCTTCTTTCTTAAAGAGGAAGAAGACCTAAAACCTGGTGAAAGAGATGGCTTTTCCTCTTTAGTACTGCTTGCAACTGGCTGAACATCAGCAATTACAAAGCCATCTTTTCGAGGAGTCTAAAAGAAGAAAGTTAATCATTTATGTTCTCAAATCACTATAACAACAACAACAATACTAATAATATCATCCTCATCATCCTCATCACCATAGTAATGATGATGGTGATGATGATTATAGCAGCCACCATCCAACGAGTACTTGCTATGAGCCAAGCACTGTCTCAGATAGTTTTCATACATTATCTCATTTAACTTTACAACAACCCTATGAGGTAATCATTACTACTCTCATTTTACAGAAGAGGTAACCGAGGATAGGAGAAACAAATTAACTTGCCCACTACTATGTAGGACCCCTGGTGGCGCAGGGGCTAAGAGCTCAGCTGTTAACCAAAAGGTCAACAGTTCAAATCCACAAGCTGCTCCTTCGAAACCCTGTGGGGCAGTTCTACTCTGCCCTATAAGGTTGCTATGAGTCAGCAGCAATAGGTTTGGTTTAGTTTTTCGGTTTTACTACTACATAAGTAGTAAGTTACAGGGGAAATCCAGGATTACCTTGTTTCAAGCCCATGTACTGAACCTCTCTATGTTGTACCACTGTCTCTTCCACCTTGTCATTGTCGTTTGTCATAACTGCAGTTAATTTATTCATAAAAACACACCCCCAAAGTCTTCAGCCCTAATTACGTATAACACACACAATTTTTAGTTATATATAGATTTTCATTTATCAAAATTCCAACTGTTCCCAAAGAACACTTCTGCTTTTATTTCCAAAATTGAGTCTATTTGTCTATGTGCATGTGTGTGAAATTCATAAGGTTTTTATATGGTTGTAGCCTAAGGGAACTACATTACTGGTATCTTGAGAAGCCATTAAGGGCTTAATTTTGTTCTTTAAGAGATTAAAGAAGCTTTGCTTGGTAAATTGGTTTGCTTAGGTTGTCTGGGAAAATCAAGAAATTCCCCAGTCCTTCTAAGCAGAATCAGCTTTTCAACTGTACTTTGTATATACACATTTTTTACTACAGGGCAGCATTTAGTACTCAGTGTTGTAATTATTTATTATCTATGTCCTGGGCTGCTAGACTAGGCTCCTTGAAAGCAGTCAGGATCTTTGTACTCCTAGCAACTAGCACATAACAACCAAAAAAAAAAAACAACAAACCCATTGCCATTGAGTCAATTCTGACTCACAGCAACCCTATAGGACAGAGTAGAACTGCCACATAGGGTTTCCAAGGCTGTAATCTTTATGGAAGCAGACTGCCACAACTTTGTTTCTCTGGCAGAGTGGCTGGTGGGTTCGAACTACCAACCTTCTGGTTAGTGGCTTGGCACTTAACCATTGTGCCACCAGGGCTCCTTCTACTACATAATAGTGCTTAATATTTACTAATTTAATGACTAATTGTGCCTAGTAGCATATTAAGATATTTTAAATGTATATAATTGATAACTCATTATTGGTCACTAGTATTAAATACTTCATGCAGGTCTCATTTCGAATGGACATCTCATTTTTCTGAGCTTAATATTTAATTAAATCTGTTTTTGCTGGAGGCAGTCTATTTTAATACTGTTGGGAAAAATAATACATGATAATAATAAAAAACAAGTTTAGAGGTAAAACTTCATACATAAATGCTAGTAATTACATACAGTCATTATTTCTGAAAAGTACAAAGTGCTTGACACTTTAATAGGCAGTAACAAAATCAGTGATGACTTTACTGTAGTAAGTAAACAAAATTTTTGTTAACTCCATGAGAATTTTTTTTTTTTTTGGTATCATGAATGGGTGCTGAATTTTATTAAACACTTTTTTTGTTGTTGTTGCATATTTTGAAAACAATCATAAATCTTTTCTATTTTATCCTTTAAAATTTTCATTTTTTAATTTTATTTTGTTACTATTGTTAAGACTATACACAGCAAAACATACACCAATAGTTTCTACATGTACAATTCAGTGACATTAATTACATGCTTCAAGTTGTATAACCATTCTCACCCTTCTTTTCTGAGTTGTTCCTCCTTCATTAAAAAACTCAATGCCCCCTATGGTTCCTATCTAATCTTCCGAGTTGCTGTTGTAACTCTGATCCCATATAGACAGCTCTTAAAAGAGCATAATGCTCAACGCAGACCTTTTTTACCAGTTAAGCTAAACTATTGTTTCATTTTAAGAAGACTTCTGGGGATATGTTTGGTTTAAGTTTTAAAGATTGTCTCAGGACAATAAGAGCATAATGCTCAATGCAGACCTTTTTTACTAGTTAAGCTAAACTATTGTTTCATTTTAAGAAGACTTCTGGGGATATGTTTGGTTTAAGTTTTAAAGATTGTCTCAGGATAATAGTTACAGGGGTTCATCAGTCCCCATAGCTCTAGAAAGTCTGGAGTCCATGAGAATCTGAAATTCTATTCTGCACTTTCCCCTTTCTGATCAGGATTCTGCTACGGAATCTTTGATCAAAATGTTTAGTAATGGTAGCTGGGCATCATCCAGTTCATCTGGTTTCATGGCAAAGGAGGGAGTTGTCATGAAGGCAATTAGCCACGCATTTCTGACTCTCCTACTTCTTGTTACTCCAGGTGAATAGAGACCAACTGTCATGTCTTGGATGGCCACTTGGAAGCTTTCAAGACCCCAGGCACTACGCAATCAACTTGGAGGCAGAACAGAAGCACTAAACATGTTATTAGGCCAATTAACTGGGATGCCCCATGAAACCATGACCCTAAACCTCCACACCAAGAAACCAAATCCCATGTGGTGTTTGGTTGTACACAAGCAGCTCAGCAGCTACTCTTATTTTTGTAAATATATCAATCACACTTGATTTTTAAATGTTATACCAACTTTACTTTCCTGGGATAAATCCCACTTGGTCATCATACATTATTCTTTTTATATATTATTGGGTTTAATTTACTAATACTTTTAAAAGATTTTTATGTTCATGAAGGATATTGGTCTGTAGTTTTTTTTTTCCTTGTAAACTTTTTGTCTGGTTTTGGTATAAGGGTATTAAGTTGGGAAATATTCCCTTTCCCTCTATTTTCTAAAAAAAATTTTTATGTAGAATTGGCATTATTTCTTCTTTAAATGTGTGACAGAATCCACCAACAAAGCTATCTAAGTCGGAAGTTCTGTGGGGAGTTTTAAAATTATGAATTCAATTTTTTAATTGACATAGTCAGTTTTGACTGACATTGAGTCAGCTTTGGTAATTTGTGTTTTTCCAAGAATTTTGTCCATTTCATGTAGGTTATTGAATTCAGTGACAGAGTTGTTCTTAATATTCTCTCATTATCATTTTAATGTCTGTAGATCTGCAGCGATGTCCTTGATAATGTCCTTTCATTCCTGACATTAGTAATCTGTGCCCCCCCCCCCTTTTTCTTGATCAGCCTAGCTAGAAACTTACGAATTTTATTTGTTTTCAAAGAACCAACTTTGGTTTCATTGATTTTCTCTGTTGTGTTTCTGTTTTCAATTTACTTGATTTTAGCTCTTATCTTCATTATTTCTTCCTTCTACTTACTTTGGGTTTAATTTACTCTTCTTTTCTTAGCCTGAAGTTCTTCTGAAATTATGTTTTCTGGAGCAGGGTGCTAGGAGTCGGAATCGACTCAATGGCAACGGTTTTCTTCTTTTTTTTCCGGGAGTAGGAATATACCCTCAAGACAGTAATAAAAATCATTCTAGTCCAATACTCTCATTTTAAGGTTGGGGAAACTACTAACTGTTTGCACATGCCTATAACATAATTTCAGAAGCTCTGTTGGAGCACATACCAGGTACAAAGTAGTGGGGGAACAGGGTGGTGATGGTGCTTGAGGGAAGGTAAATTATGCTTTACTATAGTGGCCACCTACGTTCACTGCCATTGGAGAAACCACACAGAGAATTACACAAATCATACAAGTAAATATAGTGCTAGCAGTTGATTTTATTAACCTTAGTCAGATTACATATTAACCTTAGTCTTTCTGACTTCAGTCTATTTCTTTAACAGATAAATTTAAGTTCAATTAATATAGCAAAAGAGTCCCTACAGAATTGTTTTAGAGCTATTTAGAATTCTTTGTGTGTGTGTATATATATATATATATACATATACACACACACATATATTGTGCTTCAGATGAAGGTTTACAGAGCAAATTAATTTCTCATTAAACAATTAATATGTATATTGTTTTACAGCATTGGTTACCAACCTCATGATATGTAAACATCTCCCCTTCTCAACCTTGGGTTCTCTATTACCAGCTTTCCTGTCCCGTTGCCTTCTAGTCCTTGCCACTGGACTGGTGTGCCCATTTAGTCTTGTTGTGTTTTATGAGCCTGTCTAATCTTTGGCTGAAGGGTGAACCTCAGGAGTGACTTTGGTACTGAGTTAAAAGGGTGTCCAGGGGCTGTACTCTCTGAGTTTCTCTAGTCTCTGTCAGGCCAGTAAGTCTGGTTTTTTTTGTTTTGTTTTTTTTCGAGTTAGAATTATGTTCTACATTTTTATCCGGCTCTATCCAGGACCCTCTATTGCGATCCATGTCAGAGCAGTCGGTGGTGGTAGCTGGGCACCATCTAGTTGTGCTGGACTCAGTCTAGTGGAGGCTGTGGTAGTTGTGGTCCATTAGTCCTTTAGACTAATCTTTCCCTTGTGTCTTTGGTTTCCTTCATTCTCCCTTGCTCCAGACAGGGTGAGACCAGTGGATTAACTTAGATGGCTGCTCACAAACTTTTAAGACCCCAGACGCTACTCACCACAGCAGGATGTAGAACATTTTCTTTATAAACTATGCTATGCCAGTTGAGCTACATGTCCTCCGAGACCATAGTCTCCAGCCCTCAGCCCAGTAATTTGGACCCTCAGGGAGTTTGGATGGGTCTATGAAGCTTCCATGACGTTGCCTTGGTCAGGTTGTGCTGACTTCCCCAGTATGGTGTACTTTCTTATCCTTCACCAAAGTTACCACTTATCTATTATCTAGTTAGTGTTTTTCCCTCCCCATCCATTCCCTCCCTCATAACCATCAAAGATTGTTTCTTTCTGTGAACTCATGTAAACCTTTTCATGAGTTTTTTAATACTGGTCTCATTCAGTATTTGTCCTTTTGTGACTGACGTATCTCACTCAGCATAATGCCATCCAGATTCATCCATGTTGTGAGATGTTTCACAGATTCATCAGTTTTTTAATTGTTGTGTAGTATTCCATTGTGTGTAAGTACCATAGTTTGTTTATCCATTCGTCTGTTGATGGGCACTTAGATTTTTTTCCATCTTTTTACTATTGTGAATAATGCTGCAATGAACATGAGTATGCATATGTCTACTTGTGTGACGGCTCTTACTTCCCTAGGATATAGTTCTAGGAGTGAGATAGCTGGGATTGTATGGTATTTCTATTTCTAGCTTTTTAAGTAAGTGTCATACCATTTTCCAAAATGGTTGTTAACATTTTACATTCCCACAAGCAGGGCACTGCAGTTCCAATCTCCCTGCATTCTCTCCAGTATTTGTTATTTTCTGTTTTTTTTATTTGTGCCAGTAATGTTAGAGTGAGATGGTATCTCACTGCAGTTTTCATTCTCATTTCTCTAATGGCTAGTGATCATGTGCATTTCTCCATGTGTCTGTTAGCTGCCTGAATGTCTTCTTTGGCAAAGTGTCTGTTATATCCTTTTCCCATTCTTGAATTGGATTTATTTGTCTTTTTTTACAATTTTTTTATTGTACTTTAGATGAAGGTTTACAAAACAAATAGTTTCTCATTAAACAGTCAGTACACATATTGTTTTATGACACTGGTTAACAACCCTACGACATGTCAACACTGTCCCTTCTCAACCTTGGGTTCCCTAGCACCAGCTTTCCTGTCCCCTCCTGCC